>NC_088244.1:28088238-28438238 GCF_036934945.1 Oncorhynchus masou masou
TCTAACCCTAAACCTAACCCTAAACCTAATCATAGCTTCTAACCCTAAACCTAACCCTAAACCTAATCCTAGCTTCTAACCCTAAACCTAACCCTAAACCTAATCCTAGTTTCTAACCCTAAACCTAACCCGTACCCTAACTCTAACCGTAACCCAAAAACCTAACCTTAACCCTAACCCTAAACTAACCCTAGTTTCTAACCCTAAACCTAGCTCCTAACCCTTAATCTAATTCTAATCTTAACACTAACTGTAATCTTAAACCTAAACACCCAAGAAATAGCATTTGACCTTGTGAAGACTAACACAATGTCCCCAGTTGGTCAAATGGTTGTTTGTTTACACACATCCATGGCGGGTCAGGCCAGTGTGTGTGTGTGTATATATATATGTATATGTGTGTGTAGAGCAGCAGAACCAGGACACTGATACCTCTGTTGAGCAGGAAGAGGTCTTTGTTCCACACACAGATACTGATCTAATCTCCATCAGTTAGTCTGTACAGGCAAACAGGCTGCCTAACTCACACACACACACACACACACTTATGTCAATGGGCGTTGTGTATGCACAGCCTGTTGCCAGCTCACGTGAGCCGGATTCAGGAGTGAGAAGCCCTGGAAGTCTGTGGCGGAGACCACTGCAGTCAGAAAGGGCACTGCCACCCAGGAATGTCACACACACACACACACACACACACACACACACACACACACACACACACACACACACACACACACACACACACACACACACACACACACACACACACACACACTTAAAACAATCAGTGGTGTCAAAGACCTGGAATGGCCTACAGTACAGCCTATATTGAGTGTAGAACTGGTTCAGCCTTAAGGGAGATAGAGAAGAGGTGGATGAGGATGAGAGAGAATCTACTATATGTACAAGAAACAGTGAGGGAGACCGGGAGATGGCCAGACAGAAAGAGACAGTGAGGGACAGCAGGAGATGGCCAGACAGAAAGAGACAGTGAGGGAGACCGGGAGATGGCCAGACAGAAAGAGACAGTGAGGGAGAGCAGGAGATGGCCAGACAGAAAGAGACAGTGAGGGAGAGCAGGAGATGGCCAGACAGAAAGAAACAGTGAGGGAGAGCAGGAGATGGCCAGACAGAAAGAGACAGTGAGGGAGACCAGGAGATGGCCAGACAGAAAGAGACAGTGAGGGAGACCGGGAGATGGCCAGACAGAAAGAAACAGTGAGGGAGAGCAGGAGATGGCCAGACAGAAAGAAACAGTGAGGGAGACCTGGGAGATGGCCAGACAGAAAGAGACAGCGAGGGAGACCAGGAGATTGCCAGACAGAAAGAGACAGTGAAGGAGACCAGGAGATTGCCAGACAGAAAGAGACAGTGAGGGAGACCGGGAGATGGCCAGACAGAAAGAGACAGTGTGGGAGACTGGGAGATGGCCAGACAGAAACAGAGAGTGAGGGAGACCGGGAGATGGCCAGACAGAAAGAAACAGTGAGGGAGACCGGGAGATGGCCAGACAGAAATAAAGAGTGGCAAGAGTAAGGTACGATAGCAGGACCTGGTTGTTGTCTTCCCTCTCTTCCCTCTCTTCCTTCTCTTCCCTCTCTTCCTTCTCTTCCCTCTCTTCCTTCTCTTCCCTCTCTTACCTCTCTCCCCTCTCTTACCTCTCTTCCCTCTCTTCCCTCTCTTCCCTCTCTTACCTCTCTTCCCTCTCTTCCTTCTCTTACCTCTCTTCCCTCTCTTCCCTCTCTTCCCTCTCTTACCTCTCTTCCCTCTCTTCCCTCTCTTCCTTCTCTTACCTCTCTTCCCTCTCTTCCCTCTCTTCCCTCTCTTCCCTCTCTTACCTCTCTCCCCTCTCTTACCTCTCTTCCCTCTCTTCCCTCTCTTCCCTCTCTTACCTCTCTTACCTCTCTTCCCTCTCTTACCTCTGCCAGTAGAATCAAGTGATTTCAACAGCAATGCATTATGCAAATGAGCGCTGCCATAGAAGTGTTGTAATAATATTTCTAAATTGTTAACAGTAATCATGTTTAAGGAGGGGAGGGAAATAAAACAACAGTATTTATTACCCAGAGATCCCTAATCCGATAAACCCACATCATTTACTTTGCAATGGCAAAGGAAATGTTTTCTACGGAATACAAAGGAGGTGATAACACAGCTGCCGTCTTTCCTCCGTTAAGATGGAGATAAAGAGGCATTTATCACTTTTATTGTGTCTTTCTACTTTCAGATAATTAATTGCAGGAGATAATTTGATCTTTTTGTCTGTTCATTTTTCTCTCTGCCTCGCTCTTAAATGTGTCTGCGTCTTTTCTCCCCTCTCTCTGTCTGTGAGACAATGTCTGCTGCGCTGCAGGTAGAATGGCTGCTGCTCTACATGGATGCTCAGATTAAAAGAAGGAATGAGGGAGGGAATGAGAGATGGAATGAGAGATGGAATGAGAGATGGAATGAGAGATGGAATGAGAGAGGGAATGAGGGAGGGAATGAGGGAGGGGATGAGGGAGGGAATGAGGAAGGGAATGAGAGAGGGAATGAGGAAGGGAATGAGAGAGGGAATGAGAGGGAATGAGAGAGGGAATGAGAGAGGGAATGAGAGAGGGAATGAGGGAGGGAATGAGAGAGGGAATGAGAGACAGAATGAGAGAGGGAATGAGAGAGGGAATGAGAGAGGGAACGAGGGAGGGAATGAGAGAGGGAATGAGGGAGGGAATGAGGGAGGGAATGAGAGAGGGAATGAGAGATGGAATGAGAGAGGGAATGAGGGAGGGAATGAGGGAGGGAATGAGGGAGGGAATGAGGGAGGGAATGAGAGAGGGAATGAGAGAGGGAATGAGGGAGGGAATGAGAGAGGGAATGAGAGATGGAATGAGAGAGGGAATGAGGGAGGGAATGAGGGAGGGAATGAGGGAGGGAATGAGAGAGGGAATGAGAGAGGGAATGAGGGAGGGAATGAGGGAGGGAATGAGAGAGGGAATGAGAGATGGAATGAGAGAGGGAATGAGGGAGGGAATGAGGGAGGGAATGAGGAAGGGAATGAGGAAGGGAATGAGAGAGTGAGAGAATCAAAGTATACTCAATAATAGCACTTCCATTCTGCCTCACCAATGGCGAGAGTAATGTTATTACACTGACTCACACACTCCTTTGACTATCTTATCTAATACGTTTATTCTGTGTACAACGTTGTCAGTTACTGAGACAGAATGGTGAGAGGGAGAAGACACACAGACACACACAAGCATCTCTTTTTCTCTCCCACACACACATGCCTACACCCACCCGCGCACATGTCACACACCTACAAAGGGACTAGGGTGGGATTTAGAATGGGACTTGGAGGCAGTTTGTCTGTGCCATGGCATCAATAGACTTTCCGTCTGGAAGCCCAACAGACACAAGAGGGGACGAGGCGAGGGGGTTGGTGTCAGACGTGACAATGTGCATAGAGACTCTCCAACTTTTAAGCAGGACTTTGTCCAATTAGGAGGTTAAACAAACGGGCCTGACTGAGGGTGGCTGAACTCATTCAGCTAGAGAGAAAGAGACACAGAGAGAGAGGAAGAGAGAAGAAGAGATAAAGAGAAATAGAGAGCGGGAGAGAGCCCACAGGAAACACTTCAAGTACCTCTGTGCTCTCTATATCCACTCAGCCTCCTCTCATCTGCAATTTCCTCTCTAAACTCTGCTCTCAATCCCTCTGTCCATGCATTCCATACCACTCTAATCTAGCACAGCTGTCCGTTTCGTCACAAATCCATGAATTCAAACGTGCAGAAGAAGAGAATCTGTTTGGGGGTGAGCATACGCTCTTAGAAAAAAGGGTTCCAAAGGGTTCTTCGACTGTCCCCATAGGAGAAACCTTTTTGGTTCTAGGCAGAACTCTTTTGGGTTCCATGTAGAACCCTCGGGGGAAAGGGTTCTACATGAAACCCAATATGGTTCTATCTGGAAGCAAAAAGGTTTCTTCAAAAGGTTATCATCTGGGAACAGCCTAAGAAACCTTTTAGGTTCTAGATAGCATGTTTGTTTCTAACAGTGTAGTGTTTGTATTAGACCTGAGTGATGTGTCCCTGTTGGTGTGCCAGATGTCTGCGTGGTGACATGCAGCCTGGCCAGAGGGCATGGTGGGGAGACCTGCCCAGCCCAACAGTGGAGGCAATATTAGAGAGGCAGGCCTGGGTCAGACTCAAGACCATGTCTCACCTTCAGGACCTCGAGTCACACGTCATCCAAGAATCTCTTATCCTTCCATCACTTCGCTTCTCTCTATCTCTCTCTAACCATTGTCTGGACGTAAAGCCGTTGGCACACACGCTGGCACCCAGACACACGAGCAGCGGGCTCAGTGGGCTGTTTGGCTTGGCACAGGAGTGCATGGGGAGTGTCCGCCTCTTCTCTCCTCTGTCCTGCCTCTCAGGTTGCGGGCTCCAGAGCGGGCAGATGGTCTTTGAGGACGGGGGGCTACTAGGGGCCTCCCTCTCTGTCTGTATAACTGTCAGTCTGTCCATTCGGCTTTACTGCATACCAGCAGAAGGAGTTACCAGCAAGACATGTCAGCTGCCGCTGAAGTGTTTCATGTCATGGACAGAGTATGTTGTTGTGCTTCAGTCATACCATGCGTGCCTAGACAGTGTTGTGTTGTGTGTGTGTGTGTGTGTGTGTGTGTGTGTGTGTGTGTGTGTGTGTGTGTGTGTGTGTGTGTGTGTGTGTGTGTGTGTGTGTGTGTGTGTGTGTGTGTGTGGTAATCTGATTACATGCAGATGGTCACATAGTCAGTCTGTGATGTGATCTGACACACACATTGCATGTCATAGTAGAGTTGACAGTGGATCGGTCACCAGAGCCAAATGCATGAATAACTCTCCTACTCGTAATGACGTAGGAATCAGGAAGCCAGAGGAGAAGCAAGGAAGTGGACATTCTAGTGTGAATTAGGTGTGTAACACAGCCACCTCTGTGACAGGCCTTAAACCCTGTGTGTGAGAAAGATGAAATAGGGCACTTGGTTTATAGGGCAGTATAGTCAAACACATAAGCCCATCCAATCCCAGAAACGCTCCATCACCTCCTCTTGGGGTTAAAAGGTACCATTCACACCATACCGAGAAATCCTATGGAGAATACTATAGAGGCATGGGGTATGTAGTGGTATGATCCTATAGGGGTTTGGCCCTGTAGTCAAACCACAGAAATCTGAATATCTGAACACAATACAACCATATCCCAAAGCCATATTGCAACTGAGTATCTCACCAAGTAGCATCAGCTACACAATGCTACCTTCACAGCTTCTCCATATTGATCCAGCTTTTAACATGAAGATGGCGGAACATTCACTGGGAAACAATTAACCTTGCATGTGACTTTTAGAGTCTCTTTAAGCTGGGCTTTTAGAGATGTTTAATCCACCCTTTCAAATGTATCAGAGCACTAACTATTATCCATTCATTTCAGTGCTTTCAAATGGGCTTTAATCTGCTGGATTAACCCTTGTGTTATGTTTCATCAAAGGAGTGGCAACCCCCTCGCTGCTCCTCGCTGTCCCACATTAAACAGAGGAGAAGCACAATGAAGAGGGGTGAGAGGATGGATGGATGTAGGGCAGGCAGAGAGGGACATGGAGCCCAAAACACATCACACTACTGACTGAGGATACCGAGGAATGGAGAGATGGATGTGGAGAGGAAGAGGGAAGACATGTGCGTTGAGGATTTAGGAGATAGTTGACAGTGAATAGGAAATAAAAGGAAATCGGGAAGTGTAACCAATGAGAGTTGGTTAAGTAACTAGGTCATGACCCCAAAGGCTGAGGTCAAATGGTCACCTCTTCCCTTCCCTCTGTCTGTGTCACACACCCTCTCTCTGTGTCTGTGTCTCTCTCTGTGTGTGTGTGTGTGTGTGTGTGTGTGTGTGTGTGTGTGTGTGTGTGTGTGTGTGTGTGTGTGTGTGTGTGTGTGTGTGTGTGTGTGTGTGTGTGAGATAGAGCTAGCTAGAGAGAGAGAGAGAGAGAGAGAGAGAGAGAGAGAGAGGGAGGGGGGAGAGAGAGAGAGAGAGAGAGAGAGGGGGAGAGAGAGAGAGAGAGAGAGAGAGAGAGAGAGAGAGACTGTGTGTGACACTGGAATTGGAGCATTCATCTGACTGGAGTTGATGTCATAGGTCACAAGCTGCACTGTTCAACCCCTCAGAGGACTTCACATTTCCCAGAATGCAGAGAGAGTCAATAATCAGTCAAAGCATTCTTGAGAAATCCCTCTGTTTGAGACAGTACTCCTCAACATTCTGAGCAGCCTTCAGCAGAGGGTTTTAGGATGTGTTCTCCTTTAATCTCTACTTCGAGCCCACAAACACACACATTAACACTTGCACACACTCACTATCACACACACACACACTCCCCGTTTTTGACCGCTTCTCACCCCACAGCACAAAGGGCCCCTCTGTGATATCAAAGCCAAAACAACTCGTGGTTGGCTCAGATGGTGACCAGGAGTGGCCCAATCCTCTTTCCCTCCACAGACCCACATACACACCCTCGGCTCCACACACAGCTGTACAGCCCCATGCAGTCCCACAGCTGCCTACTGACAGGCCTGGGTGGACTAATCCCAGTCAGAGAGGAGGAGGGTGGGAGGGGAGCAAGGAGCTGACACCTGAGACATACATATGGATACTGTAGACACACACACACATGTATGTAGACATGCATGAAGACACACAGACAGCCTGGTGATGTCACCAAACAGGCCAAAACTCCATCCCATCAAAACAGGCAGAGATTTCAGGTGGTCTTTTCAAACAGCTCTTACACTAAAATGACATTATCATCATTTTCACAATTTCACAGTATTATTCCAACCTCATAGTGTGGAAATATATATAAAACACAGAAAAATAAAACACACATTTTTGACTGCATTGGGCCTGTAGCCATTTACACAGGGCTGAACACCAGGAAACCGGTTACCGAGATTTACCACCCAACCCCACTCCCTTTTCCCAGGATAAATAGCTGTGAGAAACCGGTCAATTATTATAAATGATTTACATCAACAGCATGAGATGAAGTGATATGGTATGTCTAAATCGGGCATCTCTACCGCCTTCTCTCTGCCATCTGCATGATCAATCATCAACGCTCAGGGTGGGGACAGACAGCACATCTCACTATGTACCATCTCATCATGGCAACCCTTTTTCTTGTGACAGGTAGGCCTACATTTGCTGCAGTGTAGCCTGAACGCGCAACTAATTTACACATCTCCATCTGGTGTTCTGGGGTCACCTTATGTGTTAATTGTAAAGACTTTTATTTTGCAGCTGCAGAGCTTTAAAACAGCCGCTCACCGAACATCGTTGCTTTAAATCGGCGCCTATGCGAGCACTCTATTATGACGCTTCTTTCTCACCATCAGTTCCATTCAAATTGCATCCCAAATAGATAATACTATTCAAGATGTATATATATATATATATATATATATATAGATGTCCTAGCCTTCCTCTTTCAGGTAGTACATTCAATGCAGTATTAGCCTTATATTTAGCTAATGAATGATGTTTTATACATAAGCTTCTTACTTATAAGACGTCTCTTTCTCAATACACGTCTGCTCTCCACTGGCCTGCTCTCCTAACAAAATGAGTCCCAAGCCCATACATGTGTTATACTAAAAGACCATTCGAAGAGCGATGTGAGTTCTTGTTCGCTGAATGTTAAATACAGCAGCCAACTGAACTTACAGGGAGTTTGACTGAAGAGAGACCGAGGGATGGTGATAAGATATAGCAGATTTCCATTCAGGCCGTCACCCATAACCATTCAATCTTCAGAAACAGAAGTGAAGGCCTTCTGCATCTCATTCTCATCCTATATTATTCAAGGATGTCAGAATGATGAAGATAAGGACAACAAAACGTATTTCATTTAACTGTTGAAAGGAGGAAGGAATAAAGCAACAATAGAGGGAGAAAGAGGAGGTCGGCTAATAACATCAGGGGAAATATTGTGAAAGGTAAATATGTGTCAGCCTACTAATTATACAAATAGGCTCTATTATATTTCAACATTAACATCAAATTGCTAGCCTATAATTGTAACTTTGTGAGCCACGTGTATGGCACGAAACATGTTCTCTCCTAGCTTCATGGTTTAAAGGTGTGAAATGTTTATGTAGGTCTCATAAAATGTCTTTAATGTAGGTCTCATTAAATGTCTTTAATGTAGGTCTCATTAAATGTCTTTAATGTAGGTCTCATTAAATGTCTTTAATGTAGGGCTCATTAAATGTCTTTAATGTAGGGCTCATTAAATGACTTTAATGTCGGGCTCATTAAATGTCTTTAATGTAGGGCTCATTAAATGTCTTTAATGTAGGGCTCATTAAATGTCTTTAATGTAGGGCTCATTAAATGTCTTTAATGTAGGGTTCATTAAATGTCTTTAATGTCGGGCTCATTAAATGACTTTAATGTCGGGCTCATTAAATGTCTTTAATGTAGGGCTCATTAAATGTCTTTAATGTCGGGCTCATTAAATTACTTTAAGGTAGGGCTCATTAAATGTCTTTAATGTCGGGCTCATTAAATGTCTTTAATGTCGGGCTCATTAAATGTCTTTAATGTCGGGCTCATTAAATGACTTTAAGGTAGGGCTCATTAAATGTCTTTAATGTCGGGCTCATTAAATGACTTTAATCAGGCTCAAGTAGCATCAGGCTCAGGTAGCATCAGGCTAGAGTTTTCATGCTGATCAAAGCTCTAATCAAATCCAGACATATTTATGTGTTTTATAATGTTTTAGTTGTGACACTTCTGGTTTTGTTGGGAAATACCGGGTTACCCAGGAGAAAGGGGATTTATTCTTTGGGTGGAACATTTGTAAAATACCTGGGAAATATCCAAACCTAGTGGCTGTACAGTAACATGCTATACATGACGTCAGAGCTCTGACTGCGCTACACAGCTCTGTATGGGTTTTGACTAACAGATGTTATGAGCCCATCCCTCCCGGTAATTGGGCAACTTTTGCAAATCTTTTGTCTGAGTGAGGGAAATGTTATAAATTAAGATGATGCGATATATTTTGAAAGATGAGACGTTGAAAAATATAATAAATATCACTTTGATATTATAAAAGCAAGCCAAACACAGTCCAAATATGCACTTCACATTTCCAAATCATAACACTCAAGTCATATACAGTGTCAACGTTTATGATCACTATGTTTGATGTACAGTTACAAGACGACATGTTTCAAACCTTGGGATTTTCTCAATAGAATGAGCATATGTTTGTTTATTGTGAAGGAAATTCACCACGACACACACACTTGACACACACACACTTGACACACACACACACCTGACACACACACACCTGACACACACACACCTGACTCCTTTCTATTCGCACCAAAATGACAATCTGTTTCGCTGAATGGCCTTGTGAAAGCCGAATTGTAAGATCCTATTTTATAACTTAGCTAGTCATGTTGGCAATAGAACAAGCTTTCAAATGATGCCCACCTGACCCAGATTACGATTTATAATGGGCTGTTTTTGGATTGCGTAAACAACAACAGTAATTGTGTGATGGCGGGGATGCAGAGTTGTGTTCCAAACGAACGGACAACACGTTGATTGCTCTAGATCCTCAACGGAACAGCAGGAGAGCTCAAAAAAGTACAGGATAGTTGAAGACTCTTCATTGAGTGGGGGGAATCTGTGGGGAATCAAGTCAAGTCAAGTCAAGCCAGACTCAGCTCTGCAAGGCCAGACTCAGCTCTGCAAGGCCAGACTCAGCCCCGCATGGCCAGACTCAGCCCCGCATGGCCAGACTCAGCTCTGCAAGGCCAGACTCAGCTCTGCAAGGCCAGACTCAGCTCTGCAAGGCCAGACTCAGCCCCGCATGGCCAGACTCAGCTCTGCAAGGCCAGACTCAGCCCCGCATGGCCAGACTCAGCTCTGCAAGGCCAGACTCAGCCCCGCATGGCCAGACTCAGCTCTGCAAGGCCAGACTCAGCCCCGCATGGCCAGACTCAGCCCCGCATGGCCAGACTCAGCTCTGCAAGGCCAGACTCAGCCCGGCATGGCCAGACTCAGCGCTGCATGGCCAGACTCATCCCTACCAGACTCAGCCCTGCATGGCCAGACTCATCCCTGCATGGCCAGACTCATCCCTGCATGACCAGACTCATCCCGTTTTTGGATTGCGTAAACAACAACAGTAATTGTGTGATGGCGGGGATGCAGAGTTGTGTTCCAAACGAACGGACAACACGTTGATTGCTCTAGATCCTCAACGGAACAGCAGGAGAGCTCAAAAAAGTACAGGATAGTTGAAGACTCTTCATTGAGTGGGGGGAATCTGTGGGGAATCAAGTCAAGTCAAGTCAAGCCAGACTCAGCTCTGCAAGGCCAGACTCAGCTCTGCAAGGCCAGACTCAGCCCCGCATGGCCAGACTCAGCCCCGCATGGCCAGACTCAGCTCTGCAAGGCCAGACTCAGCTCTGCAAGGCCAGACTCAGCTCTGCAAGGCCAGACTCAGCCCCGCATGGCCAGACTCAGCTCTGCAAGGCCAGACTCAGCCCCGCATGGCCAGACTCAGCTCTGCAAGGCCAGACTCAGCCCCGCATGGCCAGACTCAGCTCTGCAAGGCCAGACTCAGCCCCGCATGGCCAGACTCAGCCCCGCATGGCCAGACTCAGCTCTGCAAGGCCAGACTCAGCCCGGCATGGCCAGACTCAGCGCTGCATGGCCAGACTCATCCCTACCAGACTCAGCCCTGCATGGCCAGACTCATCCCTGCATGGCCAGACTCATCCCTGCATGACCAGACTCATCCCTGCATGGCCAGACTCATCCCTACATGGCCAGACTCAGCCCTGCATGGCCAGACTCATCCCTACATGGCCAGACTCAGCCCTGCATGGCCAGACTCAGCCCTGCATGGCCAGACTCATCCCTACATGGCCAGACTCAGCCCTGCATGGCCAGACTCATCCCTGCATGGCCAGACTCATCCCTGCATGGCCAGACTCAGCCCTGCATGGCCAGACTCATCCCTGCATGGCCAGACTCATCCCTGCATGGCCAGACTCAGCCCTGCATGGCCAGACTCATCCCTGCATGGCCAGACTCAGCCCTGCATGGCCAGACTCATCCCTGCATCATCCCTGCATGGCCAGACTCAGCCCTGCATGGCCAGACTCATCCCTGCATGGCCAGACTCATCCCTGCATGGCCAGACTCATCCCTACATGGCCAGACTCAGCCCTGCATGGCCAGACTCATCCCTGCATGGCCAGACTCATCCCTGCATGGCCAGACTCATCCCTGCATGGCCAGACTAAGCCCTGCATGGCCAGACTAAGCCCTGCATGGCCAGACTCATCCCTGCATGGCCAGACTCATCCCTGCATGGCCAGACTCATCCCTGCATGGCCAGACTCATCCCTGCATGGCCAGACTAAGCCCTGCATGGCCAGACTCATCCCTGCATGGCCAGACTCATCCCTGCATGGCCAGACTCATCCCTGCATGGCCAGACTCATCCCTGCATGGCCAGACTCAGCCCTGCATGGCCAGACTCATCCCTGCATGGCCAGACTCATCCCTGCATGGCCAGACTCATCCCTGCATGGCCAGACTCATCCCTGCATGCTCCACAGAGAGAGAGGGGAGGTGGGGTGGCTCAGTCTCAACTCCCCCTTTTCTCTCCAACCAAATCAAACCACAACCCACAACCCAACCCAAGAATGGGGCCCACACAGAACAGAACCACCCCCACCGTCGTGTTAGGACTGTGGCCTACCATGCGAGCTAAGGGTGGGCCAGAGGGAAGGAGCAGAGAGGAGAGGGAGGGGGCTCTATACAGTACTCTACAATCCCTCCAACAACCCCCTACCCCCTACATGACTGGGCTGTGTCAGGAAGTCTGCCAAGTCTCTTTACGCTTCAATTAAGCAGAGGAGAGGCCACAGCATAGCCCTGCCGTCCGCCTCAGTCCCCAGCATTGCCCTGCTCTGACTCGCTCCCCCCCTCTCCACACAGAACACACCACAGGGAGATTACACTCACGGCATCAGTCGCTTGCTTCTCCGCTGTAACGCATTGTTCCCCCCCACAATGGAACCAAAAGCCTGGGGAGTAAAGCCTTGTTTGGTGGGGAGGGGGAAGAGAGAGGGGAGCTGACAAAGCTTGTTCTTTTAGCCATGGAGAGGCTGAGAGTGGCACTGTGATATCAGGCTCAGTAATCTAATGCCTTCCGTAGCTCATGAACAATAGAGATTCTTGGCACATGCAGGGCCAACAGATGGGAGAATTACACTACCTCTGGTTATTATCTTTAAGTTTGTTCTCTTCTCCCAGTTTCTCTCCCCCCTTCCTTCTTCCTCTCCCTCGCTCTCTCTCTTTGTTGAAGAGGAATGCTAAATCAGCCCTCCTTCCTCCACTGCTGTGGAAAAACTTTGAAAGCTGAAAAAAAGCCTCAGCCATCAAAGGTTACCGTTTATGGATGTGTTTTAACACAAAGAGCAGAACAGAACAGGACAGAGCAGAGCACAGAACAGAGCAAAGCACAGAACAGAGCAGAGCAAAGAACAGAACAGAGCACAGAGCAGAGCTCAGAACAGAGCACAGAACAGAGCAGAGCACAGAACAGAGCAGAGCACAGCACAGAACAGAGCAGAGCACAGAGCAGAGCACAGAGCAGAGCACAGAAGAGAGCAGAGCACAGTACAGAGCACAGAAGAGAAGAACAGAACAGAGCAGAGCAGAGCACATAACAGAGCACAGCAAAGCAGAACAGAGCACAGCAAAACAGAACAGAACAGAACACAGCGGGGCACAGCAAAGCAGAACAGAACAGAGCAGAGCACAGCAAAGCAGAGCAGATCAGAACAGAGCACAGCAGAGCACAGCAAAGCAGAGCAAAGCAGAGCAGAACAGAGCAGAGCACAGCACAGCAAAGCAGAGCAGAGCAGAACAGAGCACAGCAGAGCACAGCAGAGCAGAGCAGGACAGAACAGAGCACAGCAGAGCACAACAAAGCAGAGCAGAGCAGAAAAGAGCACAGCAGAGCAGAACAGAGCACAGCAGAGCAGGACAGAACAGAGCACAGCAGAGCAGGACAGAACAGAGCACAGCAGAGCAGAACAGAGCACAGCAAAGCAGAGCACAGCAGAGCAGAGCAGAACAGATCAGAGCAGAGCAAAACAGAGCAGAGCAGGACAGAGCACAGCAGAGCAGAGCAGGACAGAGCAGCACACTCTCTCTCATTTCATCCAATAGAGAGGCAGTCACATCTCACACCAGTCAGCTAGGCAGCCAGGCAGTCAGGCAGCCAGGCAGGCAGAGCAGATCAAAGGCCAGAGCTGTTGAGTGTGGAGGTGAAGGGAGCTGTGTGAACTGCACAACCTCACAACCTCTAGCTCCACCTGGAAAATCACTGCCAGACAGACAGACACACTGACTTATGGACTGACATTCAAATAGACTGATGGACCAGAGCTGGGGGAGGTTGGAAACAACTTGAACGCATGCTCACAGAGTTTTAGTGTGTGTGTGTGTGTGTGTGTGTGTGTGTGTGTGTGTGTGTGTGTGTGTGTGTGTGTGTGTGTGTGTGTGTGTTTTCAAGGGCCCCAGTGCTCTGATTGCAGAAACTTCTCCAGGCATGCGATGCCTACTTGATAATCACACAGCCGTGGAGAGGAGAATCTACAGGCTTGTCTCTATCACCAATGGGCTGTAGTCTGCTCTGCTCTGGCACTAGTATCTGTGTGTTCAATCCTCCTAGAATACCCACATGTCTATGTCTCTCTTGGTGATGGAAACCTCAGGGCGAAATAAGAAATGAAGATGATGCCACTTCAAACTCAACTACAGAAGTCAGTGAACCACGTGAAGGACTTCTGTCTGGAACCATGGACCTGTCTGAGGTTAATAACATGGGAGGGATGCTCTCCTCTCCTGAGTCCAGACTGAATGCTGTTAGACACAGGCAGCCTAATGAATAACAGGACAACAATGGGGCCCATTAGGATACAACAGTGTTGCTGTCTGACATATGTATCATGCTACTGTCGGCTGAACCGACTCTCGTAACAGCATGCTAGCTAAAAAGTGTGTGTTACAATGTCAACGAGCCGTACACGCATGTGAGTTTTTGATCCTCACCAAGCTGTGGCTGACTAAACGGCAGGGTAGTCTAGTGGTTAGAGCGTTGGACTAGTAACCGGAAGGTTGCGAGTTCAAACCCCCGAGCTGACAAGGTACAAATCTGTCGTTCTGCCCCTGAACAGGCAGTTAACCCACTGTTCCCAGGCCGTCATTGAAAATAAGAATTTGTTCTTAACTGACTTGCCTGGTTAAATAAAGGTAAAGGTAAACCCACTGAGCTGCACTGTAACAAATGTCGGCTGTGTCCACTGACCAAGCAGACAGACAGTCAGACAGAGCTTCTTTGAAGAATAGACAGATGGGGCAGACAGACAGAGCTTCTGTGAAGAATAGACAGATGGGGCAGACAGACAGAGCTTCTGTGAAGAATAGACAGATGGGGCAGACAGACAGAGCTTCTGTGAAGAATAGACAGATGGGGCAGACAGACAGAGCTTCTGTGAAGAATAGACAGTCAGGCAGACAGACAGAGCTTCTGTGAAGAATAGACAGACAGGCAGACAGCCAGAGCTTCTGTGAAGAATAGACAGATGGGTCAGACAGACAGAGCTTCTGTGAAGAATAGACAAATGGGGCAGACATACAGGGCTTCTGTGAAGAATAGACAAGTGGGGCAGACAGACAGTGCTGTGAAGAATAGACAGATGGGGCAGACAGACAGGGCTTCTGTGAAGAATAGACAGGTGGGGCAGACAGACAGTGTTGTGAAGAATAGACAGATGGGGCAGACAGAGAGTGCTGTGAAGAATAGACAGATGGGGCAGACAGACAGGGCTTCTGTGAAGAATAGACAGGTGGGGCAGACAGACAGTGTTGTGAAGAATACAGATGGGGCAGACAGACAGGGCTTCTGTGAAGAATAGACAGGTGGGGCAGACAGACAGTGCTGTGAAGAATAGACAGATGGGGCAGACAGACAGTGCTGTGAAGAATAGACAGATGGGGCAGACAGACAGGGCTTCTGTGAAGAATAGACAGGTGGGGCTGACAGACAGTGCTGTGAAGAATAGACAGATGGGGCAGACAGACAGTGCTGTGAAGAATAGACAGATGGGGCAGACAGACAGTGCTGTGAAGAATAGACAGATGGGGCAGACAGACAGGGCTGTGAAGAATAGACAGATGGGGCAGACAGACAGGGCTTCTGTGAAGAATAGACAGGTGGGGCAGACAGACAGTGTTGTGAAGAATAGACAGATGGGGCAGACAGACAGTGCTGTGAAGAATAGACAGATGGGGCAGACAGACAGGGCTTCTGTGAAGAATAGACAGGTGGGGCTGACAGACAGTGCTGTGAAGAATAGACAGATGGGGCAGACAGACAGTGCTGTGAAGAATAGACAGATGGGGCAGACAGACAGGGCTTCTGTGAAGAATAGACAGATGGGGCAGACAGACAGTGTTGTGAAGAATAGACAGATGGGGCAGACAGACAGTGCTGTGAAGAATAGACAGATGGGGCAGACAGACAGGGCTGTGAAGAATAGACAGATGGGGCAGACAGACAGGGCTTCTGTGAAGAATAGACAGGTGGGGCAGACAGACAGTGTTGTGAAGAATAGACAGATGGGGCAGACAGACAGTGCTACAGGGCTGTGAAGAATAGACAGATGGGGCAGACAGACAGCGCTGTGAATAGACAGATGGGGCAGACAGACAGTGCTGTGAAGAATAGACAGATGGGGCAGATGAGGGGAACAGTTGATGGGGGCTTTAGCTGCAGCTGCTGTTTTCTCGTCCTCTGGAACGGGACACACACACACACACACACACACACACACACACACTCACACACACACACACACACACTCACACACACACACACACACACACACACACTCACACTCACACACACACTCACACACACACAGTTGTCTATAGTTTGGAGGGTGACGTCAGGGGGGTAAAGTTAACCCTTCCTGAAGCAGCAGCTGTACATGGCATCAGGTGGGCACTGCCCTCACATAAAGAGGCCACAGCTGCAACAACACGGTCAGGGGTAGGGCACAGACTGTCCTGTACACTGGCATTCTGGCACACACACCAACATGTACCGCCATTCCAGGGATTAGCCAGTGTGTACAATAGACAACTTGATGTTGGCCAACGGCACCTGACATTGTACATCACTGCAGTATGGAGTCTAGAGAAATTGTTTGGTGAAAATGTTCTTCCAGCATCTCAACCATCAGCGGCCATCTTGCTTATGAAAATGTCATTTTCCAGTACGGCTAACTCATTTCACCATCTAGCTCTGCAATCACACCCAGAATCTCTGAAGATTTACCCAGAACTTCTCAAGGACACTTAAGTAATACACTGAACAAAAATATAAACTCAACATGTAAAGTGTTGGTCTCATGTCTCATGAGCTGAAATAAAATATCCCAGAAATGTTCCATACACACAAAAAATGTATTTCTCACAAATGTTGTGCACAAATTTGTTTACATCCCTGTTAGTGAGAATGTCTACTTTGCCAAGATAATCCATCCACCTGACAGGTGTGGCATATCAAGAAGCTGATTAAACAGCGTGATAATTACACAGATGCACCTTGTTCTGGGGACAATAAAAGGCCACTCTAAAATGTGCAGTTTTGCCAGACAACCCAATGCCACAGATGTCTCAAGTTTTCAGGGAATGTGCAAGTGGCATGCTGACTGCAAGAATGTCCACCAGAGCTGTCGCCAGAGAACTTAATGTTCTCAACCATAAGCCGCCACCAAAAATAGTTTTAGAGAATTTGGCAGTAAGTCCAACCGGCCTCACAACCGCAGACCACGTGTAACCATGTATAAACAATCAAGTTGTAGAAACATCTCAAGGATGATCAATGGAAAGTCTCATAGCAAAGAGTCGGAATACTTATGTAAATTAGGTATATTGTTTTTTTAAATTTTTAATACATTTCTAAAAGAAAACTTTTAATTTTGCCATTATGAGGTATTGTGTGTAGATTCATGACTTTTTTACTTAATTTAATCAATTTTAAAATAAGGCTGTAACGTAACAAAATGTGGAAAAAGTGAAGGGGTCTGAATACTTTACGAATGCACTGCATATCAAGTAATACCCCAACCTCACAGAGTACTGTATCTGTACAGCATCCAGAACCCCTACCACACCCCCCCCCCCAGAGTGCAAACACTTGTAGTCTTCTGATTCAGTTCACTCTGCATGCACGTTATGAATGCATGACCATTATACTCTTCCCTTGTTGAGTAGATATAGACAGGACTATATATAGAGTTATGTAGAGCAGTGGTGGTGGTGGAAGAAGAGTGGGGGAGAGAGAGGGACAGAAGGCCCATGCTTCACATTCCTACACACACACACACACACACACACACACACACACACACACACACACACACACACACACACACACACACACACACACACACACACAGAGAGATACAGAGAGACATGCTATTCCAACAGGGAATTCTCTAGAGGACAGTAGCCGTGGGCAACAAGCCCACCACAGAGGAGGAGTTCAAGGTGACGAGCTACAGAGAACGGGGGAGGGGGAGAGGAGGGAGTAGAGGGAGAGAATGCTACAGATTTTAATTCTCCAGCCACTTTCACCCCTTGGTGGTAATATCATAGGCAGCTGATATAATAGCCTCTTGAACAGCCTCTCATACAGTGAGCCAGCCAGTCAAACTAGCCCAGTAGCTACACACTGCCTGGTGCTCATCCTACTGGGAATCAGGGAGAGAAGAGAGAATCAATCTCTTCTCCTAGCTCTATCATCACAACTCCTCTCCTCTCCATCATGTGCAAGTGATATCCTCCCCGATACACCAGATTAACATTGAGACAACGTCTGGCAGCCAGAGTGAACGCTCCTCACCATTAGTCTCCCAGCTGACATTTACACACGCTGTCGTACAGTCATCACTGGAGCCAACACGCCGACTACATCATCCCCGTTTCCAAATGCTATAGCGTTAATTAGGATTTACATGGTCAATTACCTTAGATATCATGTGTCTTCATTAGTCTGGCTTCCCAGTGACAGTAAAGCCCCAGATGCAGACATGACATTAGCATCAGCGCTACGTTAATAAAGGTCTGGTCACTGGGGAGCCTGTGTCCTGTCTGTCCACGTAGGACGGTCCCTGGCTAACCTTGCTGTGGCTATCCCTCCATTCATCCCTCTATCTCTCTATCCTGACCCAAGCCAGGTACCTGTGGAGGAGGAGAAGTAGTGTTCACTGGCTCGTGCTTTATAACCAGTCCAGGGAAGGAGAGAGAAGGAAGGGACTGAACCCTGCTCCATCATTTAGGACTTGTTAATTGGAAGTCTCTGCATGTCTCACTGCCTCAAGATTAGCTGTGCCACTGAGAATGAACAGGGCTTCATCAAATCAAATCAGGCTCAGCCACACGCCCCTCAGCCCGTCGGCACGGTAACAAGGCCAGCGCCCTATGCAGATTGGCCCATCCGTTCGGTACTGACTTGGGTTGGAGGGAGGTTTCAGAGGCCCAGCAGGTCAACAACACATATGGAATCATCCCACGCATCCCTTAGATCTCCCTTTTTATTTCCCTCTCGCTCTTTTGTTTTTGGCGGTGGGAATGGTTCAAAGGGCTGAGAGAGGCTACTTAGCAGGAGCTGGGAGGCCTGAGGGGTGCTTCTCAGGTTGAAAATAGAAGTCGTCTGAGAGAGCTTTCCAGGTTTTATGAAGATGTGGGTGTTCCTCTCCTGTGTGTGTTTGAAGCAGCTGCAGCTGTTGTGAAGCTGAGGAATCCTATTAAATGGCAGACAGTGACCCAGTGATCCCAGCTCTTCTGGCTGATAGTACAGAGAGAGATCACAACACTAGCAACACAGTATGAGCACATTCTACATCCCCCACAAACATTCAGATAGACACACACATGCAAATGCAAACACTCCAGCATGGGTGCCAGCAGAGCTTGTGTGTGGAGGCTTTACCCAGGCACACACACATCATCTGGCGTGTGCCCCCCCCTCCCCCCTCCCAAAAACTAGACTAGCTGCATTTGAACAAGTCCACCCGCCCGCTGCCTCCGCGCCTGCTAAGATTTACGCCTGTGATTATATATTCATATAGATGAATCAATAAGGGCCTTGCAGCCACATCAACGGAGGCACAGGGCGAATTACATCCATAGACTGCTGCTTTCCATTTCATTAGGGCACGGTGCACAGTTTAACTCACAATAAATATAGCAATAAAACAAAACTGCTAGCAACGATCGGGGGCCCTCCACACACTCTCCTCTCTCCAGTCTCCAGACAGAAGCAGTGCTCTGCTCCTGCCCGCCTCAGATGTCCCTGACCGTCAAGCCACCGTCAACACTACACTCACCAGCCAAACAAACAGCTCAACAAACAAAACTAAATCAGGAGAAAATGACAACGACGCCGCCGCATGGAATTAGGACTGCCATGTATACACGGACATGGACAGAGAGGAGAGGCGGTTTGAGACTGTGATGAGAGGGTCTCCTGAAGAGCAGGGGGGGGGGTCATGGGGGAGAACGAGAGACTACAGGAGGGCCTGGTTGTGCTCTGTGGTGATGACGTTGCTTCCCCAGCTCCAGCCAGCCGTCTCTGCTCCTATTCTACAGCCCTGCATCGATCTATGTGTGAGGACACCAGCAGCCTGCGCCCCACCGCCCAGCGCTCGGCCTCCACACAGGAAGAGTCGGTGGAAGAGGGGAAATGGGATTCCGATCATGGGAGGGATATCTTCCTTCTGAGATATGCTGATCCATCCCAGCCTCCACATCCCCCTCCAGCATCCTGCCTGCAGGCGGACACCAACAGCACCGCTCCAAACCATCAGCAACCTATCGCTACCTCAGGGGTCAGAACCAAGGACTATGGGACTGGGTTTCAGCCGACTTGGCAAAACAGGAGAGACTCAGTGTGTGCACATGTGTGTGTCCTGCACCTAGACCAGCGTGCATGAGTGCCTGGATAATGGTTCAGTGTAAATCAGTGTGTATGCAGGTGTGCATTCTGGTGTGTATGAATATGTGGTTGATTCCATGTTTCTCTATTATCCGCCACATAAAATGACCTACAAATAATTGCATACATTCAACAAAGATACTGTACAATCTACTCACCCTCAGCTTTCGATAGAGATTCTGACTAAAGCTCTAACCCAAACCCAAGGCCCTTCTTAGACTGTAGTCAGTGTTAGTCTGAAACCATCTGAGAGCCGTCCAACCTAACCCTGCTTTCCTCCCCTATTCTCCTCTCCTCCCCTGTTCTCATCTGCCCCCCCCTTCCTCCCTTCTCTTCCCCTGTTCTCCTCTCCTCTCCTCCCCTGCTCTTACCCTCTCCTCCCCTCTCCTCCCCGTTCCCCTTTCTCCCTGTTCTCCCCTCTCCTCCCCTGGTCTTCCCCTCTCTTCCCTTCTCCTCCCCTCTCCTCCCCTCTCCTCCCCTGTTCTCATCTGCCCCCCCCTCCTCCCTTCTCCTCCCCTGTTCTCCTCTCCTCCCCTGTTCTTCCCTGCTCCTCCCCTCCCCCTCCTCTCTTCTCCTCCACTATTCCCCTCTCCTCCCCTGTTCCCTTTTTCTCCCCTGTTCTTCCCTGCTCCCCTGCTCTCCCCTCTCCTCCCCTGTTCTTCCCTGATCCTCCCCTCCCCACCTCCTCTCTTCTCCTCCACTATTCTCCTCTCCTCCCCTGTTCTTCCCTGCTCCTCCCCTCCCCCTCCTCTCTTCTCCTCCACTATTCCCCTCTCCTCCCCTGTTCCCTTTTTCTCCCCTGTTCTTCCCTGCTCCCCTGCTCTCCCCTCTCCTCCCCTGTTCTCCTCTCCTCCCCTGTTCTTCCCTGCTCTCCCCTCTCCTCCCCTGTTCTCCTCTCCTCCCCTGTTCTTCCCTGCTCCTCCCCTCCCCCCTCCTCTCTTCTCCTCCACTATTCCCCTCTCCTCCCCTGTTCCCTTTTTCTCCCCTGTTCTTCCCTGCTCCCCTGCTCTCCCCTCTCCTCCCCTGTTCTCCTCTCCTCCCCTGTTCTTCCCTGATCCTCCCCTCCCCACCTCCTCTCTTCTCCTCCACTATTCCCCTCTCCTCCCCTGTTCTCCAGAGCTCAGTGAACAGCACCAGAGAAGGCACAGCAATGGCTCACAGCACGACAGCCCCAGTGATGGGCAAACCCGCTACTCCAGTCATCTCAATCCCCCACTCAGCACAGAGGAGTCAGCAATGAGACAGAGCCTTTAGATTAATCCTCATAGCCAGAGGTGAGTAACATTCAGACACACACACTGACACACACACAGCGACATACACACACACACGCACGCACGCACGCACACACACACACACACACACACATGCTCGCATGCACACACACACACACACACACACACACACACACACACACACACACACACACACACACACACACATGCACGCACGCACGCACGCACGCACACACACACACACACACACATGCTCGCATGCACACACACACACACACACAAACTGACACACACACACACACACACACACACACACACACTGAATCCACCATCATCCTACCTTCTTAATGCGTCCGCTGCGTGTGCCGGTAAAGGCCACGGTGTGGCCGTGGTATTCGTAGGCCGCCACCGAGGTCATGCCATCGTCCTTGTCCACGAACAGAGGCAGACCCTCGATGGTGCTGGTTCCTCCCAGGGGCTGGTTGAAGTCCTGCCCACAGAAGTTATCATCTATCTGAAGCGGCTGTGAGAAAGAGAGAGAGACATATTTATGTTTATTTATTTTCCCTTTTGTACTTGTACATCATTACCCAACACTGTATATAGACATAATATGACATTTGAAATGTCTTTATTCTTTTGGAACTTTTGTGAGTGTCATGTTTACTGTTCATTTTTATTGATTATTTCACTTTTGTTTATTATCTATTTCACTTGTTTTGGCAATGTAAACATATGTTTCCCATGTCAATAAAGCCCCTTAAATTCAAAAATAGAAATTGAGAGAGAGAGGAAGAGAGAGAGACCACTGTGACTGACCCAAAGTTAAGAAAAGCCTTGACTATGTACAGACTCAGTGAGCATAGCCTTGCTATTGAGAAAGGCCGCCGTTGGCAGACCTGGCTCTCAAGAGAAAACAGGCTATGTGCTCACTGCCCACAAAATGAGGTGGAAACTGAGCTGCACTTCCTAACCTCCTGCCAAATGTACGACCATATTCGAGAGACTTATTTCCCTCAGATTACACAGACCCACAAATAATTTGAAAACAAACCCAATTTTGAAAAACTCCCATATCTATTGGGTGAAATACCAGTGTGCCATCACAGCAGCAAGATATGTGACCTGTTGCCACAAGAAAAGGGCAACCAGTGAAGCACAAACACCATTTTAAATACAACCTATATTTATGTTTATTTATATTCCCTTTTGTACTTTAACTATTTGAGAGAGAGACAGCAGCATACACATAACAGCAGCATACACACACTCCCACTCCACAACAAAAACGTGGTTGAATCAACATCGTTTCCACGTCATTTAAAAAAACAAAACGTTATGACGTTACGTGAATCAACGCGGGAAAAAGTGATCAGCGTAAAGGGATCTATTTTCCACCCAACTTTGAACCTAAATCCAATGACGTGGTGCCATTTGTCTTGATTTCACTCAACCAAATGTAAATCAAACAACATGTTGAACTGACATCTGTTCTCAGTGGGCTGTCACTGTGTGATAAGCGTGTGTGTAACAGGTCCCAGGAGGTATCTTTCATACGCACTGACATATGTAACCAGGATTAGTGACCTCTAACACATCACACATCACTAATTAACTGGTGCCAGGATCCGCTCGTCTATTTGAAGACATATCGCTTCCATAGTAGACAATAAATCACAGGCAACACACACACTCCGCCAGCCGCTAAGCTCTCTGGGAAGGAAGGAGATGTGCATGTGTTATGAGCTGATGTGACCAGAATGGGGGATGGAACGAAGGAAGGCCGCTGGGTGAATTCTTCAGTCATCTTGTGTCTAAAGACACAAAGTACCCAGCCTGCACATTGGTGGATGGAACACATCTTAATGTCCACACAACACAATGTAGAGACTGATGGACGAATGTAAGAGGGTTGTACAGATAATAATTATACTGAGCTTGTGAGAGAAGTCTATTAGTATATTGTAGTTCAGACCAGTACTGGTCTATCAGGTATATTGTAGTTCAGACCAGTACTGGTCTATTAGGTTATATTGTAGTTCAGACCAGTACTATTATATTATGTATACTGTAGTTCAGACCAGTACTAGTCTATTAGGTATACTGTAGTTCAGACCAGTACTATTATATTATGTATACTGTAGTTCAGACCAGTACTAGTCTATTAGGTATACTGTAGTTCAGACCAGTACTAGTCTATTAGGTATACTGTAGTTCAGACCAGTACTGGTCTATCAGGTATATTGTAGTTCAGACCAGTACTGGTCTATTAGGTTATATTGTAGTTCAGACCAGTACTATTATTTTAGATATACTGTAGTTCAGACCAGTACTATTATAGTAGTATACTGTAGTTCAGACCAGTACTGGTCTATTAGGTTATATTGTAGTTCAGACCAGTACTATTATATTATGTATACTGTAGTTCAGACCAGTACTAGTCTATTAGGTATACTGTAGTTCAGACCAGTACTCGTCTATTAGGTTATAGTGTAGTTCAGACCAGTACTAGTCTATTAGGTATACTGTAGTTCAGACCAGTACTATTATATTAGTATACTGTAGTTCAGACCAGTACTATTATAGTAGTATACTGTAGTTCAGACCAGTACTGGTCTATCAGGTATATTGTAGTTCAGACCAGTACTGGTCTATTAGGTTATATTGTAGTTCAGACCAGTACTAGTCTATTAGGTATACTGTAGTTCAGACCAGTACTATTATTTTAGATATACTGTAGTTCAGACCAGTACTATTATTTTAGATATACTGTAGTTCAGACCAGTACTATTATAGTAGTATACTGTAGTTCAGACCAGTACTGGTCTATCAGGTATATTGTAGTTCAGACCAGTACTGGTCTATTAGGTTATATTGTAGTTCAGACCAGTACTATTATTTTAGATATACTGTAGTTCAGACCATTACTATTATAGTAGTATACTGTAGTTCAGACCAGTACTGGTCTATCAGGTATATTGTAGTTCAGACCAGTACTGGTCTATTAGGTTATATTGTAGTTCAGACCAGTACTATTATATTATGTATACTGTAGTTCAGACCAGTACTAGTCTATTAGATATACTGTAGTTCAGACCAGTACTCGTCTATTAGGTTATAGTGTAGTTCAGACCAGTACTAGTCTATTAGGTATACTGTAGTTCAGACCAGTACTATTATATTAGTATACTGTAGTTCAGACCAGTACTAGTCTATTATGTATACTGTAGTTCAGACCAGTACTAGTCTATTAGGTATACTGTAGTTCAGACCAGTACTAGTCTATTAGGTATACTGTAGTTCAGACCAGTACTAGTCTATTAGTATACTGTAGTTCAGACCAGTACTATTATAGTAGTATACTGTAGTTCAGACCAGTACTATTATTTTAGATATACTGCAGTTCAGACCAGTACTATTATAGTAGTATACTGTAGTTCAGACCAGTACTATTATAGTAGTATACTGTAGTTCAGACCAGTACTATTTTATTAGTATACTGTAGTTCAGACCAGTACTATTATAGTAGTATACTGTAGTTCAGACCAGTACTATTATTTTAGATATACTGTAGTTCAGACCAGTACTATTATAGTAGTATACTGTAGTTCAGACCAGTACTATTATTTTAGATATACTGTAGTTCAGACCAGTACTATTATTTTAGATATACTGTAGTTCAGACCAGTACTATTATAGTAGTATACTGTAGTTCAGACCAGTACTATTATAGTAGTATACTGTAGTTCAGACCAGTACTATTTTATTAGTATACTGTAGTTCAGACCAGTACTATTATAGTAGTATACTGTAGTTCAGACCAGTACTATTATTTTAGATATACTGTAGTTCAGACCAGTACTATTATAGTAGTATACTGTAG
The DNA here is from genome assembly GCF_036934945.1 of Oncorhynchus masou masou. NCBI lineage: Eukaryota > Metazoa > Chordata > Actinopteri > Salmoniformes > Salmonidae > Oncorhynchus > Oncorhynchus masou. The sequence goes on from NC_088244.1 coordinate 28,113,491, forward strand.
TTCAGACCAGTACTATTATTTTAGATATACTGTAGTTCAGACCAGTACTATTATAGTAGTATACTGTAGTTCAGACCAGTACTATTATAGTAGTATACTGTAGTTCAGACCAGTACTATTTTATTAGTATACTGTAGTTCAGACCAGTACTATTATAGTAGTATACTGTAGTTCAGACCAGTACTATTATTTTAGATATACTGTAGTTCAGACCAGTACTATTATTTTAGATATACTGTAGTTCAGACCAGTACTATTATAGTAGTATACTGTAGTTCAGACCAGTACTATTATTTTAGATATACTGTAGTTCAGACCAGTACTATTATAGTAGTATACTGTAGTTCAGACCAGTACTATTATTTTAGATATACTGTAGTTCAGACCAGTACTATTATAGTAGTATACTGTAGTTCAGACCAGTACTATTATAGTAGTATACTGTAGTTCAGGCCAGTACTATTATAGTAGTATATTGTAGTTCAGGCCAGTACTATTATAGTAGTATACTGTAGTTCAGACCAGTAGTATTATTTTAGATATACTGTAGTTCAGACCAGTACTATTATAGTAGTATACTGTAGTTCAGACTAGTACTATTTTATTAGTATACTGTAGTTCAGACCAGTACTATTTTATTAGTATACTGTAGTTCAGACCAGTACTATTATAGTAGTATACTGTAGTTCAGACCAGTACTATTATTTTAGATATACTGTAGTTCAGACCAGTACTATTATAGTAGTATACTGTAGTTCAGGCCAGTACTATTTTATTAGTATACTGTAGTTCAGACCAGTACTATTTTATTAGTATACTGTAGTTCAGACCAGTACTATTATAGTAGTATACTGTAGTTCAGACCAGTACTATTTTATTAGTATACTGTAGTTCAGACTAGTACTATTTTATTAGTATACTGTAGTTCAGACCAGTACTATTTTATTAGTATACTGTAGTTCAGACCAGTACTAGTCTATTATGTATACTGTAGTTCAGACCAGTACTATTTTATTAGTATACTGTAGTTCAGACTAGTACTATTTTATTAGTATACTGTAGTTCAGACCAGTACTATTTTATTAGTATACTGTAGTTCAGACCAGTACTATTATAGTAGTATACTGTAGTTCAGACCAGTACTATTATAGTAGTATACTTTAGTTCAGGCCAGTACTATTATAGTAGTATACTGTAGTTCAGACCAGTACTTGGGAAAGACGGAACCATGTTAAGGGCATTACAATGGCTTTCATTGAGTCCTGATTTACCCCCCCTTCTCATCCTGGACACCAGACGGGACTCATTAGTAGAGACAAGAGCGCTGGCGAACCCCGCGTCCCCCACACTACTGCCAGCTGACGCCCCTCATATTTCACCCAGCGAGGGGTGCCAGCTCTGCCAAGCCCCAGCCAGGCCCAGCCGTGTACAGCAGAGGTCTTCTGAAAGGACAATGCAGGAGACCATGTCCTTCTCTGACCCCCCCACCATGGAGTTGGGTCTGGAAATAGAGCAAGGGGGGGGGGGGGACTAAACACAGGACACCTGGGGCCAGATAATTACAGGCTGCATCCAGACTGTGTGTGAATTAAATGGGTCTATATGGTGCAGCGTCCAGTAGGTTAAAGCTCCCTCCTGCCATCTGAGACTCCTGCAATCAGCAAGCAGCAAGCTACATACATACCACTTCCAGATGCCTGCTGCAACATCCCTACTGTGTCTAAGTCATATACAACTGGAAATTCTGATTACTACTCAGTAGCTTCAAATCAAAATCAAATCAAATTGTATTTGTCACATACACATGGTTAGCAGATGTCAATGCGAGTGTGGTGAAATGCTTGTGCTTCGAGTTCCGACAGTGCAGAAAATTTAACAAGTAATCTAACAATTCCCCAACAACAACCTAATACACACAAATCTAAAGGGGTGAATGAGAATATTTACGTATAATATATGGATGGGTAATGGCCGGGCAGCATAGGCAAGGGGCAGTAGATGGTATAAAATTCAGTATATACATGTGATATGAGTAATGTAAGATATGTAAACATTATTAAAGTGGCATTATTAAGAGTGGCATTGTATAAAGTGACTAGTGATCCATTACGATGCCCATCTCAGCAATGTCAGCTAGATAACTTAATGGATGTGTTGGAGGCATGCCTTTGCTCGGCCAGGATGAGAGAGAGAGTTAGAGAGAGAGAGCAGGAATCTGGCAGGGCTGTGAGTTCCCCATGGGTGCCTACGACCTCCCCTTGCCCCCTCCCTCGGCCCCCTGCACTGGGAGTGAGATGGATCCGGGAGAGCAACCGGCCGATCCTCCGATCACAATCAGCGGAAACAGCGTGGCAGCAACCCAGAGCCAGAGGTTCAAACTGGCAATGAGGCATGGCTATCTGAACTGTCCCAACTCTGCCTCTCTGGCTCCACTCTCACTCTGCTTCCCTCTACTGTTTGTTTGTTTGTTTTTCGCTTTGTCCTTCCCTCACTCAAATTACACTCCCCTGTGGATGGGAAATGGATGAATGGAAAAATGTAGTCTGTTTGGTGATAGAGAGCGAGAGGGAGAGAGAGAGCATGGGTTTGTAAGTAAGAGCAGAGAGTTGGTAGAATGACGTTTAAATGGAAAACGATCCCACTCACTCAGAGAGTTGGTAGAATGACTTTTAAATGGAAAACGATCCCACTCACTCAGAGAGTTGGTAGAATGACTTTTAAATGGAAAACGATCCCACTCAGAGTTGGTAGAATGACTTTTAAATGGAAAACGATCCCACTCACTTAGAGAGTTGGTAGAATGACTTTTAAATGGAAAACGATCCCACTCACTCAGAGAGTTGGTAGAATGACTTTTAAATGGAAAACGATCCCACTCAGAGTTGGTAGAATGACTTTTAAATGGAAAACGATCCCACTCACTCAGAGAGTTGGTAGAATGACTTTTAAATGGAAAACGATCCGACTGAGAGTTGGTAGAATGACTTTTAAATGGAAAACGATCCCACTCACTTAGAGAGTTGGTAGAATGACTTTTAAATGGAAAACGATCCCACTCACTTAGAGAGTTGGTAGAATGACTTTTAAATGGAAAACGATCCCACTCACTCAGAGAGTTGGTAGAATGACTTTTAAATGGAAAACGATCCCACTCACTTAGAGAGTTGGTAGAATGACTTTTAAATGGAAAACGATCCCACTCACTCAGAGAGTTGGTAGAATGACTTTTAAATGGAAAACGATCCCACTCAGAGTTGGTAGAATGACTTTTAAATGGAAAACGATCCCACTCACTCAGAGAGTTGGTAGAATGACTTTTAAATGGAAAACAATCCCACTCAGAGTTGGTAGAATGACTTTTAAATGGAAAACGATCCTACTCAGAGTTGGTAGAATGACTTTTAAATGGAAAACAATCCCACTCAGAGTTGGTAGAATTGCAAATGTACGAGGCTGTTTCTCGGTCCGAGAACCTTCTAGAGCCACCTAACTCACCACGCACTATCGACCTGAGGTCTAGAACAGGTTTCTAAAGTTTCGGAACTCTAGGTCTGACGGTTCTTTTTTAGCTCGAACAAAACTAACTTTTCTTAACAACACTGTCATCTCAGATTTTCAAAATATGCTTTTGAACCATAGAAATGGACTAATTTGTGTAAGAGTATGCAAAGCTAGCATAGCATTTTGAGTAGCATTTAGCACGCAACATTTTCACAAAAACCAGATAACCAAATAAATAAAATAATTTACCTTTGAAGAGCTTCTGATGTTTTCAATGAGGAGACTCTCAGTTACATACCAAATGCGCAGTTTTTCCTGAAAGCGTCTGTGTGTAGGAGAAATCGTTCCGTTTTCTACATTGCATCTGGCTACCGAAACGAACCGAAAATTCAGTCACCTACAACGTAAAACTTTTTCCGAACGTTGTTTGGAATCAATCCTCAAGGTGTTTTTTCACATATCTCTTCATTGATATATCGTTCGTGGAAGCTTGCTTTCCTCTCTGAATCCCATGGAAAAATACTGGCAGCTGACTTTTGCGCACCAATTTCGGCGCAGGACACCGGGCGGACACCTGGTAAATGTGGTCTCTTATGGTCAATCTTCCAATGATCTGCCTACAAATACGTCACAATGCTGCAGACAACTTGGGGAAATGACAGAAAGGGTTGACTCACTCCTCTCGCGTTCACAGCCATATAAGGAGACAATGGAAAACAGAGCTTCAAAAATCCTGCTCTTTTACTGGATGCCGTCTCATCTTGGTTTTGCCTGAAGCTCACGTTCTAGGGCACGCACAGAAAATATCTTGGTAGTTCTGGACACGTCAGAGTGTTTTCTTTCGAAAGCTATCAATTATATGCATAGTCGAGCATCTTTTTGTGACAAAATATCTTGTTTAAAACGGGAACGTTTTTCATCCAAAAATGAAATAGCGCCCCCAGAGCATCAACAGGTTAATAAAGGTATGAAAGTGCATTGATAAAAGACAATCCAAGACATGAAGATATAATACAACTGACATTGCAGCAATTACGATGGTGCTTCATAAATGTAACATTTATTTAACTAGGCAAGTCAGTTAAGAACAAATTCTTATTTACAATGACGGCCTACCGGGGAACAGTGGGTTAACTGCCTTGTTCAGGGGCAGAAGGACAGATTTGAACCTTGTCAGCTTCCGGTTACTGGCCCCACACTCCAACCACTAGGCTACCTGCCGCCCCTAAAAATAAATGAAGGACTGCTGTTACATATTTGATTACAGGAGGACAGTACTGTATACTGGTTCTAGCTGGTGAGTGTGTGTGGGTCATATCCTGGTCTGTTTAGACCGCATCGCCCCTTGAAGCCCGGACTGCCCAGACCTTGGTACACAGCTTTATTCCACAGCCTTATCTCTACACCATCTGATTGATCCTACAGAGCCGACAGACCACCTCCTTCCTCTCTCTCTCCATCTCTATCTCCCCTGCCCTCCTTCCGTATCTGCCTATCTATCCATCTGTCTACCAGTCCACTGGAACTCTATGGGTCCATCAATAGAGACAGCACGACCTGACAAAAGAGAATGTCTAAGAGCTGTACTGCACAGGTCCTTAAGGGTTAATGTGTCTGCCATGAGGAAAGAGGGACATGATATAGTGGAGGCTCCACAGAGACCAGGCTTTGACAACACAAAGTGTGTGTGTGTGTGTGTGTGTGTGTGTGTGTGTGTGTGTGTGTGTGTGTGTGTGTGTGCGTGCGTGCGTGCGTGTGTGCATGCGTGTGTGCGTGTGTGTACGTGTGTGTGTGTGTGTGTGTACATGTAGCAAAAGGAGATGAAATGGTACTTCCAAAGCTGTATACACAAAATGCTTAGAGAACCAGAATACACAGACATTGGAAGCAGCACATTTCTGACCAGCTGCCAAGTTCCTGTTTTGATTTGTTGCATTGGATACAGCATGGTAACGCTGCTTGCCCTTTGTGGCTTTCTAATTGGCTCTTAATGGCACTCGGTCAAATGTAAGCGAGGAGGGATTGCGATGCTGTTGAGCCCTGCTATTTCCAGCTAGGAGAAAGAGAGAGGCAGAGACACAGTGACATTATAAACTGAGCCACAAATCACCCAGGGCTCTTCTATAGCAAACACACCCATCCCCCACTAGCACTAATGTGTCTGTCTGTCACCACGGGCCTGTCAGTTCACCTGCATGCAGTGTCTGTTACAGACATGCTGGGTGGTTGGGGGGGCGATGAAAACAGTGTGGGTAAATGCAGCTGAATACATCACAGTGCAGTACACACTCATCCCAAATGGCTGTGGATTACAACCACTTTCCTAACAGTGCCAAAGCTGAAGACTCATGAGAGGCCAGACATCCACACAGTACACTAAATATTCATAGACCCGTACAGTAGGACATGTTTCTGTGTGACTGCATGAAAGCATGTGGGCATGCAGGTGATAGCAGGTGTGTGAATGTGTGTGTTTACAACTGATTTGGGAGTTTTTCTCCTCCCTGTCTGGTTTGCGTGCTAACAGTGTCGTTTCGGATGGGCCCTGTGAGTCACACGACGTGTGCTCTGAGGCGTTCCTCCCTGATGCCTGTCTGATTTATCAGACTCTCTCTCCCTATCTCTTTCTCTCTCTGTCCCCCCCCCTCTCTCTCTCTGTCCCCCCCCCCCTCTCTCTCTCTCTCTCTCTCTCCGTGTCCACCTTTTATTACCTCCAACAATCTCCTGTCTCCCTGTCTCTCTCCCTGTGACCTTAGCCCAAAATAACACCCTGGCATTGTTCCTGTGCTCTGTAATCTCCCTCCTGCATGGAGCTCTCTCTATCATTGAGTTGTAGGGGGCCAGGTGGGAGCATCGGGAGCTAATAAACAGGTGACAGGCTCCTGAGGAACTGACTGATATCAACAGAATGGCAGTGGAGGAGGGGGAAAGGGGATGAACCTGGCATGACATTCATGGAATGATGTTTTTTCAACACAGAGACTCCAGACTTGTGGACTGGAAGATGAGGTGTCCTTCCAATCCCAACTCGATGTCCTCTATCTATCCTGGCCTTGCGTACCTCTTCCTAAACTACATCTAACAGGCCCACACCAGTAAATGCTTATTTCTGAACACTCCAATCCCTCTCTTCCCACATACTGTAGAAGTGCCTTTGATACCTGCATCCTCTCATTAGATGGGATATTTTAATACAGACCATGACATATCATTATCTGATACTGCCAGCAGACCAGACACAGAAAAAGCAGTGTACATGAGGCTGCCAGCAGTGTGTGTGTGTGTGTGTGTGTGTGTGTGTGTGTGTGTGTGTGTGTGTGTGTGTGTGTGTGTGTGTGTGTGTACTCTGTTCTGCCAGCTAGTATATTAGCGGGCAGTGTGTCAAGGCTGTAGCGTGGTGCGGCAGTGAGGCAGGGCCAGGCTGTGAGACAGATGTTTGGATTCCCTCTCTCCTGACCCCACACACCGCAGCTAAATTCCCCAGCCCTCCACAGCTCTTCCCAGCCCTACTCTCCCCAGCCCTACTCTCCCCAGTATAGAGGCCTATTATGAGGCTGTGCATGACCCGCGCACAGCCTGACACACTGGGCTACACACAGACATCTGGCACTGACCACAGACCTATAGAAGTCTACACACACACACACACACACACACACACACACACACACACACACACACACACACACACACACACACACACACACACACACACACACACACACACACATATGCTGTAGCAACACAGACAACACTCATATACACAGTAATTCCTTTACTGTTCACAAACCTCATTGTCTCAAAGTCATCTCACAGTAACTTACTGTATGCAGGGTAAAGGCTGTTCTGTTCAACATGGTAGCATCTGGCGTTTAGTGCTCTTCAGATAAGGATAACTGTTTTGTTGTTGTTGAGAGAACACAATAGTATCCCTACACTATTACAAATCATAGGAACATTCTACATGCCAAGACATCAAGTCTTCCTATTGAAACAGATCCCTCTCTTCTCTTTCCCTCCTCCAGTTGGATTGGAAGCAGCTGTGCTCTCTCTCTCTCTCTCTCTCTCTCTCTCTCTCTCTCTCCCTCCCTCCCTCCCTCCCTCCCTCCCTCTCTCTCTCTCTCTCTCTCTCTCTCTCTCTCTCTCTCTCTCTCTCTCTCTCTCTCTCTCTCTCTCTCTCTCTCTCTCTCTCTCTCTCTCTCTCTCTCTCTCTCTCTCTCTCTCTCTCTCTCTCTCTCTCTCTCTGTTTCTCTTTCTCTCTTTCTCTCTCTCTCTCTCTCTCTCTCTCTCTCTCTCTCTCTCTCTCTCTCTCTCTCTCTCTCTCTCTCTCTTTCTCTCTCTCTCAATATGCCGAGTAGGGAACACAATTTAGGTCAATTTGTGAACATTACTGATCCAGTTATGTGGTGCTACTTTCCACTCTTCGCCTTACCTCTATGTGTGTGTGAGTGCATGTTTTTGTTTTAAATTCGGACAAGTCACCACAAGGAAAAAGGCTATTTTAGGCTTAGGGGTTAGGTTTAGGGTTACAATTAGGGTTAGGGGTTAGGGTTAGGGTGAGGGTTATGGTTAGGTTAAAGGTTAGGGTGAGGTTAAAGGTTAGGAGTTAGGGAAAATAGGATTTTGAATGGGAATCAGTTGTTTGGTCCCCACAAGGATAGTTAACCAAATGTGTGTGTGTGTTGTTTTGACACCGTTTCTGTAAGGGCTCAGGGGTATGTTATGCTGTTATGTGTCCCAGGGCCACATGTGACGGTTCCCTACAGATTCTGCTCCTAACACACCTCCCCCTAGCAACAGGCTCTCGTAAACAAAAATGAAAGGTCACGCTGCCTAAAGCTTGGTTGCCACCTGGGGTAGATGTGTTTTTTACACCTGGATGTCTAGAGAGGATGGTTAATTCACAGCAGAATGAACTGTGGCATTGTGTTCTAGCCTTGTGGGTTCCATGTTGGGGCCTGTATTGTGATTGAATTATTGTTTCTTCTGAGTGTGTGACCTATCCAGCTCCATTTCCCCTTCTTGAGTTGATTTTCTATTGGTTCTTGTTTAGCAGTTTCCCACAACTTGATGTTACTGATGGTATCTGGCCAGAGGACTCCCAGAAGGCGTCTGAGGCAGTAGTTTCGGAATGTTTGTAGTTTGTTCAGTTTTTTAATAGTGGCTCTCCATGTTTCACATCCGCACAGAAGGATTCATTTTTACATCTGTGTTTAACATCTTAAGTTTTGGTTTTCCAGATCTTCTTCAGGGTGTTACATGTTGCTCTTTGACACGACTTCCGCCGAAGCTCCTCTCCTTGTTCGGTCGGCGTTCGGCGATCGATGTCACCGGCTTTCTAGCCACGCCGCTCCATTTTTCATATATCCATTTGTTTTGTCTTGATTTTAGGGTTGATCCTCAAGACTTGGGTTTTCGGCGGGGGTTGATATTGAGTCTGAGTGTAGCTGCTGTCGTTTCCAGCGTATGGAATTGGTCCTGCATCTGCTGGTGAGTGTGGGCTAATAGTGCCAAATCATCAGAAAAGTCTTCCAGCTGTTTTGTCAGACTTTAATTATTGTTGGGTGTTTGTTGCATGATCCAGGCTATGCACTGGAGGAAGAGAAAGGGTGAGAGAAAGCAGCCCTGCCGCATCCCGGTAAGGACTTCAAACTTCTCCGATGGACTTCCATCGTGGAGGACTTGGCACTGCATTCCTTGGTAGGTGTGCTTGATTATATTGATGAATTTGGTTGGGATTCCATAACGTGCCACAAGTCCCCACATCATCTCTCAATGTATACTATCAAACGCCAATGAAATTGACGCAGACAGGAGAGTTCCAACATCTAGGAGAATGTGGGCGAACACCTAGGAGAATGTGGTTGAAAACAAACATCATGTTTTCATGTAATACATCACAGTTAGTTGATGCTTTTAACCATGTTGGCCAAGCAAATGCTTTGGATTACGATCAGTATAATCTAAAATAAACCCGCCCAGCCAACTCTAATCCAATTACTAAAGCCCTCCCTGAACTGAGTTTGGGACTGTTACACAGCATAGCTGGGCTCTCCGTGCTGCATGGTGGCAGAGGAGGTCACACACGCAAATACACGCGCATACATAGTTCTTGTAATCTCTGTTGACGTTTTCAAACAGTGCTGTGGCTTAATGAGTTCTGAATAAGTATCCATTTGTGTCTGTCTCTCTCTCCACGCTGAGGAGAGGGAGTTCATTAGACTCCATTCATCATGGCAGCAGAAAGTCCTCCACATCCCATAATGCCCCTCACCCAGCGCCTGCCAACTCCCAACGCCATGACAACAGAGGAATCAGGAGAGCCCTTTTTCACTCAGGGTGAAGGACTAGGGTGACGCCTCTAGTAGACAAGAGGAGCTACTGCTACTGCTACTTTCCCTATACATGACAGTAGGCTAGATGAGGCTGAGGCTATAGAGCTGGGAGCTACTGCTACTGCTACTCTCCATGTATGAGACTAGCTCAGGCTAGGGCTTTTGAGCTGAGAGTCACATGCTAACAGAACAGCACAGTTTGCTGCTAGAGCAGGGGGTTACAGCTACTGCCTACAACGTAGAAAGTTGCTAAGACTGAGGTTGTGGCCCAAATGGCATCCTATTCCCTATTTAGTGCACTACCTTTTAACAGGGTAATGGGAATCTGGTTAAAACTGGTGCACTATAGGGTAAAGGGTGCCGTTTAGAACGCAATCTGAGACTTCGTGCTAACAGAGACAAATAACAAACTGTGTATTATACTGGAGAGAATAATGACTGTGAGACTGGGGAAGGCTTGGCCCAATCTTCTTTTCTTTTTTTTTAACAAATACTGTTTGCATAACCATCTTGGAGCAGAGTTGTTGCATTTCACATTAACATCAGCCAGGAACAACAATTTGTTTCCATAAGCAAAGCAACATACTTGAATGTTTGAGCCGTGCTAGGGTTGTGAGGCTGCCAGTGAGGATATCCAACTGACTCCAACATGTGTCCAGAAATCTACAACTGGAAACTCTGGCCTGCACATGAGGGGTTTTTCCCCTTTCTCCTGGGTAACCCGGTATTTCCCAACAAAACCAGAAGTGTCATAACTAAAGCATTATAAAACACATAAATATGTCTGGATTTGATTAGAGCTTTGATCAGCATGAAAACTCTAGCCTGATGCTACTTGAGCCTGATGCTACTTGAGCCTGATGCTACTTGAGCCTGATGCTACCTGAGCCTGATGCTAACTGAGCCTGATGCTACTTGAGCCTGATGCTACCTGAGCCTGATGCTACTTGAGCCTGATGCTACTTGAGCCTGATACTACCTGAGCCTGATGCTACCTGAGCCTGATGCTACCTGAGCCTGATACTACCTGAGCCTGATGCTACCTGAGCCTGATGAGCCCTACATTAAAGACATTTAATGAGACCTACATTAAAGGCATTTAATGAGACCTACATTAAAGACATTTAATGAGATCTACATTAATAAATACATTGTATGAGCCCTACACTAAAGACAATTAATGAGACCTACATTAAAGACATTTAATGAGACCTACATTAAAGACATTTAATGAGTCATACATTAAAGGCATTTAATGAGACCTACATTAAAGACATTTAATGAGACCTACAACCCTTAACCCATGTAGCTAGCTATATGCTCTCTTGGGTAAGTAAATTAAACAAGCTCCAGTAAGCTAATATTTTTGAGCGTGAACTGTATTACTGTATTGTATTATACTGTATCATATGGACTGGAATTACGCACATCGTTCAAACCATGATAAAGCAGAAGAGAACATGTGATTCTGGTGATTCTGGTACAGCACATGCGGCCTAGAAAGTTACAAGATGTTAATGTTGAAATATAATAGAGCCTATTTGTATAATTAGTAGGCTGACACATATTTACCTTTCACAATATTTCCCCTGATGTTATTAGCCAACCTCCTCTTTCTCCCTCTATTGTTGCTTCATTCCTTCCTCCTTTCAACTGTTAAATGAAATACGTTTTGTTGTCCTTATCTTCATCATTCTGACATCCTTGAATAATATAGGACGAGAATGAGATGCAGAAGGCCTTCACTTCTCTTCACCAAGATGAAATGGTTATGGGTGTGAATAATTAACTGTTGTAGCCTACCACCATCTGAATGGTTATGGGTGTGAATAATTAACTGTTGTAGCCTACCACCATCTGAATGGTTATGGGTGTGAATAATTAACTGTTGTAGCCTACCACCATCTGAATGGTTATGGGTGTGAATAATTAACTGTTTTAGCCTACCACCATCTGAATGTTTATGGGTGTGAATAATTAACTGTTTTAGCCTACCACCATCTGAATGGTTATGGGTATGAATAATTAACTGTTGTAGCCTACCACCATCTGAATGGTTATGGGTATGAATAATTAACTGTTGTAGCCTACCACCATCTGAATGGTTTTGGGTGTGAATAATTAACTGTTGTAGTCTACCACCATCTGAATGGTTATGGGTGTGAATAATTAACTGTTTTAGCCTACCACCATCTGAATGGTTATGGGTATGAATAATTAACTGTTGTAGTCTACTGCCATCTGAATGGTTATGGGTGTGAATAATTAACTGTTGTAGCCTACTGCCATCTGAATGGTTATGGGTGTGAATAATTAACTGTTGTAGCCTACCACCATCTGAATGGTTATGGGTGTGAATAATTAACTGTTGTAGCCTACCACCATCTGAATGGTTTTGGGTGTGAATAATTAACTGTTGTAGTCTACCACCATCTGAATGTTTATGGGTGTGAATAATTAACTGTTTTAGCCTACCACCATCTGAATGGTTATGGGTATGAATAATTAACTGTTGTAGTCTACTGCCATCTGAATGGTTATGGGTGTGAATAATTAACTGTTGTAGCCTACCACCATCTGAATGGTTATGGGTGTGAATAATTAACTGTTGTAGTCTACCACCATCTGAATGGTTTTGGGTGGTAAAATTCCTGGTCAATCTTGGTAACCGGGTTCCCGCCATTCAACCCTACTGCACATGGTTGTTAAGACCTTATCTTTTCAGATGTTTCTCTCCATCTCTGACATTTATAATCCATAATGCTCAATCAGAACTGATCGACAGATGTAATTGACAAAACAGAAATAACTTAATAGCATTTCTGTGGTGATCTATTCTCCATTTTGACAATATCTCCTTGATTGCTGATCCAAAGCCAGGTCAAAAAAACAATGATAGGGGATAATAATGGTCCATATCCACCACTTGAAAACAACAACATGATGTGTTCCAGATGTGGGGAGAGATGGGCTCAGTCTTCACTGTCCCTAGGAGATGGATGCCACAGCCTACAAGTCTACACAAAATGGGTTTTGAATTTCATTTGAGGCTGCCGCAAGCTCTTCAGAATGCCCCAGCCACTCAAGACAAAATAACATTCAAGTGGATAACAGCAGTTTAAAGCCAAAGCATCACCACTGGCTTCATTTTGTGGGAAGCAGGAAGAATTGAGAGAGAAGCTGAGATTGTGATGGTAGTGGACTGTATATTCCCAGCCGTGTCCCAGGGAATAGTCCTCTCTGAGCGGCCCATTGCCTGGCGCCAACTCTCTTTGCTGCTGCTTTATATGAAATAGACTAATGTTTTCTGGATCCATCTCATCGCACAGCGCCACAGGAAACAACAAATACAGCTGTACTCACCATCACAGCTGGTAAATAGCTCCATAGCTCTAAGTGATAACAGCCCCCCCCCACCCACACTCCCTATACACTCCACACACACACACATCAATAAATAATTACACACAATTAGATCGGGTGCACTTAAAGCCTTGGCTCGTTAGGAGATTTGCAACCTACACACACTTTGCAGACGGTGAAAGGTTGAGAGTGGAAGGTCATTTTCACTAAGACCCAGTTAACTAGCTGAGTTATTGATTTGAAATTACATCTCTTGTGCGGGATAGATTGTGCACGGTTTCATCTCAGTGCACACATGTCTAGCACTGCCAGCCATGCAGCCAGTCAAGCAGGCTTCATTTGAATAACATTTGTCCTGATGAGAGGATCTTAACCCAATTGCGATCTGCCCAGTGATGAGAGCCTACCAGATGAGCTAAAGTCCTCACGTCGAGGCAAGCAACACTGAACCATGCATGAGAGCACCAGCTGTTATGGATATGTGACTATGTGATCGCTCTCCGTAGCTGATGTGAGTAAGACCATTAAACAGGTTAACATTCACAATTACTGATTATCAGGATGCATGCTCAAAGCATGTGCTGACCAGCTGGCAAGTGTCTTCATTGACATGTTCAATCGCTCCCTGACCCAGTCTGTAAAACATATATGTTTCAAGCCAACCACCATAGTCCCTGTGCAGAAGAATGTAACCTGTCTAAATGAACTATCGCACCGTAACACTCACATCTGTTGCCATGAAATGCTTTGAAAACCTGGTCATGGCTCACATCAACACCATCATCCCAGACAACCTGGATCCACTCCAAATCATATACCGCCCCAACAGATGAAGGGATATCTATTGGACTCCACACTGCCCTGTCCCACCTGGACAAAAGGAACACCTACGTGAGAATGCTGTTCATTGACAATAGCTCACCGTTCAACACCATAGCGCCCTCCAAGCGCATCACTAAGCTCAGGACCCTGGGACCAGACACCTCCCTCCTAGACTCTCTGACGGGCCACCCACTAATTATTTCATAATTCTATCCAAATAGTTTAACCTGCTTTTTTACAATAATCACTGATCTGGCATTAAAGTGTGCCTATTAAAATGACCTTTTTAACCAGAACGCACATTTGCTAATAATAACTAACTTCTTGTAGCAGGCATTGTAGAAAATGAACACAGGTTTCATAAACAATCTCTCAAGCACAAGCCCACGTACTAGCAAGTAGCCAGCTAATCTTTATATTTCAAGTTTAGCCAACTTGGATCTATTTGCTAGCTATCAAGGCAGAACAGTTACAGTGTTATGAACAAACCCTTCTGTCGGTCTCCAACTGTTTGAACAGCATGTTGGCCTGTCCACTTTGTTCAGATGTTGAAATCAACATCATAAACACCCATTTCACTTTTGAATGTCAAAAAACAAATGACCACTGCTGCACATGCCGCCACTGTTTAGAACAGATTAGATTATACTATTTAGAACGAGCAGCCAGTTCACGAACAAACAAGGGATTTTAAACATAACCTTAACCCTAACATTAACCACACTGCTAACCTTAAGCCTAACCCTAACCTTATATGAACCTTATATTTTCATACATTTTTACCATATAGCTATTTGGACTTTGTGGCTGTGGTTACTAGTAGACACCACTGTATTTAACTAGGCAAGTCAGTTAAGAACAAATTCTTATTTACAATGATGGCCTACCAGAAGGCAAAAGACCTCTTGTGGGGATGGGGGCTAGGATTTTTAAAAATTAATCAAATTAAAATATAGGACAAAGCACATCACGACAAGAGAGACACCACAACACTACATAAAGAGAGACCTACAATATAGAATGGCAACATAGCATGGCAGTAACACATGAAAACACAGAATGGTAGCAGCACAAGATGTTAGCGGCAAATAACATGGTACAAACATTATTGGTCACGGACAAAGGGAAAGAAGGTGGAAACAACAATACATCACACGAAGCAGCCAACTGTCAGTAAGAGTGTCCATGATTGAGTCTTTGAATGAAGAGATGGAGATAAAAGTTGTGTTTTTTGCAGCTCATTCCAGTCGCTAGCTGCAGCGAACTGAAAAGAGGAGCGACCCAGGGATGTGTGTGCTTTGGGGACCTTTAACAGAATGTGACTGGCAGAACGGGTGTTGTATGTGGCAGATGAGAGCTGCAGTAGATATCTCAGATAGGGGGGAGTGAGGCCTAAGAGGGTTTTATAAATAAGCATCAACCAATAAGTCTTGGGATGGGTATACAGAGATGACCAGTTTACAGAGGAGTATAGAGTGCAGTTACTGTATGTGTCCTATAAGGAGCATTGGTGGAATATGTGATGAACGAATGGTAAACGAACATCTAGCCGCTCGAGAGCATCCTTACCTGCTGATCTATAAATTGCATCTCTGTAATCTAGCATGGATAGGATGGTCATCTGAATCAGGGTTAGTTTGGCAGCTGTGGTGAAAGGGGAGAAATTACGAGTCTAGATTTAACCTTAGCCTGCAGCTGTGATATGTGCTGAGAGAAGGACAGTGTACCATTTAGCCATACTCCCAAGTACTTGTATGAAGTGACTACCTCAAGCTCTAAACCCTCAGAGGTAGTAATCACACTGGTGGGGAGAGGGGCATTCTTCTTACCAAACCACATAACCTTTGTTTTCGAGGTGTTCAGAACAAGGTTAACTTCTTATGGCTGCAGGGGCAGTATTGAGTAGCTTGGATGAAAAGGTGCCCATTGTAAACGGCCAGCTCCTCAGTCTCAGTTGCTAATATATGCACATTATTATTAGTACTGGACTCTAACGTTTGTTGGGGCAGAATCAGAACTAGTTAGGTAACATTGATAAATAAGATGTTGTATTTTTATAGCATGTTTATATGAGATATTTGCCATCAGAATGTCTTCTTTTGGATAATACTGTTTGCAGTTTGCAGTTATCCCTTCTCTGACTAGGGCTTAGTCACATTGGGCCCCAGAGAGGGGAAAGGTTAGTCTTATCTGTGAATGTGTCTGTAAACTATTCCTAAACCATGTGAAGGGATGGTGTGATAAGAATGGGGAACCAGTTAGGTGGCTCCACAATATCTGTGTGCCAGTTACGTCTCTCTGTGATCTTGTCCAGGAGGGGGTGTATTTGATATATGCCATTGGATGAGGTAATGTTATTGGTGCTAAGTGGTACCAAGAGCGAGATAAGAACTTAGTTTAGGAGACCAAAGCTGAACGATAATTTATAGCCAATGCTGTCTGGCTATGTGTGTCTTTGCTATAAAGGGTTTATAGATACTGAATTGATCTGAGAGTCATAGGGTTGGAATGGAGCTCATATAATTAAAGATTAACTTTATAATAACTCTGAGTTGTGTGTGGTTTGATCCCTCAAGATTTGGTAATACAGGAAATCTCCACGACAAGTTTCCAAAACAGTCAAAATATTGTCTGTGAGTGTAACAGAACTGATATTGCAGGCGAAACCCTGAGGAATATCAAACCAGGAGGTGGCTTCTATTTTGAATAGTTTCAGGCTTTTATTTTGAAAAATGAGCCAGAACGATAACATCGCGTCAAGTGTTCGCATGAGTTTTGCTCGTGCAACAGAGTTTGGGCAGACATTGCTGTTCCCTCTCCTACTGAACAAGACCGTTGCGGTTGATATATTATAAATTATATATTTTAAAAACAACCTGAGGATTGATTATAAAAAACATTTCACATGTTTCTGTGGACATTACGGAAACTATTTGGAATTTGTCTGCGTTGTCGTGACCGCTCTTTCCTGTGGATTTCTGAACATAACGCGCCAAACAAACGGAGGTATTTTGGATATAAAAATAATCTTTATGGAACAAAAGGAACATTTATTGTGTAACTGGGAGTCTCGCAAGTGAAAACATCCGAAGATCATCAAAGGTAAAAATTAATTTGATTGCTTCTGATTTTCGTGACCGAGCTACTAGATGCTAAGTGTACTTAATGTTTTGTCGAGCAATCGATAAATTGCTTGGATTGCTTTCGCGGTAAAGCATAATTTTAAAATCTGACACGACAGTGGATTAACAAAAGGCTAAACTGTGTTTTCCTATATTGCACTTGTGATTTCATGAATATAAATATTTTTTGTAATATTTATTGAATGTAGCGCTATGCTATTCAGCGGTTGTTGATGACAATTATCCTGTTAACGGGATTGCAGCCATAACAAGTTCAGGGCGGAGAAAACGTATTGGACACTAAGAAAGCTTTGTTGTAGAGCGTTTAACACAAAATCCTGGGAGGGGCCAGCTGAGTATAAGCCTGTATCATATGCATATAAATGGATTAGAGAGCTTCCTACTGTTTGAGCTATGTTGTTGATGTAAATTGAGAAGAGCGTGGGGCCTAGGATCGAGCCTTGGGGTACTCCCTTGGTGACAGGAAATGGCTTAGGCAGCAGATGTTCTGACTTTATACACTGCACTCTTTGAGAGCGGTAGTTAGCAAACCAGGCATGATCTACCGTATCAAAAGCTTTGGCCAAGTCAATAAAAATAGCAGCACAACATTGCTTAGAATTAAGGGCAACGGTGAAATCATTTAGGACCTTTAAGGTTGCAGTGATACATCCATAACCTGAGCGGAAACCAGATTGCATACCCGAGAGAATATTAAAGGCATCAAATATTATATATCAAACACCAGTCAGTTGATTATTGATAAGTTTTTCCAACACTTTTAATAAACAGGGCTAAAGATAGAAATTGGCCTACCAGTTAGGATCAGCATGATCTCCCCCTTTAAATAAAGGAACAACCACGGCTGCCTTATAAGCAATGGGAACCTCCCCAGAAAGGAGAGACAGGTTTAAAAGGAAATGCGCTAGCCAGGTAACTTTCCCTCTGAAATAACTTCATATTTCCACGTTAGTCAGATATTAGTTTAGAAAGACATGAAATTGGCATGGAAGCTAACTAGCTAGCAAGCTCAAATCAAATCAAATTTTATTTGTCACATACACATGGTTAGCAGATGTTAATGCGAGTGTAGCGAAATGCTTGTGCTTCTAGTTCCGACAATGCAGTAATAACCAACAAGTAATCTAACTAACAATTCCAAAACTAATGTCTTATACACACAAGTGTAAGGGGATAAAGAATATGTACATAAAGATATATGAATGAGTGATGGTACAGAGCAGCATAGGCAAGATACAGTAGATGGTATTGAGTACAGTATATACATATGAGATGAGTATATAAACAAAGTGGCATAGTTAAAGTGGCTAGTGATACATGTATTACATAAAGATGCAGTAGATGATATAGAGTACAGTATATACATATACATATGAGATGAATAATGTAGGGTATGTAAACATTATATTAGGTAGCATTGTTTAAAGTGGCCAGTGATACATTTTACATTATTTCCCATCAATTCCCATTATTAAAGTGGCTGGAGTTGAGTCAGTGTGTTGGCAGCAGCCACTCAATGTTAGTGGTGGCTGTTTAACAGCCTGATGGCCTTGAGATAGAAGCTGTTTTTCAGTCTCTCGGTCCCAGTTTTGATGCACCTGTACTGACCTCGCCTTCTGGATGATAGCGGGGTGAACAGGCAGTGGCTCGGGTGGTTGTTGTCCTTGATGATCATTATGGCCTTCCTGTAACATCAGGTGGTGTAGGTGTCCTGGATAAGCTACCTGCTTATCAAAGTTAGATTTGACCCAAAAAATTTGACCCAAAAACAATATCAAAATTACTGTATCTGACTAGTTATTTTGATCATGCTTTGTGATACACCTGGTTTTATGTGTTTAGTCCACACAACATATCACCCTGTCAACAGTAGAACCTGGTGAACAACATGGGAGGGGAGAACAAAATTGGCCATGCGTAATTTTTTACCAAGGTTCTAGCTAGTGTATCCCGCTGTCCGACTCTTGTTGGATGTAGTTGACCGGTTGATCAGGTCCCAGTCTCCCGTGACTGTTATGATTGTTTATAAGTTCATTACAATGATCTTTTTGCTTTAGCGCCATCTGTACCTGATAGAGCAGATCTAGTCTCATGTGCGGAAATAGGACCTCTGGAACGAGAGACTCATTGGGGGAGGGAGACAGGAGCAGACCCAGAAGTTCTGCACATTTGAGCACCCCAGGACAGTCCATTTACTTTGTGCTGTTAGAATTTATGCTGCAGTTTCCCCTCATAGAAAATAGCTGGCAAAACAATCCAAGCAATGTTCGAATGGCCTATGCACCCACGAGGGCGGAGCTGCTGCTGCTGGCAGTCACTGAGGGGCAGAGTAGTAGGTAACTGAACAGCTCGTTTGAACAACATATCTTTGAAACAGGAAAATGTACCACACTTTATAAGCATTTAAAACATAGTCCATGAATGATATAATATATATATATATTACTTTTTTTTTTTTTTTTTTTACCAAGCATTGTTGGGAAGGAAGCATTTCACTGTAAGTCTACACCTGTTTACGAAGCATGTGATAATACAATTTAATCTGATTTACTGGGATGAGTGATGCTAGCATTCTTATCGCTCCCAGTTAGCACAGCAGCCCTGTAGCAGAGGAGCAACGTGTCTTTGCATACAGATTTATCCTCTCCTGATGGCCTGATTTATCTTTGTGTCTGTATAATCGAATGGCCTGGGACTGGGAGGGAGAGAGACTCCCGAGACACCCTCATGGTTGCCCTTTCCTTGGAAGCCATGGTACGACTGCCTAACCCTGGCACTGGGGGCTATGGTAGGCCTTTCCTTGGGTGCCATGGTAAGGCTGCCTAACCCTGGCACTGGGGGCTATGGTTGGCCTTTCCTTGGGTGCCATGGTAAGGCTGCCTAACCCTGGCACTGGGGGCTATGGTTGGCCTTTCCTTGGGTGCCATGGTAAGGCTGCCTAACCCTGGCACTGGGGGCTATGGTTGGCCTTTCCTTGGGTGCCATGGTAAGGCTGCCTAACCCTGGCACTGGGGGCTATGGTTGGCCTTCCCTTGGGTGCCATGGTAAGGCTGCCTAACCCTGGCACTGGGGGCTATGGTTGGCCTTTCCTTGGATGCCATGGTAAGGCTGCCTAACCCTGGCACTGGGGGCTATGGTTGGCCTTTCCTTGGATGCCATGGTAAGGCTGCCTAACCCTGGCACTGGGGGCTATGGTTGGCCTTTCCTTGGATGCCATGGTAAGGCTGCCTAACCCTTGGGAGCCATGGTGCCATGGTAAGGCTGCCTAACCCTGGCACTGGGGTGGGGGCTATGGTTGGCCTTTCCTTGGAAGCCATGGTACGACTGCCTAACCCTGGCACTGGGGGCTATGGTAGGCCTTTCCTTGGGTGCCATGGTAAGGCTGCCTAACCCTGGCACTGGGGGCTATGGTTGGCCTTTCCTTGGGTGCCATGGTAAGGCTGCCTAACCCTGGCACTGGGGGCTATGGTTGGCCTTTCCTTGGGTGCCATGGTACGACTGCCTAACCCTGGCACTGGGGGCTATGGTTGGCCTTTCCTTGGGTGCCATGGTAAGGCTGCCTAACCCTGGCACTGGGGGCTATGGTTGGCCTTTCCTTGGGTGCCATGGTAAGGCTGCCTAACCCTGGCACTGGGGGCTATGGTTGGCCTTTCCTTGGGTGCCATGGTAAGGCTGCCTAACCCTGGCACTGGGGGCTATGGTTGGCCTTTCCTTGGATGCCATGGTAAGGCTGCCTAACCCTGGCACTGGGGGCTATGGTTGGCCTTTCCTTGGATGCCATGGTAAGGCTGCCTAACCCTGGCACTGGGGGCTATGGTTGGCCTTTCCTTGGATGCCATGGTAAGGCTGCCTAACCCTTGGGTGCCATGGTGCCATGGTAAGGCTGCCTAACCCTGGCACTGGGGTCGGGGCTATGGTTGGCCTTTCCTTGGATGCCATGGTAAGGCTGCCTAACCCTGGCACTCGGGTGGGGGCTATGGTTGGCCTTTCCTTGGAAGCCATGGTAAGGCTGCCTAACCCTGGCACTGGAGTGGGGGCTATGGTTGGCCTTTCCTTGGATGCCATGGTAAGGCTGCCTAACCCTGGCACTGGGGTGGGGGCTATGGTTGGCCTTTCCTTGGAAGCCATGTTAAGGCTGCCTAACCCTGGCACTGGGGTGGGGGCTATGGTTGACGTTTCCTTGGATGCCATGGTAAGGCTTCCTAACCCTGGCACTGGGGGCTATGGTTGGCCTTTCCTTGGGTGCCATGGTAAGGCTTCCTAACCCTGGCACTGGGGTGGGGGCTATGGTTGGCCTTTCCTTGGGTGCCATGGTAAGGCTGCCTAACCCTGGCACTGGGGTGGGGGCTATGGTTGGCCTTTCCTTGGGTGCCATGGTAAGGCTGCCTAACCCTGGCACTGGGGTGGGGGCTATGGTTGGCCTTTCCTTGGGTGCCATGGTAAGGCTGCCTAACCCTGGCACTGGGGTGGGGGCTATGGTTGGCCTTTCCTTGGGTGCCATGGTAAGGCTGCCTAACCCTGGCACTGGGGGCTATGGTTGGCCTTTCCTTGGGTGCCATGGTAAGGCTGCCTAACCCTGGCACTGGGGGCTATGGTTGGCCTTTCCTTGGGTGCCATGGTAAGGCTGCCTAACCCTGGCACTGGGGTGGGGGCTATGGTTGGCCTTTCCTTGGGTGCCATGGTAAGGCTGCCTAACCCTGGCACTGGGGTGGGGCTATGGTTGGCCTTTCCTTGGGTGCCATGGTAAGGCTGCCTAACCCTGGCACTGGGGTGGGGCTATGGTTGGCCTTTCCTTGGGTGCCATGGTAAGGCTGCCTAACCCTGGCACTGGGGTGGGGCTATGGTTGCCCTTTCCTTGGGTGCCATGGTAAGGCTGCCTAACCCTGGCACTGGGGTGGGGCTATGGTTGCCCTTTCCTTGGGTGCCATGGTAAGGCTGCCTAACCCTGGCACTGGGGTGGGGCTATGGTTGGCTAGCATGCTAAAGACAGGGGCACTTGAACTGAGAACATACAGAGCCTTCAGAAAGTATGCTTACCACTTGACTTATTCCACATTGTGTTGTGTTACAGCCTGAATTCTAAATGGAATAAATATGTATTTTTTCACCCATCTACACATAATGACAAAGTGAAAATGCGAAAAAGTGAAAATGCTGTTAGAAAGGTTTGCAAATGTATTGAAAATGAAATACAGAACTATGTCATTTACATAAGTAGTCACACCGCTGAGTAAATACATGTTAGAATCACCTTTGGCAGCGATTACAGCTGTGAGTTTTTCTGGGCAAGTATCTAAGAGTTTTGCACACCTGGATTGTACAATATTTGCTCATTATTATTTTCAGAATTCTTCAAGCTCTATCAAATTGGTTGTTGATCATTGCTAGACAACCATTTTCAAGTCTTGCCAGATATTCTCTAGCAGATTTCATTCAAAACTGCCGCTCAGGAACATTCACTGTTTTCTTGGTAAGCAACTCCAGAGTAGATTTTGCCTTGTGTTTTAGGTTATTGTCCTGAGGAAAGTTGAATTCATCTCCCAGTGTCTGGTGGAAAGCAGACTGAACCAGGCTGTCCTCTAGGAGTTCTATTTGCTCCATTTGTTTATTTTTTATCCTGAAAAACTCCCTAGTCCTTGCCAATGACAAGCATACCCATAACATGATGCAGCCACCACCATGCTTTAAAATATGAAGAGTGGTAATCAGGGATGTGTTGTATTGGATTTGCCCCAAACATAACACATTGTATTCAGAACAAAGTTAATTGCTTTGACACATTATTTGCAGTATTACTTTAGTGCCTTGTTGCAAACAAGCATGCATGGTTTGGAATATTTTTATTCTGGACTTGCTTCCTTCTTTTCACTCTGTCAGTTAGGTTAGTATTGTGGAGTAACTACAATGTTGTTGATGAGTTTGATCCTCAGTTTGTTCCTATCACAGCCAATACACTCAGTAACTGGTTTAAAGTCACCATTGGCCTCATGATATCCCTGACCGGAGTTAGGATGGACGCCTGTATCTTTGTAGTGACTGGGTATATTGATACACCATCCAACGTGTAATGAAT
Source organism: Oncorhynchus masou masou (assembly GCF_036934945.1). Lineage (NCBI taxonomy): Eukaryota > Metazoa > Chordata > Actinopteri > Salmoniformes > Salmonidae > Oncorhynchus > Oncorhynchus masou. The sequence continues at coordinate 28,136,728 of NC_088244.1, forward strand.
AACTTCACCATGCTCAAAGTGATATTGAAGGTCTGCTTTTCGCCCCCCCCCCCCCCATCTACCAGTAGGTGCCCATCTTTGCGAGACATTGGAAAACCTCCCTGGTCTTTGTGGTTGACTTATTTTGTGACTTGTTAAACACATCCTTACTCCTGAACTTAGTTAGGCTTGACATAACAAAGAGGTTGAATATTTATAGACAAGATATTTAGGCTTTTCATGTTTCATTAATTTGTAAACAATTCTAAAAGCATAATTCCACTTTGACATTATGGGGTATTATGTGTAGGCCAGTGACAAACAACTCAATTAAATCCACTTTAAATTCAGACTGTAACGACACAATTGTGAAACAAAGTCAAGGGGTGTGGATGCTTTCTAAAGGCTCTGTATAACCAGTGAGCATATGGTCTTGAAACCTTCTAAAACTATCCATGGGGGATGTGGGATGGAGAAATACCATGATGAGGTTTAGAGCGAGACAATACACCTGAAAACAATGGAGCAGCTTTGGCACAGAGGAAAGTCTTTGAACCATCAGACAGTGTCAAAGACAATAACAAGTCATCCGCCCTGCAATCCCCGACCAAAGTGATCAGCGTTGATACATAATAATAAACACAATTATGCACTCAGCGTGAGGAGAGAGGAATGGGCCAGGGCTTTCTCTCAACCCTTCTCTGTCTGTTATTGGAGGCTATTTTCCCTCAAATGTTCTCCCTGTCCCAGACCGAGGAGCCAGGGTTTCGGGCTAGAAGTACGGTTTCGACTGCTCCTACAGTTTTCCTTCGGTACTACAGTTTAACTGACACCTGGCCCAGAAGGTCCGTTTCTACAGACGGCCACATAGAGAAGTCAGAGAAGAACATTTCTTAGAAGACACTTTAATCATCACCTTTGTGCACAAAACATCCATTCAATTATTCAAATAATTTGTCGCTGGGGCAGATTCTTTCTCCATCACTCACAGCCGAATATAGCAACATTTTCTAAACATCCAATGTCTAGCCATGTTCTCTGATGACGTGATGGCTTCGTCGCCGCACGCACTGCTCCCTGTGGGCACTAAGTGCTGGTCCGCATGTGATGTTGGTCCGTATAAACCGGATATAGACGGTTCATGAATCGGCGTGTGCGAACGTGAGTAGATTACCTTGAAAACAACGGGCAGACATATTGAACGCAGTCTCCAGTGCTTACTAGACCTCAGTGGCCCAGACAATGAACACACATTTGGTGGGAGTCTTGTTTATACACAGAGCAAAGGAACGCTGTTATGCATCCCAATGCTTCTCCTTCACAGCCCAAGAAGACGTGACACAGCTCCACACACCACCAAAGAATGCAGGCTTTACTGGTTCATTGCCGCTGCTATTTTGCTATTTTATGAATTTTGAGGACATGCTGAAAGGCTCATTAGCAATGCTAAAACTGTTGTCTTTATGGACACAATACACAGCTTTGCAAATGAGCCCGCAGCTGGCAAGAAAGGTGACCCGTAACTTTCGGACTGTAAGTACTTCATTACAATGGACTGGCCATAAACTGGAAAGGAGGAGGAGTTTGAGTGAGCTAATAAAATCAGCAGCCGGCCACTTGGGGCCATTTTGGAAAAGCTCCCTTCAAGATGGCGACGGCCATGATGCCCATATCAAGCTGTCATTAGCGGAGACAATATTACGTCTGTCATTACAGCGCACAACAAGCAGGCAGCAACCTCACACTCCAGTCATCTGTCTGTCAGTGTGCTGATCTACAGGCTGAAACTGTGTGTGTTTGAGCTGCAGCTTCTCTCAGCTGACTTCATTATGAATCTATCAGTGATGTGTTCCAACTGGAAGTGACAAAACATGTCGGAATCCATGACAGATAGTTCAAATGGTGGTCAAGACCCTCGTTATGGGTGTAAATGTCTTTGTGTAAAATCATCTCTGAGCACTGATCATCAATACAGTAATACAGTCCAAGGTCATGCTAACGACCTGGAGAGGCTGTCTGGCTGTATAAAATCATCGTCATATCCCCATGACATGCCCTTGATCGATCACAAGCACCAGAGCAGATGGTAATAAAGGACAATCATGTACTGTATCTCATTTAAATATCATGCATAGTCTTATATAGTGACTCAGTCATGGTGGGCAGAAGAGAGACATCAAGTGTACAGTCTGACCAGCCTTACTCTGCCTGCCTGCCTGCCTGTCTGTCATATGCCTCTGTGTGCATCTCTCTCTCTCCCCCTCTCTCTCTCTCTCCCTCTCCCTCCCTCTCTCTCTGTCTCCGTCTCTCCATCTGTCCCTGTTTCTATTGCATTTGTTCCAATAGATATTCCAGCGCTGTGTTGGCGCATCCTGTGCGTGCTTTAAGCCACTGTGGTTTCGGGGGGGAAGGTGACATGAATTGCTTGTGTGTGGTGTTAGTGAGGCCGAGGGGCTTCTGATTTGAGGGGGATTGTTAACGAGCACAATTGAATAACAGACGGTGAGGACAGGGCTACCTCTTAAATTGCAACCTATTCCTGACATAGTGCACTACTTTTGACCACTAGTTATGCACATCGCAGGAAATAGGGTGCCATTTGAGACGCAGTCCAAGTGAATAATGTACGAGCTGGACGAAGGGACGTCGGCGTGGTGTGTGTGTGTCGCTGGAGGAGCCTCGTCGGAGGGAGGGAGCGTAATCCTTTCATCTGTGCCAGTCAGGCATGCTGCCGTTGTTACCTCACTAGGTTGCCCCCAGCCTGCCATTAGAATAGCCACGGTTATTACCATTAATACAAGCTAGAGAGCTGTCTGCTCACTGTCTGCCAAGCACCAAACACAGAGAGAAGACGCCCCCACTACTCCTCTCTCTTCTCCTCTCCACGGCCGTGGTAGGCTAGAGAGAGAGAGGGAGAAAGTGAGGGGTGGGGGAGGGAGAGAGAGAGAGAGAGAGAGAGAGAGAGCGCGAGGGAGAAAAAGAAAGACACAGAGAGAGAATACCCCACCCATGTCCACGACACAGTGCCAGGCCCAGGGAGACGAGAGATGCTTCAAGGCACTGTTAAACCCTGCTTTAGAAAAATACTTCTATCTCACACCAATCATTTAACCTCACATCTATCTGTCCTTGTGCCCTAGCCTGGCCCTAGCAGAGGAAAACATATTAGACTATATAGGATTGCAACATGAGAAATGGCAGACTGACACTACCAAATCAAAATTAAATTAAATTGTATTGGTTGTGTACACAAATTTGCAGATGTTATCGCAGATGCAGTGAAATGGTTATGTTTCTAACAGTGCAGTAATACCTAGCAATAAAAAATAGACACATAATAAAAATTAAGAAATTAAGAAATATCAGAACTAGCAATATCATAGACTGGAAAAATAATGTATACTGTATTTATACTGTACATATAATGATGTGGCCTACAATGTAAACATTACCAAAGTGACCCATGTTCAATGTTCAAGCCACGGGAGAACTCAGGAGATTCCTGTGTTCTGTGTATTTCCCCTGGCCTGTGAGAGGAAGAGAGGAAGCCTGCCTTTATGCCTGGCCTGGGTGATTAGGGCATCAAACATGCATGCTCACACTCACCCTCCCTGCGCCGACCTTCCCTCTGCCCCCGCCCCGACTCCAACCCCAGCCTGCAGCCTCCAGGCCAGGAGTCCCGTGGGGACAGGGGTGACATGCTAGGCCACAGACGACAGCCTCAGGACTATATAAATCAATTAGAGCCAGAAGAGCGGGAAGACTCCCGGCAAACACAGTGACGGCCCGCACATCCCACACACCGGCCTAATGATGTGGCAACACACAGCTAAGGTGGGCGCATCCATAAAGAGACAGGAGGAGAGAGAGGATAGAGTGGGATGCTGGGAGAGGAGAGGGGGGGAGGAAAGGGTGGATAGAGGGAGGGTCAGAGGAAGAAAAACGACAGACATCTCCACAGATATGTCTGCGATCTGAAAAGGCCTATGAGGTTAGCTGCTTCCGCTGTGACTCAGTTGATTGACTTTAGTTATTTGGATAGAGTTCTAACTCCAATGTTGTGGATGTGTGAGTCAGTGAGTGTGTCGAATTGAGATCTAGCTGGGATGGGTAGGCCCCCACAGACAGCAGCTCTCAGGAGGGCTGAATGTCTGCTCTCTCTACTCTCTACTCCCTACCCTACATATGCTCCAGTCCTCAGGGACAGACCGGAAGGAGTCTCTCTCTCACACACACTGGATTTAGGAAGATAGAAACGGAAGCATCACCCAGAAAGAGGTGCTTTACCAAAATATGTCCACTTCATCATCACAATAAGCATCATTCATTCACACTCAGTGAAAGTTGGACTTACTGAGTTGATGCAGGCTAGTTCCTTGTTGAGCAGCCAGGGCAATGACAGTTTCCCCTCTCCCCTGTAGCAGGACTGGATACGCTCCTTGATCTTCTCCTTGATGCGGCGCAGCGTGAACAGGCACAGGGCTGACTCCTTGGGGGGCTTGGCCCGGTTCTTCTGGCCCTGGGCGAACACCGTGAACAGCACCTCGTCCTGCTCTGAGATGCCCAGCGATCGCGCCAGCTTGGTCCCGGGTCGGCTGAGGTAGGCGTCCTGCACCAGACGATACTCCACCCCGTCCTTGGTGCAGCCGATGGGGAACTCCACGTAGGAGTAGAACTTGGGGTCGTCCACGCAGAGACGGACGATCTTAGAGGTGAAGAACTGCTCCCCGCTGGCGTCGGGCGAGGTGAGCTGGGTATCCAGCTGCAGGGTCAGATAGTAGACAAACTGCTCGCTGCTGAAGCCGTAGATGTAGTAGATGTCGAAGGCGGGGAACTTGGAGAGCGTGTCCGAGGGGATCTTGAGCTGCGAGGAGACAAACTCGTCCTGGTAGACGAAGCTGAACATGTCGGCATTCTCCTCGTTGTCCATCAGCTTGCGGCTGGAGAGTGTGGGGAAGTACTCTGACTTGCCGTCGATGGGCGTGCCCACAAACAGCTTGCCAGCCCCTCCCCCACCCCCGGCCGCGTCTCCACCGATGACTACCCCAGACATGGTGCCAGCCTCGGCCACGCTGGACAGGTAGTGCTCCTTACGGTGGTGCGGCTCACCCAACTTGAACAGGTCGTCCAACCGAAGGAACTGGCAGATGCCTTGTGAGGTGCTGCCACAGGCGATCAGGCGGTTCTGACCGTAGTCCAGCAGCAGCAGCTTGTTGACGTTACTGGTCTGGGCCAGTTCATGGGGGCAGGATTGGACACCCGGAGGGGGGTAACACTTCTCATTGTCCACCACAGGGCCTGTAACGTGGTTGCGGAGCTTGGTCAGGTTGCTGGACAGCTTGAAGATCCAGTTGACGGCTCCCAGATACACCTCACCTGTCTTGTTGTGGACCACCAGGTGTGTGAGCCCCCCCTCTGGAGGGGAGAATGTCCTGAGGTTGCTGGGAATGGTGGCTACCACCCCTGACAACAGGAGGAGGAAGGGTAGGAGAGGGCCTCCCAGGGATGGGGTGGGGTGGCAGATCATGTTGGGCTCTGGTAGGTGAGGAGAGGTTCCTGAGTGTGTGTGTGTGTGTGTGTTCTTCTTCCTCTACTGAAGCTGTGGCTGTCCTACACCAGGCTGAAGGAAGGAAGGGAGGGGATGGTGGTGTAGCTCTGGCCTGGCGTCCTCTGGGCTCCGTGTCACTGCTCTGTTGTCTATAACATCGTCCCCAGAGCCTCGGCCGCCAGCCCTGCGAACAGAAGGAAAAAAACACATTAGGAGACAGGACCAGGGAACGCTCTCTCCATATCGATTGGCTAGGGTTTTAAAAGCTCTGCCAGCCACACAGAGCGGTGAGGGCAAAAAATTGTCATAATACATAAACATTCATTAATTACAGTAGGGCTTTAAGGGGAATCCTATACAACATTTAATGAGCATGTCAGGCTGCCAGTCAGAGCTATCACTAACTCAACACAGAGCATTAACATTAAGCAATAAGCATTTCACTGTGCCGTGTGCACGTGACCAATAAACGTTGATTTAATTTGACAGACCATGGTGTGTCCTCATTTATATTCTACACACACTGACTGCATCATCACCGTCACCTGCAGCACTGGAGCAGGCGGACATGCAAGATACAGCGAGAAAGACATCCCCTACTGGGTACTGGGATAGGAAAGTTCACCCAATCACAATAAAGAATGACTTAGGTAAAGGTAAAGTGCCTTTATACTCAAACATAGAGAACTCTCAGTGCTGTCAGTATGGCCTGAATATAGAGGGGGCAGACTTTGTAACAATACACATTCATTTGTTCTATTGCACTACTGTGTAATAGATGGAGCGAACACTATTAAAGTATCAGGATGAGAAATTAAATATTACATTGGAAATGAGGAACTAGGGTTGCAAAGGGAGGGTATATAACTAGTAACTTGAAGATTTCCAGTAAACTACCAGAATTTTGGTAACTTTCATGTTTTTTTTTTTTTTTTTTTAAAGTGGCCTTTTTGGATACTTCAGATTTTCACAGGTGTCTGTAATTATCTCTGGCCCTCTAGCCTTATCGGATGTAAAATATACAAAATAATAAAATATTATGATTTTACAATATAAAATAGAATGACAAAACTGTAAAACATTATCTTAAATATAAACCATCAACTTAAAGAAAATGATTGGTGTTTACTATGAGGTTTCTCGCATTAAATATCCTGATATATTTTTTATACACTTTTATTTATTTTACTATGTCAATATGTCTTTGTTGTAAATATGTTGGTGCCCAACTGGTGGCAGATGTGAAAAAAGTGAATACTGTAGTTGGAAGAGTTGCCGATTTGATAGAAATAATTTCACTGCTGATTAGTTGCTTTTTTCATTAAGTTAACTATTTTCTCTTGAACCATATTGTCTATCCACTAGAAACTCATGCACAATATGAGCACAGGTATAATAAATGAATAATATATATGAATATATATATATATATATTTTAAAGTTATTCATGTATAAATGACCAAAGTTACCATAGATTACCATAAATGACCTGTTAATTACCTACATTAATTCCAGTAACTTAGCTTTGAAGAACAAAACAAAGAGGTTGACCGCACCACTCAGACCTTAAGGGGCCACTTTAAGAGACCCCGTTACGTCCCCTCTCTCTCTCAACCCTCTCTTTTATCCTTCAGCCTCTCTCTCAACCCTCTCTTTCATCCTTCAGCCTCTCTCTCAACCCTCTCTTTTATCCTTCAGCCTCTCTCTCAACCCTCTCTTTCATCCTTCAGCCTCTCTCTCAACCCTCTCTTTTATCCTTCAGCCTCTCTCTCAACCCTCTCTTTCATCCTTCAGCCTCTCTCTCAACCCTCTCTTTTATCCTTCAGCCTCTCTCTCAACCCTCTCTTTCATCCTTCAGCCTCTCTCTCAACCCTCTCTTTCATCCTTCAGCCTCTCTCTCACACTCCAGGCCCAGACAGACAGTTAATAACTGCTTTCAACTCCCAGTCCCTGTCTTACATCAGCCATCACGATCTGCTATATGAACCCACTGTTCTACAGCCCATCAAGACAATGGGCACACTGTGTGATGGCTGCCGTTGGTGTTTGAGTCACAAAACCCACCGTGGTCTCAACTCTCAGCTCATTCACCACGCCAAGCCACACTCACTGATGTAAATTAGAGCAATGAAAGGCTTCAGATCACACATGCATACACTCATATTCACACACACAAGCATGAATGCGTACCCATTATAATCACAGATCTGTGACTCAACACACAGAGGCAATGGTTCGAGTGCACTAGCCTGAGATATTTCTCTGTAAATGGAGACATCAAAATGATATTATATATATATATCACAGGTCAATCTATCAGGTGCACAACTATGACAACGTTCTGTCACTGTGACAAAAAATAAACGATCAAAATGCCACACTTAAACAAATTTGACATTGTCCCTGAACCGTGATTGAATCTGAAAACTGAATATGTCAGTGCTTTAACTGAATTAGGACAAAAAACAGCTGGAAAACATTGAGTGAAAAGCAACTGTTTCATGTCTTGCAAAGAGATCAGCTAGCTAGAATATGAATTAGATTAACGACAGCAATGTTACTATTAAGATGTTTTAAGAGAAACAAGAGGGTCTGGATGAGAGACAGAGATAGAAGAAAGGACAGAAGAGAGAAGTTTGAGTGGAAGAGGGATGGAAAAGGAGAAAACAGCATAGGAACTGAGTGGTTGTTACTCTTTATGGCAAAACAATTCCTTTTCCATCCCCGAGAGACGGAGGATGTTGATGATGGCTGCTCTTAGCAAGTCAGCCAGTCAGTCAGTTATTTAGTCAGCCAGCCAGCCAGTCAGTCAGTTATTTAGTCAGCCAGCCAGGCAGTCAGTCAGTTATTTAGTCAGCCAGCCAGGCAGTCAGTCAGTTATTTAGTCAGCCAGCCAGGCAGTCAGTCAGAAATGCACCTGAACTCACAGGGCTGTCCATGGCAGAGGAAATGCAAGGCAGAATAAATTCATCAATGGGTTTGGCTGTAGAGAGCAGAGCAGAGTGGTTACCAGAGGAAGACTGAGGCAGGTTATGTTGTGGACGGACGGACGGCTCGGCTGGGCTCGGCTCAACCTGCCTCCTCGGATAATGGCCCCTGAGCCATAGCGCCAACACTGATTTATTGCTTGTGGCATATCAATTACAGCACCGGCCACAAAACTGGGGCCTCATACTTAAGCAAATTTATACACACTGCATCTTTAACATGGAGGTCACATCGGCGTCTGTGTGAGAGAGGCAAGCCACAGGCAGCACCAGGAACATACCGCATATGATTCATCATTTCTAGGATTTGATTTGGATCCCCATTAGCTAGTGAAGAAGCAGCAGCTATTCTTCCCTCGGTCCACACAAAACATAGAACATGACAAGATACATCACACTAATGTGCAGGAACAGCAGCACAAATGTAAACTAAGAACACTATGACTAAAGAACAATATGGCCAATTTAAAAAAAAGAACAAGAAACAGAAAATAAAGAAATGAATCATATTAAGTATAATGTGTGTGTGTGTGTGTGTGTGTGTGTGTGTGTGTGTGTGTGTGTGTGTGTGTGTGTGTCTTCACAGTCCGCGTTGTTCCTTGAGGTGTTGTTTTATCTGTTTTATCTATCCATCCTGTTCTATCGATGTTTCACAGATATGCAAACACACTTATGTATGCACACAAATACAGTATGCACTCCCAAGCAACAGTATAAACATTAAGGCTACAGCTTTGTATATTCAGTGAAACATAGACATACAGTCTGTTTCTCTAACAGGATGGACTAACATAGATGCACATGGAGGTGTAGGGTAAAGGTGCACTCAAGTCAACATTCTGACCCTCTCACATACATATTCCAAAATGAGGTTCTATGGCAGAATAGGGCCTGGCGATATGGCCAAAATATAGTATCACAATCTTTTTTTTGTATATGAATAATATACAATATATGAATAATGTATATGAATAATACATGTTCTTTATGTGTAGTGCATGACATACATGCTGAGTGATTTTAAATGGGGTTTTCCCACATTGTGATTGTTTTATACTGTTCAATGAAACTTCAAGCTAAAATTAATTTCAGCATTTTTCATACAGCACTTCCGGCACTCATTTTTCATACAGCACTTCCGGCACTCATTTTTCATACAGCACTTCCGGCACTCATTTTTCATACAGCACTTCCGGCACTAATGTTTGTTGTTGTTGAATTTGACCCCTTTTTTACATCCTGCATATGTTGTTATTGTCTCGGCCTAATTTGATGAATAGAAACAAAGAACAGCACTGCATACATACTGTAATTGCATTTTGGTTCTTAAAACCACACATTTCATACAGACATCATTCTACTGTAGCATACCACAAAGAAAAGCACTGCATTGATCTTCTAACGTCGATCACTAGTAGGCCTACTGTATACTGTATATATTGATGGCTGTCAGCCCCATGACTTGATGTACTAGCTTGCTCATTGTATTCACTAAACCTGTGTGTCATTGTGATCCATGTGAAGTTTATACGTTCAATGTTGTTTTTTATGCACCTTTGCTTCAAAACCAATTGCCCTTTGGGACAATCAAGTTGAACATGAACTACCTTGAGTATCTTGCCTTTTTAAGATGAGAAGAAACTACATTTGAACAAATCTGCAGTTCCATGACTATAAATTATTTTCCAATCATTTTTATTATGAGGAATAAGAGCTGTGTCGTCTCAGCAGGCACACTACTCACTACGATTTTCCTCCAACATGGACTTTTTTGAGCACCATTGTGGGTAGTGCTGGCACCATGAAAATGTTTAAAATGAACTTGTCTTATCAGCACACATATTTGATGCAACGAGGGTAGAAATGGCTTATTTGGTCGATAGTAGACCTACTTACCAAGCCAAGCAGAGCTGTTTTATCGACATAGAAATATCCTGTGCTTTTTTTATTTTGCACATAGGTGCATACAAACACAGCTTGGCTACATTGTAACTGTGACGTGACCTCTGTTGCAGCTCAGCTAGGACGGTAACTTCTGTGACCGAATGAAAACATTTCAATGTGATTTAACCGATTGATGTTGGGAAAATAGGTGGTAAAACAATGCAGAATGGTGTTAAATGCCTGTAGACAGCTTGGGGATTGTAACGATGTGCGCTGAGAATCGGGTATCAAGTCCAGGGAGTGAATGTATTAATAAATAAACGCAACATAAAACAAAACAAGAAACACGAACAACGCACAGACTTAACACTGGAACAGCACCAATAATGCCTGGGGAAGGAACCAAAGGGAGTGACATACAGTGGGATCCAAAATGACTGGCACCCCTGACTGGCAATGCACAAACAATACTTCAAAAATATAAACAATATAATTAGAGAGACAAACTCAAAATACCAACATGTGAAAAATACTGTACTTTATTAATGTTTCAATGGAACCCACCAAAATAATGTATTGATTTAATTCATTAAAAATCCATGTCCTCCAAATCAAGGTTTCACAATTATTGGCACCCTTAAATGTTATTGTACATCTACCAAAATTAAACAAAGAATTAAATTTCACTTATTTAAGTTTATCTAAGTGTTAAGGAAGTATATTGAGCCATTACATCACTTCCTGTTTCACAAGGGTATAAAAATCAGGTAACACGAATGCAATATCCCTTTGTCATCCAACACCATGAAGAAAAGACCTGTCAGTTCAAAGAGACAGATGGTCGTAGACCTTCATAAATCTGGTAATGGCGACAAGAAGATCCACAAACTATTGAATATACCACTGAGCACTGTCAGGGCAATTATTAAAAAATTCTAAAGATATGGAACAGTCAAAAACCTCACAGGTAGAGGACGCAAATGCATTTTGCCCCCTAGGATAGGGAGGAGGATGGTGAGAGAAGCAACAAAATCCCCAAGAATCACTGTGAAAGAATTGCAGGCCTTGGTGGCATCTTGAGGTCACCAGGTTTCAAAAAGCACCATCAGACACCACCTCCACAACCACAGGCTCTTTGGAAGGGTTTCCAGAAGAAAGCACCATCAGACACCACCTCCACAACCACAGGCTCTTTGGAAGGGTTGCCAGAAGAAAGCACCATCAGACACCACCTCCACAACCACAGGCTCTTTGGAAGGGTTGCCAGAAGAAAGCACCATCAGACACCACCTCCACAACCACAGGCTCTCTGGAAGGGTTTCCAGAAGAAAGCCCTTTCTGACACCAAGACATAGACACAAGCGCATCGAGTTTGCAAAACGTCATTTAAATTATGACTGGAAGAAGGTGCTCTTGTCAGATGAGACCAAAATTGAACGTTTTGGTCAGATACAACATCGGCATGTTCGGCGTCGAAACAGAGATGCATACAAGGAGAGGCACCTCATACCCGCGGTGAAATATGGTGGTGGGTCAGGGATGTTTTGGGGCTGTTTTAATTCCAGAGTTCCAGGGGCGCTGGTGAAGATTGATGGCATAATGAATTCATCCAAGTATCAGACAATCTGGCGGCCTCTGCCAGACGGCTGGGACTTGGCCGTAGGTGGACTTTCCAACAAGACAATGACCCAAAACAGACCTCAAGATCCACACAGAAATGGTTCTGTGACAACAAAATCAATGTTCTACCATGGCCATCTCAGTCACTGGACCTCAATCCAATGGATAACCTGTGGGCTAAGTTGAAGAGGGCAGTTGATAAGCGCAAACCCAAGAATGTGAAGGATCTTGAAAGGATCTGCATAGAGGAATGGTCCAAATTCCCTCCAAATGTGTTCTTTAACCTTGTCAAACATTACAGGAAAAGACTCCATGCTGTGCCATTAATTATGAAACCTTGATTTTGGTGAAATGTATTTTGTATTAAATAATTGTATGATTTTGGTGGGTTCCATTGAAACATTAATAAATTACAGAATTTCTCACATGTTGGCATTTTGAGTTTATCTCCATAATTATATTGTTTATATTTTTTTAAGTATTGTTTGTGCATTGCCAGTCAGGGGTGCCAGTAATTTTGGAGCCCACTGTATATAGGGAAGGTAATCAGGGAGGTGATGGAGTCCAGGTGAGTCTGATGACGTGCAGGTGCGCGTAACAATGGCGACAGGTGTGCTCCATAACGAGCAGCTTGATGACCTAGAGGCCGGAGAGGGAGCACACGTGACAGGGATCAAATGTATTTCACAGACTGAGTCATATAATATTAGGCCTAGTGATTATTTCTCAGTATCTACTTGCGAGCGGCCGAACACGCAGCTTTCTGCAAAGGTGTAAACTTTCGTAGGCTGATGGAAGGCTACTCAGAGTCAGTCTGCCTTACAGTGAAGCCTAATCAGACGTGCTCATCGTGGTTCTAACAGGCAACGTGTCCTGGTGTACACTGCTCAAATGATATGGAACAACACCCCGAGTGCACCAGACATGAATACAACGATACAAATGGAACAACAGCACAACAAAATTGATAAAGCGTTTTCTTTTGCAGGGGCCTTGTCATTGCAACGAGTGTAAATGCACTGGACCACAATGGTGACACACGGAGCAAAGCACAACTTTCCAGTGGTCAAAACAATTCATCTTGAGGCCACGGGGGAGAGGGTGCAAAATGCAATCTGTTCATTATATCATATAGAAATTGGACATATCTATTTTAATACAGACAATGACAAATGACCCAATGGATCATGATAATTCTCTGGTAAAAAAAGTGGGGGTGCACCCCTATTTTGAAAGTGGGGGTGCAGCTGCTCCATTAATAACTGTGCTCCTTGTGTGACAGGGGGCGGGGCTAGGCCTGTGTGCAAAACGGCATGGCGTGAGTGAGAGAGAGCGGAGACAGGCGACTCCGGTTGCGGAGTAAACTGTAAAAATGGACGATACACAAGGCAGAGTAGCACATTTAACAAACCAAACATGAAATGCCATTATAGAAGGAAAAGTAAAAACCCAAACTTGTCCCTGCATCAATACAGGTATATAGTCAAATATGTTATACTGCCAAGCCCATGGGCAGATGACAACAGGTTTAGCCAGATACTTCAACAAGATAGGACTTTTATTTAGAATGATTCTACAAGGCTTACAGGGAGTGAACTAATAGTTCAAATCATGTTCACCTCACACTACTCTGGTGGCATTTCACAGGCTTCTGGAGTGAAGGAGGGATAGATGGAGTGAAAGAGAGAGAGGAGGGATGGATGGATGGAGTGAAAGAGAGAGAGGAGGGATGGATGGATGGAGTGAATGAGAGAGAGGAGGGATAGATGGAGTGAAAGAGAGAGAGGAGGGATGGATGGAGTGAAAGAGAGAGAGGAGGGATGGATGGATGGAGTGAAAGAGAGAGAGGAGGGATAGATGGAGTGAAAGAGAGAGGAGGGATGGATGGATGGAGTGAAAGAAAGAGAGGAGGGATAGATGGAGTGAAAGAGAGAGGAGGGATAGATGGAGTGAAAGAGAGAGAGGAGGGATGGATGGATGGAGTGAAAGAGAGAGAGGAGGGATAGATGGAGTGAAAGAGAGAGAGGAGGGATGGATGGATGGAGTGAAAGAGAGAGAGGAGGGATGGATGGATGGAGTGAAAGAGAGAGAGGAGGGATGGATGGACGGAGTGAAAGAGAGAGAGGAGGGATGGATGGACGGAGTGAAAGAGAGAGAGGAGGGAAGGATGGATGGAGTGAAAGAGAGAGAGGAGGGATGGATGGAGTGAAAGAGAGAGAGGAGGGATGGATTGAGGAAAAGACAGAGAGGAGAGATGGATGGAGTGAAAGACAGAGAGGAGGGATGGATGGAGTGAAAGACAGAGAGAAGGGATGGATGGAGTGAAAGACAGAGAGGAGGGGGATTGAGGAAAAGACAGAGAGGAGGGATGGATGGAGTAAAAGAGAGAGAGGAGGGGAATTGAGGTAAAGACAGAGAGGAGGGATGGATTGAGGAAAAGACAGGGAGGAGGGATGGATTGAGGAAAAGACAGGGAGGAGGGATGGATTGAGGAAAAGACAGAGAGGAGGGATGGATGGAGTGAAAGACAGAGAGGAGGGGGATTGAGGAAAAGACAGAGAGGAGGGATGGATTGAGGAAAAGACAGGGAGGAGGGATGGATTGAGGAAAGGACAGAGAGGAGGGATGGATGGAGTGAAAGACAGAGAGGAGGGGGATTGAGGAAAAGACAGAGAGGAGGGATGGATTGAGGAAAAGACAGAGAGGAGGGATGGATTGAGGAAAAGACAGAGAGGAGGGATTGATTGAGGAAAAGACAGAGTGGAGGGGGATTGAGGAAAAGACAGAGAGGAGGTATGGTTGAGGAAAGGACAGAGAGGAGGGGGATTGAGGAAAGGACAGAGAGGAGGTATGGTTGAGGAAAGGACAGAGAGGAGGGGGATTGAGGAAAGGACAGAGAGGAGGGATGGATTGAGGAAAGGACAGAGAGGAGGGGGATTGAGGAAAAGACAGAGAGGAGGGATGGATTGAGGAAAGGACAGAGAGGAGGGGGATTGAGGAAAGGACAGAGAGGAGGGATGGATGGAGTGAAAGACAGAGAGGAGGGGAATTGAGGAAAAGACAGAGAGGAGGGATGGATTGAGGAAAGGACAGAGAGGAGGGATGGATTGAGGAAAAGACAGAGAGGAGGGATGGATTGAGGAAAAGACAGAGAGGAGGGATGGATTGAGGAAAAGACAGAGAGGAGGGATGGATGGAGTGAAAGACAGAGAGGAGGGATGGATGGAGTGAAAGACAGAGAGGAGGTTGATTGAGGAAAAGACAGAGAGGAGGGGGATTGAGGAAAGGACAGAGAGGAGGGGGATTGAGGAAAGGACAGAGAGGAGGGATGGATTGAGGAAAAGACAGAGAGGAGGGATGGATTGAGGAAAAGACAGAGAGGAGGGATGGATTGAGGAAAAGACAGAGAGGAGGGATGGATGGAGTGAAAGACAGAGAGGAGGGGGATTGAGGAAAGGACAGAGAGGAGGGGGATTGAGGAAAGGACAGAGAGGAGGGATGGATTGAGGAAAAGACAGAGAGGAGGGATGGATTGAGGAAAAGACAGAGAGGAGGGATGGATTGAGGAAAAGACAGAGAGGAGGGATGGATTGAGGAAAAGACAGAGAGGAGGGATGGATTGAGGAAAAGACAGAGAGGAGGGATGGATTGAGGAAAAGACAGAGAGGAGGGATGGATGGAGTGAAAGACAGAGAGGAGGGATGGATGGAGTGAAAGACAGAGAGGAGGTTGATTGAGGAAAAGACAGAGAGGAGGGGGATTGAGGAAAGGACAGAGAGGAGGGGGATTGAGGAAAGGACAGAGAGGAGGGATGGATTGAGGAAAAGACAGAGAGGAGGGATGGATTGAGGAAAAGACAGAGAGGAGGGATGGATTGAGGAAAAGACAGAGAGGAGGGATGGATGGAGTGAAAGACAGAGAGGAGGGGGATTGAGGAAAGGACAGAGAGGAGGGGGATTGAGGAAAGGACAGAGAGGAGGGATGGATTGAGGAAAAGACAGAGAGGAGGGATGGATTGAGGAAAAGACAGAGAGGAGGGATGGATTGAGGAAAAGACAGAGAGGAGGGATGGATTGAGGAAAAGACAGAGAGGAGGGATGGATGGAGTGAAAGACAGAGAGGAGGGGAATTGAGGAAAGGACAGAGAGGAGGGATGGATTGAGGAAAAGACAGAGAGGAGGGATGGATTGAGGAAAAGACAGAGAGGAGGGATGGATTGAGGAAAAGACAGAGAGGAGGGATGGATGGAGTGAAAGACAGAGAGGAGGGATGGATGGAGTGAAAGACAGAGAGGAGGGGGATTGAGGAAAGGACAGAGAGGAGGGGGATTGAGGAAAGGACAGGTAGGGATTGAGGAAAGGACAGGGAGGAGGGGGATTGAGGAAAGGACAGTGAGATTGGTCAGAAAACATTGCCCAGCTTCCCAGCTGCAATACTAATATGAAAACAGGGCCAAGCCTCTCAATCCAGCCCAGAAAAATCCATCATAACAGGAGATTGTTTCCGATGAGAAGGCAGAATCACCATATCAGCAGCAAAACACAAGTCAATCTGGCATGAAAGTCCTAAAGTAACGAGTGCAGCGGTTTAGCAGGATGAGGTCGGGCCAGAGACTCAATCAGGGCAGGGAGGGGGAAGGCAGGGAGGGGGAAGGCAGGGAGGGGGAAGGCAGGGAGGGGGAAGGCAGGGAGGGGGAAGACAGGGAGGGGGAAGGCAGGGAGGGGGAAGGCAGGGAGGGGGAAAGCATGGAGGGGGAAAGCATGGAGGGGGAAGGCAGGGAGGGGGAAGGCAGGGAGGGGGAAGGCAGGGAGGGGGGAAAGCATGGAGGGGGAAGGCAGGGAGGGGGAAGGCAGGGAGGGGGAAGGCATGGAGGGGGAAGGCAGGGAGGGGGAGGCAGGGAGGGGGAAGGCAGGGAGGGGGGGAAGGCAGGGAGGGGGAAGGCATGGAGGGGGAAGGTAGGGAGGGGGAAGGCAGGGAGGGGGAAGGCATGGAGGGGGAAGGCAGGGAGGGAGGAAGACAGAGAGGGGGAAAGGCAGGGAGGGTGGAAGGCAGGGAGGGGGAAGGCAGGGAGGGAGGAAGGCAGGGAGGGGGAAGGCAGGGAGGGTGAAGGGAGGGAGGAAGGCAGGCAGGCAGGGAGGGAGGAAGGCAGGGAGGGGGAAGGGAGGGAGGAAGGCAGGGAGGGGGGGAAGGCGGGGAGGGGGGAAGGTGGGGAGGGGGAAGGCAGGGAGGGAGGAAGGCAGGGAGGGGGAAGGCAGGGAGGGAGGAAGGCAGGGAGGGGGAAGGTAGGAAGGAGGGAAGGTAGGGAGGAAGGCAGGGAGGGGGAAGGCAGGGAGGGGGAAGGCAGGGAGGGGGAAGGCAGGGAGGGGGAGGGAGGCAGACCGGCAGGGAGGGAGGGAGGCAGGCAGGCAGGGAGGGAGGGGGAAGGCAGGGAGAGGGAAGGCAGGGAGGGGGAGGGAGGCAGACCGGCAGGGAGGGAGGGAGGCAGGCAGGCAGGGAGGGGGTCTTCACTGGAAAATAAAAAGCTGACAGGGACAAAGAGAGCAAAAAAAATACAACTGCCAAATATGCAATTATTATTTGGCAATTTTTACAATTAGTAATTACAGTCTTGTCCCGTCGCTGCAACTCCCAAATGGACTCAGGAGAGGTGAAGGTCGAGAGCAATGCGTCCTCCAAAACACGGCCCTGCCAAGCCGCACTGCTTCTTGACCCGCTGCTCGCTTAACCCGGAAGCCACCTGTACCAATGTGTCGGAGGAAACACCGTAAAACTGGCAACCGAAGTCAGCGTGCATGCAGAGAAGTCGCTAGAGCGCGATGGGACAAGGACATCCCAGCCGGCCAAACCCTCATCTAATCCGGACGACACTGGGCCAATTCATGGGTCTCCCGGTGGCAGCTGGCTGCAACACAGCCTGGGATCGAACTTGGGTCTGTAGTGACACCTATAGCACTGCGATACAGTGTCTCAGACCACTGCGCCACTCAGGAGGACACCAAATCTGCAATTTGAGAGATAAGGAATTATGTTCCTTTCCCAACAGTTTACATATTTGTGTTGAAAAAGTTCAACGTTAATGTTTAAATTCCCCCAAGTGGGAATATTTAACAGGATGAAGAGGCAGACAGTGGGCCGTTATTGGGTTCATGTTCAGTGGGCTGTTATTGTTATTCATTTACGGGGAGGGGATAGCGTGTGAGATGTGTGTATGTTTTGATAAGGTTTATGGAGTGTCTTGTTGAGGTGGAACAGATTGATATCGCTGTCAGGCTGAGAGGGGGGGCTCCTTGGCTGTGTGCTGACTGCTGTCTGAGGCCATAAGGGCATGGGGCCATACGGCTGTTAATAGTAAGGCTGTGTGGCTGGCTGTGTGGCTGACTGGCTGGCTGTGTGGCTGACTGGCTGGCTGTGTGGCTGACTGTCTGTCTGTGTGGCTGGCTGTGTGGCTGACTGGCTGGCTGTGTGGCTGACTGTCTGTCTGTGTGGCTGACTGTGTGGCTGACTGGCTGGCTGTGTGGCTGACTGGCTGACTGTGTGGCTGACTGGCTGGCTGTGTGGCTGGCTGTGTGGCTGACTGGCTGGCTGTGTGGCTGACTGGCTGGCTGTGTGGCTGACTGGCTGGCTGTGTGGCTGGCTGTGTGGCTGACTGGCTGGCTGTGTGGCTGACTGGCTGGCTGTGTGGCTGACTGTCTGTCTGTGTGGCTGGCTGTGTGGCTGACTGGCTGGCTGTGTGGCTGACTGTGTGGCTGACTGGCTGACTGTGTGGCTGACTGGCTGGCTGTGTGGCTGGCTGTGTGGCTGACTGGCTGGCTGTGTGGCTGACTGGCTGACTGTGTGGCTGACTGGCTGGCTGTGTGGCTGGCTGTGTGGCTGACTGTCTGTCTGTGTGGCTGGCTGTGTGGCTGACTGGCTGGCTGTGTGGCTGACTGTGTGGCTGACTGGCTGGCTGTGTGGCTGGCTGTGTGGCTGACTGGCTGGCTGTGTTGCTGACTGGCTGGCTGTGTGGCTGGCTGTGTGGCTGTGTGGCTGACTGTATGGCTGCTGCTGTGGTCCAGTGTGCCTCTGCTCGCCATGCAAGGCACTGATTAGAACACTGCACTCCATTTATACTGTACTGCATTCCATGCCTGACACAGTGACCTCACTGACAGCTGCCCACACACACACACACACACACACACACACACACACTTGTGTTTTTTCTAGGTCAAACAGGATTAGCGTGGACAAGCAGCTCTGCCCCGTCAAGGATACAATGACTCAATGGCAGTTCAATTCAGTTGGCCACTGAAGAAGCCAGACAACCAGGCCTCTCCATCCTGTACACGCTGTGTCACACACTCACACACACATCCAAAACACACAGGAACAGCTTCATGTGGTAACAGGTGCAGCTTACCAGACACAGTCACTCACAGTCATAAAAGGCGGGTGGTTCTGACAGAATCAGTGTCAGTATCTTAGAGTAACTATGTACAGTATTCATTCCATACCTCCTGAGTTGAGGGATTTAAAAGGATCAAATATCCTGACCAGACTGGACTCATGACCTCACATCCACTACCAGTACATACTAAACACAGAACACTACATACTAAACACAGAACACTACATACTAAACACAGAACACTACATACTAAACACAGAACACTACATACTAAACACAGAACACTACATACTAAACACAGAACACTACATACTAAACACAGAACACTACATACTAAACACAGAACACTACATACTAAACACAGAACACTACAGAACAAACACAGAACACTACATACTAAACACAGAACACTACATACTAAACACAGAACACTACAGAACAAACACAGAACACTACATACTAAACACAGAACACTACATACTAAACACAGAACACTACATACTAAACACAGAACACTACATACTAAACACAGAACACTACAGAACAAACACAGAACACTACATACTAAACACAGAACACTACATACTAAACACAGAACACTACATACTAAACACAGAACACTACATACTAAACACAGAACACTACATACTAAACACAGAACACTACAGAACAAACACAGAACACTAAAGACCAAACACAGAACACTACAGAACAAACACAAAGTCACCCATAACCTGCTATTCCAGTTCTTTCAAGTCTCCAATCAAATAAATGCTGAGAGTGCTGGATTGGAGAGTACCGGGGAAATGCTAGAAGTGACGTATCCTAGCCCACCTGGAGCTGACTTTTACTAGCCTTAATACCGGTGGGAAAGCACTCCTAAAAACACAGCAAACTGTGTGACTCCATGAAGATTGCAGTGCCATAGTAAACTCAAGGCACTCCAAGGAGAAAGATATATAAAAGACAATCACCAGCTCCTTCTACTCTGCTGTAAAGGAGAATGCCGAGCCTGGCTGTTTCAGCCCTAAAAGCCCCAGTGCCTGACCTGCCAGTAAAAGGTCTCACTGCAGGAGGAACAGCAGCACCGCACTGCAACAACAGGAGGGTCTATAAACAGCCAACGAGACATGGAGAAGTGGACAGAATAGATCAAGCATTCTAGAAACCAACAGTGCAACACTTGCATTGTCTGCACCCACACTGTCCTCCACACCATACGGCATGCATTAATGGTGTTCCCAAATATGTGTTGTCATTGTTATGTTCCCTAATAACAAAGGAGTAGAGTGAGTCTGTGAGGTATAGCCATGAAGCAACCACCCTCATGCAGAACAGACAGTGTCAACACTCTCTTCTCTTCTTATAGGGTAGTCTATTAGGTTTATGACAATGACCTCATTTTATAGCAGGTGTTATAGCGCCACAACACTCATAAAAATTGTTTCAATTGCACTGACTGAAGTCCAAACTAAGACAAATGCCCTTATTCTTCCCTAAAGGCTGGGTATCTATCCAGTTTACATTTGTCAGATGTATGGCAGTGCTCTCTCTCTCTCTCTCTCTTTCTTTTTACCCTCTCTTTCTTTCTCTAGCTCCCTCTTTCTCCCTTTCTCTCTCTCTCTCTTTCTTTTTACCCTCTCTTTCTTTCTCTAGCTCCCTCTTTCTCTCCCCCTCTCTCTCTCTTTCTTTTTACCCTCTCTTTCTATCTCTAGCTCCCTCTTTCTCTCCCCCTCTTTCTCCCTTTCTCTCTCTCACTATTTCTTTTTACCCTCTCTCTTTCTTTCTCTAGCTCCCTCTTTCTCTCCCCCTCTCTCTCTCTCTTTCTTTTTACCCTCTCTTTCTTTCTCTAGCTCCCTCTTTCTCCCTTTCTCTCTCTCTCTCTTTCTTTTTACCCTCTCTTTCTTTCTCTAGCTCCCTCTTTCTCTCCCCCTCTTTCTCTCCCTATTTCTTTTTACCCTCTCTCTTTCTTTCTCCAGCTCCCTCTTTCTCTAGCTCCCTCTTTCTCTCCCCCTCTCTCTCTCTCTTTCTTTTTACCCTCTCTTTCTTTCTCTAGCTCCCTCTTTCTCCCTTTCTCTCTCTCCCTATTTCTTTTTACCCTCTCTCTTTCTTTCTCTAGCTCCCTCTTTCTCTCCCTCTCTCTCCCTATTTCTTTTTACCCTCTCTCTTTCTTTCTCTAGCTCCCTCTTTCTCTCCCCCTCTCTCTCTCTCTTTCTTTTTACCCTCTCTCTTTCTTTCTCCAGCTCCCTCTTTCTCTCCCTCTCTCTCCCTATTTCTTTTTACCCTCTCTCTTTCTTTCTGTGGCTCCCTCTTTCAATCCCTCGCTCTCTCTCCCTCTTTCTCCCTTTCTCTCTCTCCCTCTTTCTTTTGACCCTCTCTCTTTCTTTCTTGAGCTCCCTCTCTCTCCCTCTCTCTCTGTCTCTCTCTCCCTTTCTCTCTCTCCCTCTCTCCCTTTCTCTCTCTCCCTCTTTCTTTTACCCTCTCTTTTCCTCTTTCGTTCTTTCTCTCTCTCTCCCTTTCTCTCTCTTTCACCTTCTCTCCCTCTCTTTCTAACTGGTAGAAGAGGAAAACGACCCCTGATACAGGCTGAGAGCCTCCTCTCGACCAAGCAGTACAAGCCTAAAAGGACCTACTCATTTTCTTAATAACACAATTGCAACACTGCAGTTTGGAGCCAGTTTAGATTATCTACGGCGAATTCCATGATAAAATCCAGCATTTCAGGGCATTTTGAAGCACTTAAAATACTTAAGTGATTGTCGCTCCAGGGTCCTCTTTAGCGTACAGTCAAATAGAGGGGTTTCAAATCCCAGAACAGGGCCTGTGAGGGCAGCAGACTGTTTCCTGCTTTTCTTGGTTTGTCAGCACACATTCCTACTGCACAGCATCATCATGCTCGGTGCATTCTCCCTCCACTGGCCTATTTACTTAAGCGGTGTGTGTGTGTGTGTGTGTGTGTGTGTGTGTGTGTGTGTGTGTGTGTGTGTGCGTGTGCGTGTGTGTGTGTGTGTGTAGATGTATGGGTTCGTGTATATGTATATGTTTTGACACTGAGTGAACTGATCTCTGACCAGCACTAGCTGTCTGATGACAGGACAAAGAACACATTTTACCTAGATAAGCTCTCTCACATACACTCACACACACACACACACACACACACACACACACACACACACACACACACACACACACACACACACACACACACACACACACACACACACACACACACACAGAGAGACCATGATGAGTAGGGCGGAAGTGGTCATGACATTTTGACAGCTGGTTATTGTCATGCAAACTGTAATTGACTGTTAATTAACATAAACATGTGTAGCATCTCCTGGTTTCCATAAACATGTTTAGCATCTCCTGGTCTCCATAAACACGTTTAGCATCGCCTGGTCTCCATAAACACGTGTAGCATCTCCTGGTCTCCATCAACACGTGCAGCATCTCCTGGTCTCCATCAACACGTTTAGCATCTCCTGGTCTCCATCAACACGTTTAGCATCTCCTGGTCTCCATCAACACGTTTAGCATCTCCTGGTTTCCATGAACACGATTAGCATCTCCTGTTCTCCATGAACACAATTAGCATCTCCTGGTCTCCATCAACACGTTTAGCATCTCCTAGTCTCCATAAACACGTTTAGCATCTCCTGGTCTCCATAAACACGTTTAGCATCTCCATCAACACGTTTAGCATCTCCTGTTCTCCATAAACACATTTAGCATCTCCTGGTCTCCATCAACACGTTTAGCATCTCCTGGTCTCCATCAACACGTTTAGCATCTCCTGGTCTCCATCAACACGTTTAGCATCTCCTGGTTTCCATAAACACGTGTAGCATCTCCTGGTCTCCATCAACACATTTAGCATCTCCTGGTCTCCATAAACACGTTTAGCATCTCCATCAACACGTTTAGCATCTCCTGGTCTCCATCAACACGTTTAGCATCTCCTGGGCTCCATCAACACGTTTAGCATCTCCTGGTCTTCATAAACACGTTTAGCATCTCCTGGTTTCCATAAACATGTTCAGCGTCTCCTGGTCTCCATAAACACGTTTAGCATCTCCTGGTCTCCATCAACATGTGTAGCATCTCCTGGTCTCCATAAACACGTTTAGCATCTCCATCAACACGTTTAGCATCTCCTGGTCTCCATCAACACGTTTAGCATCTCCTGGTCTTCATAAACACGTTTAGCATCTCCTGGTTTCCATCAACACGTTTACCATCTCCTGGTCTCCATCAACACGTTTACCATCTCCTGGTCTCCATCAACAGGTTTAGCGTCTCCTGGTCTCCATAAACATGTTCAGCGTCTCCTGGTCTCCATAAACACATTTAGCATCTCCTGGTCTCCATAAACATGTTCAAGCGTCTCCTGGTCTCCATAAACACGTTTAGCATCTCCTGGTCTCCATCAACACGTTTAGCATCTCCTGGTCTCCATCAACACTCTCTCTCTGCAAGACACGGGATATTCTGCCCAAACTCTATGCCCTGGGGGCTCCAACCTTGTTCCTGCAGCTAACCAGTGCTTCATTTGGGAAACCAGGTGAAACCAGGTGAAATCTGTTGGGGAGCATCGATATTAACATGTTTTCTCAACAAAACCATATTTCACTAAACTGTTGACAGCCCCCCTGCGCGCTGGAGAAAGGAATAAAGGAGAGAGAGAGAGAGAGAGAGAGAGAGAGAGAGAGGAGGAGATGGAAACACATGGTGGTGAGATATTCTATATAGCTAATGGGAATGTGTCACCCAATTGATTAGGAAAATATTTTTTTTTAAATCCCTATTACTAGGCTGAACAAAATCAAATATGAATTCAATAATTCATAACTGTAAACCGCCCTGCACAATCAATGAACCAACAGCATGGCCTCGGGCTATATGTTCTCTCCCAAAATCATGGATCAACATTTAGAGCGTAGCATAAGGTAACCAGTCCAGCCAGTATGCATGATAATACAGTCCACACTCAAAGTTGATCACTAGAATGTGTTTAATTTTGGCTCGACCAATGTATGTACCAAAGACACCTTCAATCACTTTGTTTTATGTTTCTCTGCCATCCGTAATAGACTAGATATTGTATAATGGCACAATCCTCATTTTAATTCTGTGGAGTGTTTTCGGGCTCATAGGCTGTACTATGCATATGGGTGATTTGAATTAATCATCACCTTAGAAATTGCTGTCCATTTCACTGTGTTAGACTTTGAAACAACATCCACAACGACCCTGTTTTACACTGTTTCAACCTGCTGTTGAAATGGATGATCCCAGTGAGGTGAGTTTTAAAAGCATGATACTGTTTTGATGATAAGTGTTGGACCTGCCTAACAGGCTACAGGGAGGGAGACAGTAGACCTGCCTAACAGGCTACAGGGAGGGAGACAGTATACCTGTCTGACAGGCTACAGGGAGGGAGACAGTATACCTGTCTGACAAGCTACAGGGAGGGAGAAAGTAGACCTGTCTGACAGGCTACAGGGAGGGAGACAGTAGACCTGTCTGACAGGCTACAGGGAGGGAGAAAGTAGACCTGTCTGACAGGCTACAGGGAGGGAGACAGTAGACCTGTCTGACAGGCTACAGGGAGGGAGACAGTAGACCTGTCTGACAGGCTACAGGAAGGGAGACAGTAGACCTGTCTGACAGGCTACAGGGAGGGAGACAGTAGACCTGTCTGACAGGCTACAGGGAGGGAGACAGTAGACCTGTCTGACAGGCTACAGGGAGGGAGAGAGACAGTAGACCTGTCTGACAGGCTACAGGGAGGGAGACAGTAGACCTGTCTGACAGGCTACAGGGAGGGAGAGAGACAGTAGACCTGTCTGACAGGCTACAGGGAGGGAGACAGTAGACCTGTCTGACAGGCTACATGGAGGGAGACAATAGACCTGGCTGACAGGCTACATGGAGGGAGACAATAGACATGTCTGACAGGCTACAGGGAGGGAGACAATAGACCTGCCTAACAGGCTACAGGGAGGGAGACAGTAGACCTGCCTAACAGGCTACAGGGAGGGAGAGAGACAGTAGACCTGTCTGACAGGCTACATGGAGGGAGACAATAGACATGTCTGACAGGCTACAGGGAGGGAGACAATAGACCTGCCTAACAGGCTACAGGGAGGGAGACAGTAGACCTGCCTAACAGGCTACAGGGAGGGAGACAGTAGACCTGCCTAACAGGCTACAGGGAGGGAGAGAGACAGTAGACCTGTCTAACAGGCTACAGGGAGGGAGACAATAGACCTGCCTAACAGGCTACAGGGAGGGAGACAGTAGACCTGCCTAACAGGCTACAGGGAGGGAGAGAGACAGTAGACCTGCCTAACAGGCTACAGGGAGGGAGACAGTAGACCTGTCTGACAGGCTACATGGAGGGAGACAATAGACCTGCCTAACAGGCTACAGGGAGGGAGACAGTAGACCTGCCTAACAGGCTACAGGGAGGGAGACAGTAGACCTGCCTAACAGGCTACAGGGAGGGAGAGAGACAGTAGACCTGTCTGACAGGCTACATGGAGGGAGACAATAGACATGTCTGACAGGCTACAGGGAGGGAGACAATAGACCTGCCTAACAGGCTACAGGGAGGGAGACAGTAGACCTGCCTAACAGGCTACAGGGAGGGAGACAGTAGACCTGCCTAACAGGCTACAGGGAGGGAGAGAGACAGTAGACCTGCCTAACAGGCTACAGGGAGGGAGACAGTAGACCTGTCTGACAGGCTACATGGAGGGAGACAGTAGACCTGTCTGACAGGCTACATGGAGGGAGACAATAGACCTGTCTGACAGGCTACAGCAGCACAGATCAGTTAAGACCAGTAGCCGCCTTTAAGACCCAGGCACGGAGAGGAGGAGGAAACTGCGGAAAACACCCGCTGAGGGTAGGAGGGGTTACCAGTCAACTGCCTGCGAACTTGCCTCACCGAGCCAATGCTGTTGTTGTGTTTTTATCAATTCATCGTGAAATAGCACATCATTAGCTTGGTTACGAGTATGTTTAGCTATCATTCCACTCCTTGTCATTCTAAACATCTGTGTCATGCAGTATGTCACAGAGTACAAGGAGTGGAATGTTAGCTAAACAGATTGGTACCCAGGCTAGCACATCACAAGGCTCCCTGGAATGTCTCCCTGCCTCTCCTATCCAGCTTAAAGTCACACACATGATTCAAACAGGATATTAGGATTCAAGTTCTCGCTCAAGAACTCAGAGATGAGTGTCATGCTTGATTAAATGCTACCACTTGAGGTGAGCAGACACACACACACACACACACACAGATAGACACACACACACACACAGAGAGAGATAGACACACACACACACGCACAGCCACGGCCACTACAAGATGCACCCAACTCCATTGGAAGGAGGGCTTTCATTTCTAATGCAGGGTCAGGGTCTCTCGGCGAATAACCACTTAGATAAATTGTGTGTGTGTGTGTGTGTGTGTGTGTGTGTGTGTGTGTGTGTGTGTGTGTGTGTGTGTGTGTGTGTGTGTGTGTGTGTGTGTGCGTGCGTGCGTGCGTGTGCGTGACCGTGTGTATGTGTGCTCACTCACGAGCGTGTGCATGGAAGCGTGTGTGTGTGTGTGTGCGCCAGTCTGTGTGAACACGTCCGTGTCATCCCCGGTGCTCCTGTGACATTTCCAGTGGTATATTTCAGTTCCTGCCGTCTGGGTTTGTGCTAACACAATTACAGCAGGCTAATGAACAGAGCACCCAGATAAAGTACCCGCCACGCACACTTCCGCTCAGCATTTCAATCTCCTTTAAAGGCTACATTTGCATCTTTAATATAAATGAAATCCCTCATTAATGTGCAGATGGCTGATCAGATGTGAGCAGGGTGGCAGTTAGCCTAGTGCTTAGAGTGTTGGGCCAGTAATCGAAAGGTCGCTGGTTCCAATACCCGAGCCGTCAAACCTGTCAATGTGCCCTTTTGCATGGCACTTAACCCTAATTTGCTCCAGAGGCACTGTGCTACTCTGCCTGACCCTGTAAAACAACACATTCCACTGCACCTATCCAGTGTATGTGACAATAAAACATCTAATATTATTTTATATTTTTATATTAAAATTGACACCATTTGCCCTCCCTCTTTCCCCTGCACTGCCCTCTGTGCTTTGACTCTGTGCCCTGGTATTAGACATGCTTGCTTTCAAATCTTTGCATAGTCACTCTACCCCTACCTACATGGTGTGATTTGATTTCCCATCTAGTAGAAATGTGCTATTGTGACAGTGATTGACCATAGTGGATCCAAATTAAGATTCCAGAACTGGAAGATTCCACTGTGGAGGGTTTATAGGGGAATGCTTCAGGGCTCTCTCGCACGGGGCAGCTCTAGCCACGTTATCTGCCAGAAAACTGGGTCTGGCTATGGATGTGGTTCTGATTAGTGCGGCTCGGGCCTGAAAGCGCTCCAGACGTGCACGGCCAGAGCCAGGGGAATATGGGATAGGGTTAGCACGGCTCTCCACCTTTATACGCTTTATACAAGCGATGACAGCACACACCTGTTTCCTTACTGACCCCCGTACCCCCTACCATCCCGAGGGGAATTACACTCTATTGGAGTGAGATGGGCGTTGGAGGAGGGGGGTTGATCTCTGTCAGGTTGGTAGCCACTGGTATGTGGTAAAGGCCGGTGATTCAGGCAATTCATCCAATCAAGCAATGAAGTAATTCAGCACACCTCTGAAATATAAACAGCCGTGGTCCACTTGGGAAAATAAGCCTAGATATTATAGCCTTCTGTCTGGGTCTATACCACACTAATGTACTGGCACTCATTTCACATGTAGGATCCGGTTATACTACCACATTACTACAGGCATTTAGTAGTATCTACTCCAGTGAATGAGTACTTAGGGGGAGAGATGAAGGGATGCAGAAACTGAACAGACTCCGTGATTTTCCCGCTCCACCAGCATCCCGACTCTCCACAGCACTCTGTTTGTGAGTTGGAGTAGTACATACACACCCCTACTAATCAGCAAACACTCAGGAAACTCGCAACAAAAACAGTTTTTTACGTAAACCAACATAGCATTCCCTAAGTCTCTATACTGCCGTGTCAGTTGTACACAAATACACAACAGCATTCGTTTGGTTGTAACAATTTATGAGAACGCCCTCCTGTTACTTAGTAGGGGACGTGATATAGGGATGTATTGGAGGCCCTGACTCAAACAGAGAGCCAGAGCTATTCCTCCTGGCCTGCTCCCTGGCCTGCTCTCTCTTCCTCACGGCCCAGAGGATCTCGACTCATCACTGGAGTCTCTCAGCCACAGACGACTCAACAGGAAGTTGGGAAGAATGGCTGGGGAGTTGGCAAAACTGGCTACGATTGGGAGAGGATTGACCCTAGGTAAACACTCCACGCCAAACACACATGCACACACACAGACACAGTCATGTAAATGATATGGACTATACAGGAGTTGTGTGCAAACAGTCCCACTAATATGTGCACACAAACACACACCAAACATCCGTCGTACGAGCTACCATCCCACAGTAAAACATATCGATCGCCCATGACTGGGACTGGGGGACATTCAGTCAGTCTTCCTAAAGACCACTATACAAAGGGGGTCATTGGGGCGTGAGAGCAGGGTCGTGTGAGAGGACTTGGCCTGCCCTGCTGTGGATCACACCCTGCATTACTGTGCATAGCTGTGTCTCCAAAGACCTTCTCTTATCAGGCCTGAGGTTAGCAGGCTGATACAGAGCTGTATATGTAACAACCAACACTACTTCATCCCCAACTTGAGATGGGATCTCACTGTCAAATTACTCTGGGACCAACTGTGCCTCAGTTACACACAGTTACACACACGCACTACATCTGTCCCGGGTGTAAAGGTGTGTTTCTCAGACAGATAGTTATACCAAACGCACAGAGATACACATAGAAACACACACAAACACAAATATACACCTAAAAAGAGCTCAAAAGGTTGCAAAGAGAGAAGTTTACATTTATTGACAGAAGTCTCTTAATTTCACTTTGTTGCCGTCTGAGTATCAACCAATTCATTTTCCTAAAAATCCACTGGAGTGAGTGATGTACTAAGTCCCCTGCTAAACTTAAAGCTAAAGCTTCTGCTCCACTGGTCATTGAGCCCAGAACCACTGGAGGGATTTGTAAGGCTAACAGCTGTTTGGGCTGTGGCTTGGGGGTTGTCATGACTAACAGTCCTCCCCTCATCTTCGTCATCCTGCTATGCTATACTAGAGAAACACTGCAGTTAGTTCCTTCACAAATAAGCCATTTGTGATTTTTTTCAAATGTAACCAGGGGGAAAACATCTGACAATTATCAGCCCAGTTCCACTGTAATGTGATTGAGGTCTAATGTGGCAGTAGGTGATCAACTGAAATGCATGTGTAAATAAGCACACAAGCGCAAACACATTCGGAAACCGACTCCCATGCCAAGACAGCCAGAGGCACACAGCTGGTCTGTTCTCCTTCTGCCCTGAACTGTGATAGTTAGCAGGGAAACATGCGAATAGAATCTCATCAGGGAGAAGGTATGTGAACCCTGACCCCTGCCCACGACCCACAGCAGGCCAGGTTCCTCCATGCGCTGCCAGGATAATCATTTCCATAGCAGGCCATTCGGACCACCAGAGAGAAGGCGAGGGGAGAAGAGGGCTTCAAAGCCGGCTGGGTAACGTTTGCACACGCCAGGTCTGTTAAAGGAATCATAAAGGAATCACGCTGCCGATGTTCCACAGAACAGGCCATGTTTCTCAGCCCATGTCTCCCTCCTTCTCGTCCTCCCCCTCCACCTCCACACCGCCGCTGGCTAGCTTCTCTCCAAATCATGACCAAGCAGCACATGTTACAGGAACACCGAACACTGCCTGGGCTAGCACTGCATCCATGTATGTCATAGCAACACCAGCTAGCTACTAGACTAGAGCACTGCATCCATGTATGTCATAGCAACACCAGCTAGCTACAAGACTAGAGCACTGCATCCATGTATGTCATAGCAACACCAGCTAGCTACTAGACTAGAGCACTGCATCCATGTATGTCATAGCAACACCAGCTAGCTACTAGACTAGAGCACTGCATCCATGTATGTCATAGCAACACCAGCTAGCTACAAGACTAGAGCACTGCATCCATGTATGTCATAGCAACACCAGCTACCTACTAGACTAGAGCACTGCATCCATGTATGTCATAGCAACACCAGCTACCTACTAGACTAGAGCACTGCATCCATGTATGTCATAGCAACACCAGCTACCTACTAGACTAGAGCACTGCATCCATGTATGTCATAGCAACACCAGCTAGCTACTAGACTAGAGCACTGCATCCATGTATGTCATAGCAACACCAGCTAGCTACTAGACTAGAGCACTGCATCCATGTATGTCATAGCAACACCAGCTAGCTACTAGACTAGAGCACTGCATCCATGTATGTCATAGCAACACCAGCTAGCTACTAGACTAGAGCACTGCATCCATGTATGTCATAGCAACACCAGCTAGCTACTAGACTAAAGCAAAGCATCCATGTATGTCATAGCAACACCAGCTAGGTACTAGACTAGAGCACTGCATCCATGTATGTCATAGCAACACCAGCTCGCTACTAGACTAGAGCACTGCATCCCTGTATGTCATAGCAAAACCAGCTAGCTACTAGACTAGAGCACTGCATCCCTGTACGTCATACCAACACCAGCTAGCTACTAGACTAGAGCACTGCATCCCTGTACGTCATAGCAACACCAGCTAACTACTAGACTAGAGCACTGCATCCATGTACGTCATAGCAACACCAGCTAGCTACTAGACTAGAGCACTGCATCCCTGTACGTCATAGCAACACCAGCTAGCTACTAGACTAGAGCACTGCATCCCTGTACGTCATAGCAACACCAGCTAGCTACTAGACTAGAGCACTGCATACCTGTACGTCATAGCAACACCAGCTAGCTACGAGACTAGAGCACTGCATCCCTGTATGTCATAGCAACACCAGCTAGCTACTAGACTAGAGAACTGCATCCCTGTACGTCATAGCAAAACCAGCTAGCTACTAGACTAGAGCACTGCATCCCTGTACGCCATAGCAACACCAGCTAGCTACTAAACTAGAGCACTGCATCCCTGTACGTCATAGCAACACCAGCTAGCTACTAGACTAGAGCACTGCATCCCTGTACGTCATAGCAACACCAGCTAGCTACTAAACTAGAGCACTGCACCGCTCAGCAACACCAGCTAGCTACTAGACTAGAGCACTGCATCCCTGTACGTCATAGCAACACCAGCTAGCTACTAAACTAGAGCACTGCACCGCTCAGCAACACAGTGGTATTGAAGAAGCGCTATTCATCCGTGAAGGCCTGGTAAGTTACAGGTCACCCAGCACGGTAACACTGACAAATGCCACTCTTCATCCTGGCCTTTCACTTAACCCTTTCAAATCCCCACAGGGGGGGTGGGGGGTGCACTTTTCCACACATTCTTCTTGCGATGCGTGGTGTCCATCAGATGCATGGCACTAGGAGGTCTTCTGCTCTGACATGGAGAGGCAAGGATTACAAACCCTATGGCTGCCTCAGGCCTTGTGACGTTAGGGAGCAGTGATCACCGTGATACATCAGGAGGAGCAGGACAAGGACATGAATAATGAGTTAAACAAAGGGAGAAGGGAAATATCCTTTCCCTGGCATGTAGTGGTCTGTAGTATAACCCTCCCCTCCCAGAGAGATCAATAAGCTCATTCAAATCCTTTAATGGGGTATTAATTAGGAGATTACTGAACACCAGCCTGCACTTCACCCCTCCTCTGTCTGCACTGAGGCACTCAGTGGAGACCACTGTCTCAGGGCAGGACTGCATCAGGCCCCGAACTCAACCACAGCTCCCAAACTGATGGTGCTATGTCAGTATAGACCTCGGTCAGAAGACATGACATGACAGCTGGACCAGAACTCAACCACAGCTCACCTCACGCACCACTGGTCCAAAGTCAGTGGAGAACACTGACAGAGGACATGACCGCATCTGGACCAGAACTCAACCACAGCTCACCTCACACACCACTGGTCCAAAGTCAGTGGAGAACACTGACAGAGGACATGACCGCATCTGGACCAGAACTCAACCACAGCTCACCTCACACACCACTGGTCCAAAGTCAGTGGCGAACACTGACAGAGGACATGACCGCATCTGGACCAGAACTCAACCACAGCTCACCTCACACACCACTGGTCCAAAGTCAGTGGAGAACACTGACAGAGGACATGACCGCATCTGGACCAGAACTCAACCACAGCTCACCTCACACACCACTGGTCCAAAGTCAGTGGAGAACACTGACAGAGGACATGACCGCATCTGGACCAGAACTCAACCACAGCTCACCTCACACACCACTGGTCCAAAGTCAGTGGAGAACACTGACAGAGGACATGACCGCATCTGGACCAGAACTCAACCACAGCTCACACACAGCTGGTACCCTGTCACTTGAGCCTAAATAATGGCTTTGACAGGAGATAGGGTCATCACTTTTGACAGCATCTCTTTTGATTTAAACAAAACCTTCCATACATATTTGCCAATGGGAAGAAGTGGTAAGAAAGTTACTATTTGGACCTTAATGCCAAAACATTCAAATAAAATGCTCTTGGTCGCACACACCTAATTAGCAGATGTTATTGCGGGTGTAGCGGAATTAAGAAATATATAAATATTTGGACAAGCAATGTCGGAGTCCGGGATGTATAGACAATATGGACAGTATATGGATAGAATATGTAGTATATCTGAAGGATGTGGGCACTCTCAGGAGATAAAGGTGTTCAAAGTTGAGCCATTTTGCATACCCCACCATACCATGAGACATCCAATCTTAATCACTGGAAAATACATTTAAGTTGAATTGTATTTTCTAATTACTGCCACTAAGATGGCCGCCAGTTCACCCACCGTCAAATGTCAACTTAAATGGTCATGTCAATTCTAGTATCTATATTTCTATGATTTCAATAGGTTTCCTATGGAGGATTGACAGTATTATTTAAAAAAACAGATATTCCATTCAAGTCAACATTCTCTGATGTGTGGACCTCCAACCATCATTATGTTACCATTTAAAAGTTTACATTTCAATTGTATTCCCATTTTAGTAAATGTATCAGCCAAAACATGACACCCACCCTTTAAGAGCATGTTTTGTCTCAACTGATGGCGGGCACAACACAAACACCTTATATAAAATAGGGTCTAAGCTACAACGTATGCGAATATGAAAAATCTGAATTGACCTTTAAAGAAAAAAAAATTATACTTTTTTTAATAAGCTTATAATTGATATCAATTTCAACCGTTTATCTTTTGCAGTGATAAAGACTAATATTTTGATAAGGAAATGCAAAATATTTAAACTTTGAGCACCTCTATCTCCTAATTGTTTTGGCATTCGGATCCAAAAAGTCACTTTCTGAGCACTTCTACAAACGTGCAAATATGTATGGAAGGTTTTGTTTAACTCAAAAGGGGTGCTGTCAAAAAGTGATTGAATTCAAATGGATTTACCAGATAGAGACCTTGACAAAGAGGCCACAGAGCTGTGAGAATGGTTAACAAGCTACCCCTCACCCCAT
Source organism: Oncorhynchus masou masou (assembly GCF_036934945.1). Taxonomy (NCBI): domain Eukaryota; kingdom Metazoa; phylum Chordata; class Actinopteri; order Salmoniformes; family Salmonidae; genus Oncorhynchus; species Oncorhynchus masou. Next base: position 28,170,830 of record NC_088244.1, read on the forward strand.
TTCCCAGGGCCAACCCCCTTCTGAAGGCACCATCCCTCCACACATTCAGTGTTTTGATGACACCAGATGTCAGTCTCTGCAGCACTGAGGCAAACACCACAGGGGAGGAGGGACAATAGATGGAGGGAGGGAGGGAGGGAGGGAGGGAGGGAGGGAGGGAGGGAGGGAGGGAGGGAGGGAGGGAGGGAGGGAGGGAGGGAGGGAGGGAGGGAGGGAGGGAGGGAGGGAGGGAGGGAGGGAGGGAGGGAGGAAGGAGGGAAGGAAGGAAGGAAGGAAGGAAGGATGTTGTTGCTGCTACATGTGAATCCTTGCGCCGATAAATAAATAAACACGGGCGTGTCAGCCACAGGTGCTCTGGCAGGGGGTGAACTAGGGTCTCTTGCCCCAGCTCAGAAAGGGCAGTGTTGTGCGAACCCCCCCCCCCCTCTACACTTCCCTCTCCTCCCTCAGAACCAGGGTCTGTCTCCCCTGTCCAGTCCCCACAGGGAGCTGATTTGTTGTGCTGGTGGTGTCCGTACGGCCGGGCTTTCCCAGTCCCCAGGGCCAGACTCCTCCTGTGATTCCCTCTCTATTAGTCTTACATACAGCCCTGGCCTGCTGAATTATTACCATCCCTCGATACACAGAGCAGCAGCTTGGTAATAGACTTAATGCAGTATATCGGACAGGAGAGAAAATGACAAGAAATCATCTATATGTAATAGTAGTAAACAATCAACGCATAAGACAAAATGATGAGATTTTGTGAAGAATAAACTACTGACTTTGCTTTAGTTTCACATTGGGGAGGAATTTATAGCAAACTGTTGTGTGGGGGAAAAGACACACGAAGTGTAGACATACACACACACAAACACACAGTGTACTGTAGACACACACACACACACACACACACAGTGTACTGTAGACGCACACACACACACAGTGTGGTGGTGTTCTCACTAGGAACCCCGACCTGCCGAGAGCAAAGTCTCAGCTGAGATCTCTAAACAAACACTCTTCAAAACACATTTGGGGAAGAAAAAAACAGCATTCGCCGGGAAATGTGTTGAGTGAATTCATCTCCATGCGTTTCTACAGCCTCCTCTCACAGAATGCTACAACAGCACATCTGGTAGAGCAAAGTAACAAAAGCCTGTGATAGGTCACGGCGACAGCAGGCAACAGATGGTAGAGTGTGTGATGGCCTGGACCTACGGGCTGAGAGATATGCTGATGTTGAAATAGAGATGGGTCCTGGAGTACGGGGGTGCAAAGCTTCCAAAGTTCCTTCCCACCAGGTCCGACGCACCTAAACAGGGTGTCCTACTGGCCTTAAGGCCTCAGTACCCAGAACAGTCTTTGTGTTGCTATACAGAGCCAACAGCAGGGCAAGTTAGGATACTATACCAGATAAGAACACTGAGCCCTGATAAGGCAAGCACTATGTTACCAAACCACTGCAAAGTCATTTTAATTATTGGGTGAGTGTAATAATAACTTACACTTAGAGAGGGTCGTGTGCTCATAGACACACACACAAACACACACTGTCACGTTTGTCTTTGACTAAGCACTCAAGAGAATGAGGTGGACCAGCCAGTGTCCTGATCAGGAGGAGTGCTATGCATGCAGACTAAGACGTTCCCAGGCTCCTGCCCAGACTGTCAATATCATTGTCACCGTCAGACTCGGCGTCCCAGGAAAGCCCTTCCTCCCCTCTCCTCTCTGCTGCAAGCCAGCCAAAACAGTGGATCAGAATAGAAGATGTGTCTCAAATCTATGTGACGAAAAAACACCCGTCTAACTTTGGCCATGGCTCAGGGCTACAAATATAATCCTCACCCACCATGATTATTCCATGTGTTATTGTTTTTCTATTTGTTCTACTATTTCTCTATTTTTCTCTCTGCATTTTTGGGACTGGCCCGTAAGTAAGCATTTCACTGTCTGTATACGCCTGTTGTTTACGAAGAATGTGACAAATACAATTGGATTTGATTTGAATTGTGAAGGATGATGTGTGGATGGTAATGTGTTGGTGTGTGCATATTATCACGATCCTTGCTGTAGGTGCTGATACGATGTGTATTGCGATTCTCACAATTCTGTAAGTATTGTTTCAAACATATTGCTCACCATATGTCTACTGCAGAGGGACAGGAGAGAGCAATGAGAAAAGGAGTTTTGATCAGTCATGGAAATAAAAGTGCTGAAAACGTATTAGCTCCCTATTTAAAAAGATGATGGAGAACAAGCTATGAAGGAAAAATACTATTTTGGTGCAGGTACAGCCAACTAGAGCAAAAAATAAGACATTATTGCAATATGTGTCTAAATCTCTCAATCTAGCAGTAAAACAGACATTCCTAATTCACAGGATAATTTTTTTTAAAGTATTTTCATAAAAATGTTATTATGTTGTTGTTGCAGAAACGCCTTCTTGAACGTGAACTTTCATGCGTCTTAATAGCAAACTAGTAGGTGATCTGTAAATATGAATACAAATTAAAGTATGAGCCTCGTTCATTTCTCACAGAGAAACTAAGGATTTTTCCTGGCTAGCCTTGATTGGCTGAGATAATGGAGGGGATGGTCATGCCGTGAGATAGGTCCTGATTTGTCTGCCATGCCACATAATGGGGTCTTCTCCGATCAGCGAATACTGCAGATCATTTTTAGCAATGGACAACTGCAAACATGTTTCTGTAGCTCTCAACAACATTGCTCCCCTGAACTGAACTGCCGCTATAGAGAAAGCTCAGTGGGAGAATGTTGTGATACATTCTGGAGGACGATGGGCTCCACCTGTACCCGAATACCCGAGACCCGATCCAGAATTCTAAATGATATCACAGGTCTGGGTCGGAAATGATTGTCACGGGTCTCGGGTATGTGTAATTTTAACGGACTTGTCCGGAAGGACCCATACAGATCAAAATGTGACTCCTGCAGTAGAGAGAGAAAGATACATTTTATCATTTATGCTGCTGCTCTTTGCTTTTCACAAGAGTGGCGCGTGTAGCTTGTTGTTGTTGTTGGCCAATCATAAATCATCAAGAGGCAAATAGGCAAACGTTAGGAGATTATCTAATCAATGGAAGGTGGAATTAGAATGATGGAATGGAAGGAGAAGGATAGGCTACAACGACCAAGAGCCAACATATTCTGAATGGAGTTGTTATTTGTAACTGTGTGCATGCAGCCTCAATAAGTTGCTTGGTTTCTAACGCCAGCTAATTATACATTGTATCTCATTTAGTCAGAAATCTGTTTGTATTGTTAGTTGTTGGTTAGCTTTACCTGCATATTAATACTGCATCATTTCATGCATGTTGGGGATTTTCTGGCACTTGTCTAGAAGGTGGAACAACATGTTTTTCGAAATTTTAAATAAGCATAACTTTTCCATGTTTCCCCAAACTGCAGTGTATAATATACAATTCTGAAGCTTTGAACCTGCACTTTTATAGAATGTACAAAAAGCCAATCTTGGAAATGGACATAACATGGGAAATATGGAGTCACATACCCCCCCCCCCATCACTAATACTGCCAGGGGTTTACTATTCCAATACCGTGGAATGGGACCATCCTCTTCAAGTCAGGTGTACGTACTGTATGGATAACAACCAAAACACATGTACAGTATTTACACATATAGGAGATTTTGAGGAATAAGTGCTGATAAAATTGTGTTCACTCCTGACAACAGTGTGCAGGCCGTCAAATAGATATTCAAATTGAATTTGAGAAAACAAACGGCATGTTTGCTGTGGAAACAATCAAATGGAATACTAATCACTGACTTAGAGCCCATGGTCTTCACAGAAGACTGTGACTTTGACAACATCGAATACGTCTGCCTCCTCCATTTTCTTTACCTGTCATTTTCCCCCCCAAAAAATGTAGAAGAGAAACTATTTCAATCTCTGTCCCTTTGATCTAGGTGCCCTTTTCCAGCAGAGCCAGCTTCAAAACATTTCCGACATAAAAGCTCCACTATCCCTGACAGACCAGAGCCTTGAAAGAGAGGATAGGAAAAAGTAGAGGACAAAAATACCGAAGAATAGTTTGTTATTACTGAAATGAATAGAGTCTACTGCAATAACAAAACATTTCAAATAGGTAAAAATAAGAATTTAAACGAATCAACAATTACATGGATTCACTAATTGAAACAGAAGTGATAGGGTTTATCACTCTGGGATGTTGTCCATACACACCTGGGGAAAAAAGCATTTTGTTCGTTTGGAACCGTTTGGAACTTTGAGACACAGATAGATGCACTGAGTGATGTGTCAGTGGCCTGTTTAGGGTGGGAGCTGTCAGGGACAATCATTCCACATAACATATCTCCCTGTCATTCAAGCAGATAAGGGCCATAAAGGTCCGATTCAAATGCTTACTTCTACCATACTGTTCTGTTTGACATCATCTATGACTGTATTTTACACAAAATAATTGCCTACATGCGCCGATTCGAGGACACAGAAATGCACGGTGACTGGCATTCCATACTAAGTGGGGTATTCATGGCCCAAAAGCTGGCAGGTTGCGATATTGATCTGGTACTGATGGTTTCGTCTTACCATCCAAACGCATTGTATGCACCCCGCAATGCACTTGTATCCTCCATGGACTGGTTCGTACCTAAAACATTCTCCATTCAGGCTGCAATGACGTCCATTTCCTCCTTAACTTGATTTAATGGTGAGAAGACGGAAACAGTTTTGTAAAATATGCTTACTTTCTTTATGAAACACCATTTTCCACCACCATGCTAGTGGCTAATGATACTTCCTGACGTTGCACCCTGTGTTCAGCCAGGGGTAACACTTCAATCACACCGACAGCATCATTGCATTATGGTACACCAAAAGTACGTTAATTTCTAATGGAACCCTGCGTTTGCCTTGCAGCATTGCGTTGCACAGGCAGTTGCAGTGCGTTCTGTGCGGTGCATATGTTGGATTTATCCAATGTATGCATCAAATTGTATGTGTCGGCTTGACAGAAATGGTAGCTGAAGGTGAATGTTTAACTTTTGTTGCACACATATCCAGATGATGCTGCGTTCCATTTTGCATTATGTTGCTGTCAGTGTGATCAATGCATAAACAACAGACTGCTGCAACCTGATTGGCCAAATGCAATATTCAACATTTAAAAAAAATAAATGTTTTTACAATATGCAACATCGGAGACTAGCATTTCTAGCCATTAGCCACTTTAGCATGGTGGTGGGAAATTGTGTTTCACAAAGTATGCATATTTTACCCATGTCTGCAATTCTTGCCATTACATTTACTTAATGAGAAAACAGACGCCTTTGCAGCCTGACTGGAGAATGTTTTAGGTATGAACCGGTCAACATGGGACACGAGTCCATTGCCGGCTGCATACAACGTGTTTGGATGGTAAGATGGAAAGACTCAATATCGCCATCTGCCGCCTTTGGGCTAGGGTATTCATGGCCTCTCATTTAAATGTCTTATTTTGGCCTGCGCGTGGCTTGTCCCACTGTCCACTGATAAACTATGTGTTTATGTGACCCACACTTTTCAGATGACATGCATGCTGAGCACATATTGCACTGAGTGCATGTGAAAAGCAAATTAACAGACATGCAGTCCAGATTTAAAGGAAAAACAAGACAAATGTATGGAGCCTTTATAGTATAAGCTACTGTAGCTAAGGAATGACTCCAGCGTCCATATGATATTCAAATAACTCCCGATTGTAAAACGTCTTATCATATATGGCTATGGCTACTGTAGCCTATGAATTACGGGTTGTTTTCAGTTGATATGGCCAGACATTTTTCCTCCACAAAGGAGATGCAAAGGGAAACAAAATAAAGATTGCCTTAGGGCAGCCAAACATGAGCGCGGGAACCATGACACAAAGCCCCCAGTGAGCGCCCCTCAAAACAATATCACTCACCGTTAGTTGATTCATAACGCAAGTAGGGGCCTAAATCAACCAGATTTCCCCACTATTGTTACAATAGGGATGCATGCCTGTTGTATTACGTCGCTAGGCTATCAAATCAAATAGCAAGAGGAGCGCGATGAAAGCTAACAGATGTCTGCAAAAATGAAATCAATATATTTAAGTGGACCCATTTGTAATTATTGAAAATTGTGGAAGAATAGCCTAAACGGTTCGCACATCTAGTGATTGCTTCTTAGCCTGTCATCCACATTATGCTATTTATGAGTAGCAAGACCACACACCAATGTGTAAATAAAACTTGGATGGTCGTCTATGAAGTGGCCCTCAAATTCTCCAATAAGGCCCCCATAATAAAAAATAGTGCCCGTTTGGTTACGCATAAAAATACATTCGCATCCCTTTAATCATATAGCCTATCGGTAGGATAGAAAAGCCTAATAAAAACGTACTTGCATATAGTACTTATATGTCTACCAATGGTGCATACCCTGTGGTTGTGTGAATAACATCACGGCCAGCACCGCATGCATGTAGACTACACATCTAAACACACTGCAATAGGGAATCTTAACAAAAGCGGGACACCACCAAAATGGTTAATCCCCTAGATAAATTCGGAAATAAAAGGAATCACACTCCAAGAGAAATCTGAAAGCCACGCTGATGTCTGAACATTAATATGCATTGTGGACAAAAAAAAATCCGATCGCCAAAATGCGGAGTCTAAAGTGGAGGTTATATACGAGCTTCTTCCAACACGTTCCAGCATAGTCATACCACTTTTATCCGATTTTCTCGGCATCGAAATGAAATGCATAGGCTGCATCCAACAGTCATCCCCAAACCAATCGTCACCTACGCATTCTGTGTAAAAACAAATATATACGATTACATTAAAGTGCATGTTGATGCGACATTAAAATAATGGTATATCCAACTGCGTCAAGACATTTCAAAGCTTCTGAAATTACTTCAATAAATTGCCATTTACGGCTTTATTTTTCTCCAGGCAATGACACAGTGGCAAGCTCTATGTGTGCAAGTTATGGAGTTGAAAATGAAATTGAATTTTCTATTCTCCTTTTCTATTCTCCTTTTCTATTCTCCTGCGTGATCTGCACACATTCTGCATGTAAGAGAACGCCCCAGCTATGTAGCCTTCACACGGCTGCTTGACACCTACTTATGTCCATTCGTAACCGGTCTACTTTACCAACTTGCCAATCATATCAAATAGGGCGTTCAATTATTTTGCCAAACAATGTGGTCTGCCCAAACCTGAATAGGCTGAGGGAACGCAGATAGCCTAATTGAACCTAAAGGATTCCCTCAAACCGCATTCATTGAGTCCTCGGTTGCCTATCCGAATTATATTAATACTACGACACAGGGAATAGAAACAGCCGGGGAAGAGACATCCGGGGAGAGAGAAGGAATGTCAGTCCCTCAATCGAGCCACAAACTAAGCTACAAATGACACTGTAATAACCACGTTATAAGTGAAGTTGCAGCAGAAAAGTTTTGCTCTACTTACGGATAATTGTGATCTTGGGGTTTGTTTTCTTCAGCATGGTTAAAATATTAAACTTGAAGGCATTTCCACGACTGTCACGATTCTCGCCCAAAAGCTCCGCGTTCCGAGTCTTGAGCTTCTCACAGCATGAATGGAGTGGTATGCGGTCTGAGCTCGCAATAGCAAGTAAAAGCCTTGTTCTGAGCGGTATGAATGCTTGCTGCCGCTGTCTGCTTGGTCGCGTCGCCGCCTACCGCGTGTAGGTGGCAGCGTTGGGCACGGTAGTGGCCTCTGCATTTGACTTGGTGACAGCTCTGTTATAAGGGAAACGTCGTCAGTCAGACTTCTTTCCAAACACGGATTGATTGAAGGTCATTTTTTTTCATGAAGTTTAATCATTCCAACATAATAGGCCCAGACTAGACTTGGTTCTCAATTTACTGTTGAGGGTTAGAATAGTAGAATACAAGGTGTAGATCCTACATTTGGTTCTGCATCAGCAGTTTTTCTCTTGATTTATCAGTCACTGAACATCACTCAATTAGCCGTGTCAGCTAACATTTTTAAATTGGTAAATTAGTCTATCTAGTCAGTTATCTACACTGAACAAAAATATAAACACAACATGTAAAGTGTTGGTCCCAAGGTTCATCATGAGCTGAAATAAAAGAGCCCAGAAATGTTCCATGCACACAAAAAGCTTATTTCTCTCTAATTTTGTGCACAAATCAGTTCACATCCCTGTTACTGGGGAGTTCTCCTTTGCCAAGACAATTAATCCACCTGACAGGGGTGGCAGGGTAGCATAGTGGTTAGAGCATTGGACTAGTAACCGGAAGGTTGCAAGTTCAAACCCCCAAGCTGACAAGGTACAAATCTGTTGTTTTGCCCCTGAAAAGGCAGTTAACCCACTGTTCCTAGGCTGTCATTGAAAATAAGAATTTGTTCTTAACTGACGAGCCTAGTTAAATAAAGGTTAAAAAAAGTGTGGCATGTCAAGAAGCTGATTAAACAGCCTGACCATTACACAGGTGCACCTTGTGCTGTATAAAAGGCCACTCTAAATGTGCAGTTTTGTCACACAACACAATGCCACAGATGTCTCAAGTTATGAGGGATTGTGCATTTTGCATGCTGACTGCGGGAGTGTCCACCAGAGCTGTTGCCAGATAATTGAATGTTCAGTTCTCTACCATAAGCCGCCTCTAATGTAATTTTCGAGAATTTGGCAGTACATCTAACCGGCCTCACAACCACAGAGCCCAGTAGCCACGCCAGCCCAGGACCTCCACATCAGGCTCCTTCACCTGCGGGATCGTCTGAGACCAGCCACCCGGACAGCTGATGAAATTGTCGGTTTGCATAACTGAAGAATTTCTACACAAACTGTCAGAAACCGTCTCAGGGAAGCTCATCTGCGTGCTCGCCCTCACCAGGGTCTTGATCTGACTGCAGTTTGGCGTCATTTGATTACCACTGGCATGTTGGAGAAGTGTGCTCTTCACGAATGAATCCTGGTTTCAACTGTACTGGGCAGATGACAGACGTATGGCGTCATGTGGGCGAGTGATTTGACAATGTCAACGTGGTGAACAAAGTGCCCCATGGTGGCGCAGGGATTATAGTATGTGCAGGCATAAGCTACAGACAATGAACACAATTGCATTTTATTGACAATAATTTGATTGCACAGAGATACCATGACGAGATCTAGAGCCCCATTGTCGTGCCATTCGTCCACCGTCATCACCTCATGTTTCAGCATGATAATCCATGGCCCCATGTTGAAAGGATCTGTACACAAGTCCTGGAAGCTGATAATGTCGCAGTTCTTCCATGGCCTGCCTACTCACCTGACATGTCACCCAGTGAGAAAGTTACGGGATGCTCCGGATCGACGTGTACGATATCCAGAAATTTCGCACTGCCATTGAAGAGTAGTGGGACAACATTCCACAGGCCACGGTCAACTTCCTGATCAACTTTATTCAAAGGAGATGTGTCGTGCTGCATGAGGCAAATGGGGGTCATCCACGTCCCTACTTTTTTTAAAGATATCTGTGTATCTGTATTCTCAGTCATGTGAAATTCATAGGTTAGGTACATTTATTTCAGTTGACTGATTCCCTTATATGATCTGTAACTCAGTAAAACCTTTGAAATGGTTGCATGCTGCGTTGATATTTTTCAGTGTAAATTTGCAGTAATCAAGGTCGAATATCGACGGGCCACCCAGGGGGCCCTCATTGATTATTTTCGGCACTCTCACTCAGATATCATTAACATGGCATAATTAATGGCAAAATGTGTAGAACTGCAGAAAACTTGCTTTAAAACTGCAAAAACATATCCCTGCCCCACGGCAAAATAAGTAGAATTGCATGAAATGTGTTATAAAAATGCTACATTTTCTTTCCGCCCCATGGCAAAATGTGTAGAACTGTAGAAAACATGCTTTAAAACTGCCAAATTTTCTATCTGCCCCATGGCAAAATATGTAGAATTTTACAAAATGTACTTTAAAATGTGCATTTCTGTAACGCTTCTCATTGGTGGAAGGAGAGGAGGACCAAAATGCAGCGTGGTAAGTGTTCGTCATATTTTAATCGAAAAACTGAACACTACACAAAATAACAACAAAGAGAAAACAAAACAGTTCTGCCAGGTGAACAGACACTAAACAGAAAATAAACACCCACAACCAAAATGGGGAAAAAGGTTACCTAAGTATGATTCTCAATCAGAGACAACGAACGACACCTGCCTCTGATTGAGAACCATACTAGGCCAAACACATAGAAATTTACCATAGAAAAAATAACATAGACTACCCACCCCAACTCACGCCCTGACCAACCTAACACAAAGACATAAAAAAGGAACTAAGGTCAGAACGTGACAATTTCTTTGTGAATTCTCACTCAGGGCCCCCAAAATGCTGTAGCAGGCCCTGACTATAGCCTAATCAGGGCCAAGCACAGACCTTTTGGGGGGCATGTGCTCAAAATAAAAAAACATTGCCCCCCCAAACCAAATCCCTGCAACCCTGGTTACAGACTCATTGAGCAATTATTACAAGAAGAGGGGAAAGCAGCAGAATCTGATGAGTTAAATATTTTGCAAAACTATTTTGAACTCGAATAAATGCTGCACTTATTACAATCCTTAAGAGTCTATTGACGCACCTATGCGTTAATCTAAGTAAAAATCCCCCCAAAAATCTGTCAGTTTAAGCTAGACATATGGGCTGCGTCTCAATCCACTGCATCTGCCAATGGTGGCCTTCCACATCGGCGGTGGAAGACGGCAGAGCTACAGGGTATTTGTCAGACCATGAGACATCCCGGGAATCTTCTCACAAAAACCTATATAGCATCTGAACGGTTTGGCCTACAAACTATTATGACCACTCTATGGAAAGGGGGGAGACTCATGTGAAGGTAACCCATACAAATGAATGTACGTGCGGAGGAAGTTTTGTGCCAAAAAAGAAAAGGTGCTAAATATGTGTCCAAAAAACGAAAATATGTCCTGAGCTTTCTTATATATCCTAGATATACAGGGACGGACACTTCAAAACCTTATTCCTTACGATTTCTTTTTCACTGTCTTTTTTTAGAAATGTATGAATGTGTTATTCAATGCGTTTCTATGGGCTATAGAATTAAAGGCCAAATTCAGTATTTTAGCAAATATTTTGATACTGAAAGGGGTCCTAAAACTCAAAATCAAATAGCTAAATGATCCATTGTATGACCTACTTAAAACAATTTCATATGTGAGCTTAGAACCCCCCAACGGCTTAGACTTTTAGAGGTTAACAATGACCAACACAATTCCAGTCATAATAGAATACCATTTTTATACTATATCCAACCCAACTCCATTTGTTGCCACTATCATGTATCCCAATGGTTTTCAAACCTTTTGACCAGCGACCCCCAAAAAGGAGTGGTAGGCCTAGAAGACTTGCGACCCCCTGGGCACACACATGTACGTGCACACACGAACATGTGCCTGCAATCGCTGCGCAAACGTAGCATGTTGTTACAGCCATAAACTCAATGTGTTTTTCGAAGTGCAAGATAGGATACAGAAATAAATAAACTGCCTTTTACACCTGCATTTGGAGCTGAAAGTTATTCATTTTAGCAGCCAATATCAACTAGGGATTTATCATGACACTTCTCTTGAGTCCAAAGAAAGTACAATCATATGTGGTTGTAGGATTGGATGGAAAAGCATGTTCTCTCTGCACTGCAACATCACTTTGGAGGGCAGCCTGTGTGCCGGGTAGCCCTGTTCTTTCTCACAAATAGCGTAATAAATTGACCAGAATATACTACATCTTCATCCCTTAATATTGGAGGCGGTGCGATGTTACAGCTGCTTATCTTTATAGCAAGTAGTACAGCTGCTTATCTTTATAGCCACCCAAACTAGGCCTATCTAAAATATGAAAATGATCAATCAAATCACCAGGTAGCCTATTGTTCTGGCAAAGATGAGTCAGTAGTAGATTGTTTGCGTATGCATGTGTTTGTGCCTGTGTGTCTCTTAACAGTCCACGTTGTTCCATAAGGTGTAGTTTTATCTGTTTTTTAAATCTGATTTTACTGCTTGCATGAGTTACTGTGTTTCCTGGAGTTGGTTCTGGACCTGGGAACTGTGAAGAGACCCTTTGTGGCATATGTTGTGGGTATGCATGGGTGTCTGATCTGTGTAGGCTACTAGTCATTTAAACAGACAGCTCGGTGCTTTCAACATGTTAATACCTCTCGCAAAGACAAGTAGTGATGCAGCCAATCTCTCCTCCACTCTGAGCCAGGAGTGTCATGCCAGCTCCCGCTCCTCCACCCTGGCGCTCGGGGGTGCCAGGCTACCCGTCATCATACACTCCTGTTACCAACATTACATGCAGATGCGCTCATTGGACTCCTTCACTTTGTTGATTACCTCCTGTATATGTCTGTTCCTTGGTGGTGTTCCCTGTGTCCGCATTGTTCCGTAATCTGTTTGTTATGTGTTCCTGTCCAGACGCTGTTCCTGTTCCATTTCATGTCCGTCAGCTAATAAAACTTCACTCCCGGACCTGCTTCTCATCTCCTGCGTCGTTCCCTTAGCAATATGTGACAAGGAGAGGTTGACATGCATGTCATTGATGTTACCTCTCCGTGAATATTAAGGGCCAGCCGTGCTGCTCTGTTATGGGCCAACTGTAATTTGCCTATGTCCCTCTTTGTGGCAGTTGACCATATGGGCAGTAGTCCAGGTGCAACATTATAGCTCATGTGTATAATGTTGAGTCATCAGCATTCATCGACACACAGGCTTTACTCAGTGCCAGTAACAGGTCATTAGTAAAGATGGAAAAAGGTAAGGGGCCTAGACCACTGCTCTGGGGAATGCCAGACGCTACCTGGATTATGTTAGAGACGCTTTCATTAGGGAACAGCCCCTGTTTCTGGTAACAGCCTCTGACAGGTAACTCTCGTTCCATGAAATAGCAGGGGATGTAAAGCTATAACACATACATTTTCCAGCGGCAGATTATGATCGACAATGTCAAAAGCTGTACTGAAATCTAAGAAAACAGCTCCCACAAGCTTCTTTTGATCAATTTCTTTCAGCCAATCATCAGCCATGTGTATAAGTGCTGTACATGTTGAGGGCCCTTCCCTATAAGCATGCTGAAAGTCAGTTGATAATTTGTTTACTGTGAAATAGCATTGTATCTGGTCAAACACAATTTTTTCAAACATTTTACTAAGGGTTGGTAGGGCTGTGCTCTGCACAGGTAGAACCCTATCTGTGCACGTGCCTGAGCCTAATAGTGTCAAAGGGTAACCATAGCTCAGCCACAGGAGATGAAGGTATGCACAGGAGGCAATATGATTTCCACTAGGTGCAGGATTCATTGAATAAAGGAGACAAGAGTTAGCTTCATGTATTCATGTAGCTACATATTCATGTAGCCTAATGCTGGCCTGATCCCCTCCTTCTCATCCAAAGAGCTGAAACCAACTGATTTAAATACCCTCTGTGTCAGAAATCCACAAGCTAGTGGAATAAACTACCCCAAATATGAACAGGTGGCGTCAGGTAAGTAGGCTATGTTATTCCCAGATTTGTTATATATTGCCATGTCGGCACCAAACGACTCACTACATTAATGTTTGCCTGACAAATGACAACAGATTAGAAATCTTCTCAAAAGTAAATTCTCCTGGGGACAGCTAAAATGGATATGCTTATTCCCAATCTACACGTGCGTGAAAGCTATCCCCTGGATAGTCACAAAACGTGTCAATGCCTTCAGGTGTTTACATGGTTCTGTGCATGTGATGCAGCCACACTGACAGGTGTTGACATGGTTTTGTGCATGTGATGCAGCCATACTGACAGGTGTTGACATGGTTCTGTGCATGTGATGCAGCCACACTGACAGGTGTTGACATGGTTTTGTGCATGTGATGCAGCCATACTGACAGATGTTGACATGGTTCTGTGCATGTGATGCAGCCATACTGACAGATGTTGACATGGTTCTGTGCATGTGATGCAGCCATACTGACAGATGTTGAAATGGTTTTGTGCATGTGATGCAGCCATACTGACAGATGTTTACATGGTTCTGTGCATGTGATGCAGCCACACTGACAGGTGTTGACATGGTTTTGTTCATGTGATGCAGCCATACTGACAGGTGTTGACATGGTTCTGTGCATGTGATGCAGCCATACTGACAGGTTTTGACATGGTTTTGTTCATGTGATGCAGCCACACTAACAGGTGTTGACATGGTTCTGTGCATGTGATGCAGCCACACTGACAGGTGTTGACATGGTTTTGTGCATGTGATGCAGCCATACTGACAGGTGTTTACATGGTTCTGTGCATGTGATGCAGCCACACTGACAGGTGTTGACATGGTTTTGTGCATGTGCCAGGTGATACACAGTTCTACTTCAGTAAGGACTGGCGCTCCAGAAAGTTGGGTAAACAAAACTTTCCCACACAGACCACTGACAGAGAAAGTTCAAATGCAATTCGATTCAACATTCTGGTTTGTAAGGAACATTTTCCCGATTCTGGAGTCCTTTGTTTCAGACTTTATACCAGGACAGGTTTATTAGGCAACCGCCTGGAGAACAATTAAGGGAAAGTGATAGGCCTACAGGTAAGAAATGCTTTTTGTTTTCCTGAACACTGGAATGATTAAACGACTGCAACAGTAGGCCTGCATAGGCTACTGTAACAATGAGCTACAGAAGACATGGTTGAGCCATGGATGTGTGGCTCATGTCTTTGTAACAATATGTAATTCCTATGCTATTTGGGGAATTTTCTCACAAATCCAGCAATTGATGGACTCTTGACCAGGAATGTTACACACCAAGAAAAAATGGTTCCTCAAGGGTTCTTTGGGGAAGGTGATGGTTCTATGTGGAACCTTAATAACTCAAAGAACCCTTTGAGTCCTTCAATAGTTATTTCCAGTTCACAAAAGGGTTATTTACTCTCAGTGATAGTTAAAATGTGGGGGAGGCGGCTCATTGGAATATGTTGTGACGTGGTTAGCTCACAGCTTTCTTTGTGCAACCGTGAATGGGAGTGTAATTCCAGTTCATCTAATGTGTTGTTATTCTATTACTTATGAAATGACTATGGCCAGTGATGGTGTCTTGTGTAGCATGGCCTTGTGTCAATTGAGAAGGCTTGACTTGTTTCAACTTGTCAATAAACACAATAATAACACTTATGGAATTTTATCAACATAATATGGCTGACCAGAATTAAAAAAACAACTGTATGGTTAGATTGAGAATGGTTTTATAAAGAACCGTAGCGGAACCCTTGTTGGTGCTATACGTATAGTGTTTTGTATGCCGATTATTCAATACGAGAGCAAAGTAATGTTGATAAGAATGTCTTTACTCAGCATCATTGGGTAGCATACATACAGCTCCCTATAGTGCATAGTAAGCAATGCCTAACTTGGCTCACTTGTACTATAGAGTATTACACTGAGCTACACATAACAGAAGCGCCATCTATTGGCTTGGCGGCATCTCGTAACATCTTCCTTGACACAGAAATGAAGATAACTCCTCCTCGCCTCGTAATGAGGTGAACTAGTGTTAGACCATTTCAAGTTAAACATTACACTGGCAACAAAAACACAACTGTGTTCTTATGCAAGCACCTTTAACAAGCATCATCAGTCCATAAGCAATACTCCAATCTGCTTCCATCCTCTTTATACTATTTTTCACCCCCCCCCCCCTTAAATACTTGTTAGATTAAACAACCTAGTCTCGTGAGTATCTCGCAGGCGGACTGATATTTGCTCTGGTTCTGGAGTATCTCGCAGGCGGACTGATATTTGCTCTGGTTCTGGTGTGTCTCACAGGCGGACTGATATTTGCTCTGGTTCTGGTGTGTCTCGCAGGCGGACTGATATTTGCTCTGGTTCTGGTGTGTCTCACAGGCGGACTGATATTTGCTCTGGTTCTGGTGTGTCTCACAGGCGGACTGATATTTGCTCTGGTTCTGGTGTGTCTCGCAGGCGGACTGATATTTGCTCTGGTTCTGGTATGTCTCACAGGCGGACTGATATTTGCTCTGGTTCTGGTGTGTCTCGAAGTTAGATTTTCAGGCAGTGGGACTGCTTCCACAGCAGTAACCTGTTGTTGGCAGGTTCATTCCATGGTCCCCAGTCATCCTCATCCATGTTTGTTTGGTGGTCGACCAGGGGGATCTTGAATTGTTCAGTCAGAGGACGAATGTCTCTGTTTCTGCTGTATTTTTTACCATTCACTAGTACTTCAAACGACCAGTCACTGAGTTGATCAGTGCCCAGTGTTCAAGTGCTGGCTGAGTTGTTGGAGTGTAGAAGGACCCTTACTCTTTTTCCTTGGATGATGTTGGACATGTCACAGGCTTGTGTGTCATAGTGGCGTTTTGATGTCAGCCCTGTGGCTTGTTTTCTTGCTATGACATTTTGTACCATTTGCAGTTTGAGAATTTTATTCATGAGTGTCTCCTTTTGTTGTCTTTTCTGGATGGAGTTGCAGGTGGCACATTTGCTGATAAAGATCTTTACGTCGTAATCCTTGGCTAGAAAATAGCATCACGTGCATTTCTGAGGCTGGCCTCTATGCCTGAGTGGCCAGAGTGGATTTTGGGTAGAAAGTCAGTGGGTAACATGTCAGGGATGAAGACTCTGTTTCCTTTGAATATCGGTCAATTTTCTGTGGTGAAATTCTCTTTGTACGTCCAGAAATGTTTCAGTGTGTGACTTATAGTCTGTTTGGTTCCAGGCCAGCCATTGTTGATTTGAGCATGCAGAGCCTGAAACAGTGGGTCCTGGGAAGAGTGTGCTTTGATTCCATTGCCTTAGTCAAGATGTTGATCACATCACTGGTGTCATCCACCTGTTCCAGGTCAGTTGTGGTCAGTTGTGGCCAGTCCCATAGCATAGACCGTGGCTACCTAGATCGTGGCTGCTGTTTGCATTTGTCTTTGCTCTGTGCCATGCAGATACTGGTCAAAATTGTCACATGCAAAAACAATGGAGAGACATTCTTTCTCAATATGTGCATATTTTTGTTCTGTCAGACACAATGTTCTGGAGGCAAATGCAACAGGTTGTCCTTTCTGTAGAAGGGCTGCGCCCAAACCTGTCTCACTGGCATCACACAGCAGTGTGACTTCATCATTCAGGTCGTAGTATTTGAGCACTGGGTGTTGTGTGACTAACTGTTTGATAGTCTCAACTGCTATATCATGCTGTGGTAGACATGTCCAGTCAATGTCCTTGTCAGTCAGTCTTCTGAGCGGCTCACACATATCAGATAGATGGGGGCATACATTTTGCAAGATAGTTCACGAACCCCAACAGCTGCTGTAGTGACTTGACGTCGGTCGGTGTACCCATGTTCTGAATGGCTGTTATTTTCTCTGGTTCAGGGTGAAGGCCCTCTGTGGTGAGAAGATGATTCATGTATGTCACACTTGGCAGCTTTAACCTGAGTTTCTTTTGGTTCAGCTTCAGATTGATATCTTTTGCTCTCTGCAAGAGAGTAGTGAGGTTTCTGTCATGATCTGCCATTGCCTCTTCGTTTGTGTTGCCACATCCATGGAGTAGAATGTTGTCTTCAATCACACTCCTTTTAGTCCCTGTAGTGCTTCACACTATTTGTGCTGGTATTCTTCAGCCACTGACCCGATTCCAAATTGCATTCTCAGTCGTCTATACCTGCCTATAGATGTCCAGGAAGTTGTTAGATAGCAGCTCACATCACGTTTGACTTGCAAATATCCATCTTTGGCATTGAGTACTGAGAATACATTTGCGTTGGATATCTCTGGTAGAATCTCTTCTATTGTAGGCATCTGGAAGTGGCTTTGTTGAGTGCACTGGAGTCCATGCATACTTGTAGTTTATCAGGTTTTTCAATGACAACCATGTTGCTGATCCACGGTGTTGGTTCTGTGACTTTTGTGATGATGTCAGCATTGTCCATTGAATGTATGGCCTTTGGGATCCTTTTCTTCAGTGGAATAGGTATCCGTCTTGGTAGCTGCTGCACAGTCCGGGCTGTGTTGTCTACTTCTATGGGTGTAGCTCTCCAGGAAGACAGCCGAGCCCATCGAGCACATCGTTGTACTTGGAGATGATCTCCTCATTTGTCATGATGACCTCAGTGGATGTGGTGCTTGGGGTGTCGACATGATGTAAGAGTGTAGCTTTGCTCGGTAGGAGAACTAGATTGCCTTCTTGCATGACTCGCTGTAGGTCCCTATAGCTTTTGACACTCACTTGATCCTATGTCGAGTTTACATTTAATTGTATGGCTGGGGTCATATGTCAATGGCTCGTCACTGAGTGGAGCTAGCTTGAACCATGAACCATTTGTTTGCCTTGTCTTACACAGAATTAACCAGTGAGATGTACCACATTGCATCTGTTGTTGGTCATCTGACTTATTGTCTTCCACCAATAGATTGAGTTGAGGTTTGTGTTTTGCTTGTAAACTAACTTTGGCAAAATGGTTTCGTTTTCCACATGCTTTAGAGGTGACACTGTATGCTGGGCATTTGGCTTTGGCATGTACTGAACCACAGTAATGACATGGCAAGTCGTTTGGCAGTCTACTTTTGTTAGTATACACTGTAAAGTTGTCTGTTTACAACCATAGGTTTGGCCTTTTGATTGTGAACATTGCTCACGGTAGGTATAATGTCTGGTTCACCTACACCAATTTTCTTGATGTGCATTTGTGCTTGTCACTTGAACGACACACGTCTGTGGCATTATTCAATGTGAGGTTTGTTTCTCTGAGCATGCTCGCTCGCGCAGCTATATCTTTAGTGCCTATGACAAGCCTGTCACGGACTAGTTCCTCTCGTAATGCGCCAAATTCACGTGTCTGCTAGCTTTCTCAGATGTGCAATGTACACCTCTGATGTTTAACATTGACTTCTTCCAGCATGTGCAGATGCCGCTGTAAGAGATGACATTCCTTTCCCGTCACAGTTAGCAGAGTTGCTATGCAGACTTTTGCTTCCCTTTTTGTCCAGACCGGTAGCTAACTCATAGTTTTACCATAGTGCTTGAACAAATGTCCAGTTGCCCTATGTACCATCCTTCATGTCCATAGGCTCTGGTATGTGAATTACCATGTAAGACATTTTTTATTTTGTTATTATACTTTTTTTGTAGCCGGTTAGCGAGTTGGCAAGTCCCCTCCTACTGTGCATTTCTCTGTGTATCGTTTTGATATTTTGGTTAGTCAAGGACACACCGATTTGGTTCTGACTTCTGACTTGTTTTGTATGCCGATTATTCAATACAAGAGCAAGCATCAATGGGTAGTATGTGTACAGCTCCATTCAGTGCAGAGTTAGTAATGCCTAACTTAGCTCCCTCCTACTGTAGAGTATCACACTAAAATACAAATAACATCAGCGCCATCTATTGGCTTGGCGACATCTCGTAACATATATCACCTTTTTTAATGGTTCTTTATAGAACCTTAGGAAAGGGGTTCTTTATAGCACCACACAAGTTCCATTTAGACCCTTATGAGCATGGTTCTTTATTGAACCTTCAAAA
Organism: Oncorhynchus masou masou; assembly: GCF_036934945.1. Taxonomy (NCBI): domain Eukaryota; kingdom Metazoa; phylum Chordata; class Actinopteri; order Salmoniformes; family Salmonidae; genus Oncorhynchus; species Oncorhynchus masou. Next base: position 28,190,401 of record NC_088244.1, read on the forward strand.
AAGGGTTCTATATAGCAACAAAAAGGGTTCTACAAGCCAAAGAACCCCTATCTGGTACTATTTAGAACCATTATTGTTTTAGTGTGTACTAACCTGGATCCCATCTCTTGCTCAGGTTCTTCACAAAGAACACCGAGTGACCAGATGCTGAGGATGGAGGAGGTCAGAACTGCTGGTGAACATGTAACAACCCTTTCAACAATCACATTTCCCCAAATTTGAGAGTGGTCACTCTTTCTGAGCCATACGCAATCCAAACAACATCCAACTCAAACATGACCCACAGACTCACTGCCAAGGTTTTCCTGCACTCCCTCATTTGCAGATTATCAGTCATTTTTACACATACACACATTTCATGATTACACACAGCCTCTCACACATGCCGGCACAGACAGCCATGAACTCAGAATAATCCAAATCCATGCTTGATCTGGTTTTATTTCTCTCTATAAAGAGATTTATAGTTTGACAGAATCTATTTGATAGAGCTGCAGCATATTATCACCTCTTGTGTGGCAGCCTGGCTGGCAGCTCAGTTCTGCATGGTACATAAACCCAAGTGTGACTGCATATTGGATAATACTGTAGGCCAGGGTTTCCCAAACTCGGTCCTCGGTCCTCGGTTGGGAACCCTGCTGTAGGCCACCACATTAGTGATGACAGGGCGAAGGTGCGTTTTTATGCAGGGTGTTGGGGTGTAGGATTCTAACAGGACATTGATGTGGTCATCTTGATGATGGGCCACTGCTCAGATTACTTCCTGGGTTTTTGTACTGTATAATGCAGGCCTGGGCAATTCCAGTCCTCCAGTGCCTGATTGGTGTCACAATTTCCCCCCATCCCTAGCAAACACACCTGATTTAAACTAATTGCATGTTTAACTGAAGATCATGATTAGTTGATTATTGGAGTCAGGTGTGTTAGCCGGGGCTGGGGCAAAAGTGTGACACCAATCAGGCTCCGAGGACTGGAGTTTCCCAGGCCTGTATGTGTGTGTGCGTGTGTGAGCGTGCATGTTGCTTTTAAGGCAAGTAGGCCTAATTAATTCACACAATTTTTTCCAATTTGAAAAGTAATGTGCATTTTCAGTTCTTACACATCATACAATTTAATTTACAGTCAATATAGAATGAGAGGCTTGCTAATGATCTACTATGGAAAAGTCCTTAGATTGGGGATAAAAACACAACCTCGTCAGAAATCTAATGTACTCCAGACTCCAGAGACTTAAGCTTCTTGCTGTATGACTCTGGCCTGGCTGTTATACCTCATACCCCCAATATAGTGCTAACGAGTCATCCATATAGAATGTGTGTTTCAGCAGAACAGAGGAGAGGGGTTTTAACCAGGGGTGTATGTCTGTATGTGCATGCGTGCGTGCGTGCGTGCGTGCGTGCCTTTCCCCTCCTCTCCTATCCTCTGCACTCCACTTCTCTCCTCCTCTCTCCTCCGTATTTGTCTCCACTCTGGCTCATACAGTGTAGCTGATAATGACTGGTCTGAGCATTACTGAACTGAAGAGACACAAATACCTGTATCGGTGGATTTTCATTTCCTGACAGCCTAATGCAACAGGTGATTCAGCTAGATACATAAATCATCCTCACAACACATTACTAACTCATAGACTGCATCAAGTTGCCAACAGCCTGCAACACATTGTTCTTCCCACATCGCCTCACGCTGTGAGCAGCTCTCAGACCTCCACGATGCTGAGTCTTGAAGCTCTGATGTAGCTGTACTCTGACGGCCGTGCCCTGCTGAGTTGGCACCCCGGGTGAGGTGTGTGTTTTAATGTTTTAACAACTCTGCTTGTAGCCTATCTCTCCCCGACCGGCTGGCATCTCCTTGATCCATGCCATCCATTTCATCCACATATTCCAACACCCAATCATAATTAAAATCTCTTCAGAAAGAGCTAGCTAGGAGGAAACTAATTAGAGACAAACATTATTTTCTCTTCGACACAAATAAAAAAAGGTCCAACTTCTTTCCTCAATCTGCCTGTGATGTGTCAGGCTACGGGGGAGTACAAGTGAAGAGAGAGATTGGCGATGCGAGGCGTTTGTTACATTTTGTAGCCTGTTTTTGATCATGAAGATCACAGTATTCTTTACCGTCTGAGACACCACTCAGTGGGCAAATTAACTCCCCCTCAGAAGTGTGGGAGCGCGGAGAGCGTGGGTGAGAGAGGCGGTTTGCCTGCTCAATGGACAGGCTCCTTTAAAGTTTAAAGGGAATGCTTTTTGTGTCCCTTGGCTGGGTAATTACGGCTTGGCCTTGGTGTCAGGGTGTGTGTTTAATGGTATGGTTGGGCTGTCACCCATTGCCCTAGCACATGGCTCTGGACTTAGATTGGACTTAGAGGGCATCAGAGTTTGCTCACAAATCTGTTCAGTGTCATGTCAGCTAGTGAGGTTGAAAAACGGAGTGGCTGTGGATCTGACATTTCTGGACGTCTACCCCCACGGCCAAAGGTCGAAAGTTTCTGTGCATATGTGTGGAATTCTCTACTTTACGCACAGTCTCTGCTCTACTCGTAGAGAACCGGCTACTCTGGCAAATGGTGCTCGTTTAATCAAATCAAATCAAACTTTATTTGTCACATGCGCTGAATAGAACAAGTGAAAACTTTACAGTGAAGTGCTTACTTACAAGCCCTTAACCAACAGTGCAGTACAATAAGTGTTTAAGAAAATATTTACCAAGTACACGAAAATAAAAAGTAATAATGAAAAGTAACCCAATAAGAATAACGAGGCTATATACAGGGGGCACCGGTACTGAGTCAGTATGCGGGGGTACAGACTAGTTGAGGTAATCTGGACATGTAGGTGGGGGCGAAGTGACTATGCATAGGTAACAAACAAACAGCGAGTCGCAGCAGTGTACAAAAGGGAGGCGGGTCAATGTAAATTGTCCGGTGTCGATTTAATGAATTGTTCAGCAGTCTTACGGCTTTGGGGTCGAAGCTGTTGAGGAGCCTTTTAGTCTTAGACTTGGTGTTCCGGGTACCGCTTGCTGTGTGGTAGCAGAGAAAACAATCTGTAACTTGGGTGACTGGAGTCTCTGACAATTTTATGGGCTTTCCTCTGACACCTCCTAGTATATAGGTCCTGGATGGCATGAAGCTTGGCCCCAATGATGTACTGGGCCGTTCGCACTACCTTCTGTAGCACCTTACGGTCAGATACCAAGCAATTGCCTTACCAGGCGATGATGCAACCGGTCAGGATGCTCTCGATGGTACAGCTGTAGAACCTTTTGAGGATCTGGGGACCCATGACAAATCTTTTCAGTCTTTTCGTGCCCTCTTCACAACTGTCTTGGTATGTTTGGACCATGATAGTTCATTGGTGATGTGGACACCAAGGAAGTTGAAACTCTCGACCCGCTCCACTACAGCCTTTTTCTGCAGTCCACGATCAGCTCCTTTGTCTTGCTCACATTGAGGGATAGATTGTTGTCCTGGCACCACATTGCTAGTTCTCTGACCTCCTCCCTATAGGCCGTTTCATCGTTGTCAGTGATCAGGCCTACCACTGTTGTGTCGTCAGCAAACTTAATGAAGTTAGATCAAAGAACCAATGTCTGCAAGATCACATAATGATAGTATTCTACATGAATATCCGAAACACGTTCTGCTCATGTGTTTTCCTGTCGCCTACGCACACATTTTTGTGGTCACCCTGCCTTCACATTTCTCACTGTCAATCGTGAATGATAACTATTCAAGTTGTACCGGTGAAACGTCCATGCAGCATCTGCATCAATGATTATATGTGTAACAGACAGCTGCCCTATAATCATTGAACACTGGTCACTTTAATAATGTTTACATACTGTTTTACCCACTTTATATGCATTTTTTTTTAAATATATATATTTTTACCTTTAACTAGGCAAGTCAGTTAATAAGAACAAATTCTTATTTTCAATGACGGCCTAGGAACAGTGGGTTAACTGGCCTAGGAACAGTGGGTTAACTGCCTGTTCAGGGGCAGAATGACAGATATGTACCTTGTCAGCTCGGGGATTTGAACTTGCAACCTTTCGGTTACTAGTCCAATGCTCTAACCATGACAAGAATACACTGTATTCTAGTCGTGGCTCATCCTATGTAACTACAGCTGTACACACATATACACACCATTTATAAACACCATTTATATACAGTTGAAGTCGGGAGTTTACATACACTTAGGTTGGAGTCATTAAAACTCATTTTTCAACCACTCCACAAATTTCTTGTTACGACATCTACTTTGTGCATGACACAAGTAATTTCACTTAGAATTCACTGTATCACAATTGAATAAAAGTATTGTGGGAAGCTTGTGGAAGGCTACCCGAAACGTTTGACCAGAGTTAAACAATTTCAAGGCATTGCTACCAAATACGAATTGAGTGTATGTAAACTTCTGACCCACTGGGAATGTGATGAAAGAAATTAAAGCTGAAATAAATCATTCTCTCTACTATTATTCTGACATTTCACATTCTTAAAATAAAACAATTAAGTGGTGATCCTAACTGACCTAAAACAGGGAATTTTTACTGTGATTAAGTGTCAGGAATTGTGAAAAACTGAGTTTAAATGTATTTGGCTAAGGTGCATGTAAACGTCCCAACTTCAACTGTATATATAGACATATTTATATTCCAGATTCTGACATTGCTCATTCTGATATTGTTCGCTCTGATATTGTTGTTGGACCTAGAAACATAAGCATTTTTCTGCAAATCTGCAAATCTGTGTACGAGGCCAATAAACTTTGATTTATTTTCATGTTTTTTCTCTAAAAGTGATGATTTTTTTAAAATAGAAAAACAACCAAATTGGATGTTGTAAGTTCATAACAATGCTTAAACCACACCAGGAGACCACTTTTGAGGCCTTGGAAAAATCTAAGAAATGTTGATTTTTTGTTGTTGCTTAGTTACCCTTTAATTGCACAGGCACCTATCACTGTTGTTTGGTTAGCACATGCAATGGAGTTTGCAAAACAAATGGCCACAGGACTGATGCAAATAATGATGAGATAATTGTGTCAGATAGGTTACTTTGTAGCAAGTTAACATTTAATTGAGAAGGTTTTTGGGGAAGTCTATCCGTCTACCAGACAACGGTTAAGCTTACCATTAGCATCACTATATGTGTCATGTTCCTTAATTGTTTGCACCTGGACATTTTACTTCATATTGAGGCCTGTTTTACTCTGCTTTAATGTAGTGTATAGCCAAAATCACACCACAGAAAAGTGTAGGCAATTATTTTATATGTATTGTCCTGTTCTATTGGTTTCTTCTAGCAGCCAAAGGCATTATCCTAATCATATTAGCAACCCATGATAGTTGTTGCATCTTTAGCTCTACCCACTTTCAAAATTTCTAACGGATATTTCCATTTCTGTCAATGAAACTGCTTGCATGTGCATGTGCATTGTGCATTTTAGAAGTGTTTTGTCTGTTCGATCAACCTTATTAATTGATACGGCGTATGCCATCACTATACTACTTTGATTTACATTGTGGATATTAAGAAGGGAGTGTATGCAACGCCCACTGAGAAATAAGTGGGTACACGGCATATATCCGAGAAAAGCCTCCACTACACTACTGGTCATATCCCAAAGATATGGCTATAGATTGTTACAATGTATCTCCTAAGTTCATGGTCCAATACAGTTTGTGACAACTTGTTTCCATCTCCGTTGTGCTTCCATCCAGAGTTGTGAGGTGACTGGAGTACAGTGCTGCATCACAGCCAGTCACCCAAAGCCCAAAGTCAGTACTATCTCTTCATCTTCTGCTCCACAACCACCATTTGCAATGTATCAGCAAAGCACAACGTGATTATTGTGGCTACAGGGTGCATAGCACTGGTGTAGGTTGCAGTGAGTGAACACCAGCGGTCATCTCCACTCTCTGCATCACTAAGTGACTGTAACGCTACGCCCTCTCCCAAAGACATGGTGGCACTTACAGATATTCACCCCCTATCAGCAACCCACTCAACTGAGATGAACTATGCAATTCTGACAGCAGCAGTTATCATTCACAATCTTATTAGAGAGAGAGGTTCCTATGTACAGTATGTATCACTTCCTAGAGTACTACAGTATGTAACTGAATGTAATATAAGACATTGTATATTATTCTAAATGTGCAGTACGCAGTAGATCAAGCAGCATGAATTTATTTTGTATGGAAAATGCGGAGCCAGTAGTGTCACACTTTTCTCTCGTGAATAACAATGACAAAGGTGTGAGATAGAATGCAGTTGGATGGTTTGTCTTTCCTTGCCCTTGCAGTGGTGTCTTGTCATTGGCTTCATATCTAGTGAGAGTTACTGCAAAGTGTGTGTAGGGGAAGGGATGAGGGATGCCACATAAAGCTGGCAAGTTGCAACACTCAGCACTGTTGCTTTACCCTTCAGCTGCACTTGACCTGCATTAGTTGTTTGTTCTGGTAAAAATTAAAACGAAAAAACGGGGTATGTGTCGTTTAATGTCTTGGTACTGAATGGTTGTCTCTTGCCCTTACCATATCACTCAACAGGCCAGGCTCTCCTGCCTATGGAGTGGTAGTGATTGTATTCCTTCATAGACTGCTCTTGCTCTCTCTCTCTCTCTCTCTCTCATGACTCTGACTGACTGGCTTTGGAGTGCAATCTCTGCACTCCACACTGCCCTTTCCCACCTGGACAAAAGGAACACCTAAGTGATTATTCTATTCATTGACTACAGCTCAGTGTTCAACACCATAGTGCCCTGAAAGCTCATCACTAAGCTAAGGACCCTGGGACTAAAAATCTCCATCTGCAACTGGATCCTGGACTTCCTGACGGGCCGGCACCAGGTGGTGAGGGTAGGTAACAACACATCTGCTACGCTGATCCTCAACACGGGGGCCCCTCGGGGGTATGTGGTCAGTCCCCTCCTGTACTCCCTGTTCACCCATGACTGCATGGCCAGGCACAACACCAACACCAACATTAAGTTTGCAGACGACACAACAGTGGTAGGCCTGATCACCAACAACGATGAGACAGCCTATAGGGAGGATGTCAGAGACCTGGCCGTGTGGTGCCAGGATAACAACCTCCCCCTCAACGTGATCAAGACAAAGGAGATGATTGTGGACTACAGGAAAAGGAGGACCGATCATGCCCCCATTCTCATCGACAGGGTTGTAGTGGAGCAGGTTGAAAGCTTCAAGATCCTTGGTGTCCACATCACCAAGAGATTATCATGGTCCAAACACACCAAGACAGTTGTGAAGAGGGCATGACAAAGCCTATTCCCCCTCAGGAGACTGAAAAGATTTGGCATGGGTCCTCAGATCCTCAAACAGTTCTACAGCTGCAACATTGAGAGCATGGTTGCATCATTGACCTGGTACGGCAACTGATCGGCCTCCGACCGCAAGGCACTACAGAGGGTAGTGTGTATGGCCCAGTACATCACTGGGGCTAAGCTGCCTGCCATCCAGGACCTCTATACCAGGCGGTGTCAGAGGAAGGTCCTAAAAATAGTCAAAGACTCCAGCCACCGTAGTCATAAACTGTTCTCTCTGCTACCACATGGCAAGCAGTACCGGAGCGCTAAGTCTTCTTAACAGCTTCTTTCCCTGGTATAGAGGTCCTGGATGGCAGGCAGCTTAGCCCCAGTGATGTACTGGGCCATACACACTACCCTCTGTAGTGCCTTGCGGTCGGAGGCCGATCAGTTGCCGTACCAGGTCAATGATGCAACCATGCTCTCAATGTTGCAGCTGTAGAACTGTTTGAGGATCTGAGGACCCATGCCAAATCTTTTCAGTCTCCTGAGGGGGAATAGGCTTTGTCGTGCCCTCTTCACAACTGTCTTGGTGTGTTTGGACCATGATAATCTCTTGGTGATGTGGACACCAAGGATCTTGAAGCTTTCAACCTGCTCCACTACAACCCTGTCGATGAGAATGGGGGCATGATCGGTCCTCCTTTTCCTGTAGTCCACAATCATCTCCTTTGTCTTGATCACGTTGAGGGGAGGTTGTTATCCTGGCACCACACGGCCAGGTCTCTGACATCCTCCCTATAGGCTGTCTCATCGTTGTTGGTGATCAGGCCTACCACTGTTGTGTCGTCTGCAAACTTAATGTTGGTGTTGGTGTTGTGCCTGGCCATGCAGTCATGGGTGAACAGGGAGTACAGGAGGGGACTGAGCACATACCCCCGAGGGGCCCCCGTGTTGAGGATCAGCGTAGCAGATGTGTTGTTACCTACCCTCACCACCTGGTGCCGGCCCGTCAGGAAGTCCAGGATCCAGTTGCAGACGGAGCTTCTTTCCCTAAGCCGTAAGACTCCTGAACAGCTCATCAAATGGCTACACCGGGCTATTTGCATTGCCCCCCCCCTTTTTTGCTGCTGCTACTGTCTAGTTATTATCTATGCATAGTCACTTTAACTCTACCTCCATGTACATATTACCTCAATTACCTCGACTAACCTGTGCACCCGCACACTGACTCTGTATCGGTAACCCCTGTATAAAGCCTCACTACTGTTATTTTACTGCTGCTCTTTAACTATTTGTTATTTTTATTTAAATGTTTTTCTTATCTTTTTTTTACTGAACACTTTTTTTCTTAAAACTGCATTGTTGGTTAAGGGCTTGTAAGTAAGCATTTCACTGTTGTGTTCAGCGCATGTGACAAATAACATTTGTTTTGATTTTGATTTGATTTGCATTTCCTTAATAACAGGCCAGCTTGGGCTTCAACCTGGTCTCAGACAATTTTGTATTTTTCTGTAGGTGCAGTACCTGTCAAGAGTTTGAAAACCTATGTTCTACATGGTAGAATAATAGGGAAGACATCACAACTATATAATAACACATATGTGTCACATCCTGACCATAGTTTGCTTTGTATGTTTATATGTTTTGTTTGGTCAGGGTGTGATCTGAGTGGGCATTCTATGTTGTGTGTCTGGTTTGTCTGTTTCTGTGTTTGGCCTGATATGGTTCTCAATCAGAGGCAGGTGTTTGTCATTGTCTCTGATTGGGAACCATATTTAGGTAACCTGTTTGGTGTTGGGTTTTGTTGGGTGATTGTCCTTTTGTCCTTAGGTCTGTCGTGTGTTAGTTTTCACCAGTATTAGGCTGTTTCGGTTTTCGTATTACGTTTATTGGTGTTGTATTTGATTCGTGTTTATTCAGTTTCATTAAACATGGATCGCAATAGACACGCTGTATTTTGGTCCGACTCTCTTTCACCTACAGAAAATCGTGACAATATGGAATAATATAAAGTGTTATTAGTAGTAACCAAAAAAGTGTTAAACAAATCAAAATATATTTTGTATTTGAGATTCTTCAAAGTATTAACCCTTTGCCTTGATGACAGCTTTGCACACTCTTGGCATTCTCTCAACCAGCTTTATGAAGAATGCTTTTCCAACAGTCTTGAAGGAGTTCCCACATATGCTGAGCACTTGTTAGCTGCTTTCCTTCACTCTGCGGTCCAACTCATCCCAAACCATTAAGCATTGACATTAAGCATGATATGCTACTTTGGTATGGTTATGAGACAGATGGTTGAAAGGAGGGTGGTTAGTCAGGGTGGATGGGTAGGCGTAGAACGCTTGTCTAGCAACCCAAAGGTTGCGAGTTTAATCTCATCACAGACAACTTTAGCATTTTAGCTAATTAGCAACTTTTCAACTACTTAGCACTTTTGATCTACTTTTCAACTACTTAGCATGTTAGCTAACCCTTCCCCTAATCCTAAACGTAACCCTTTTCCTAACCTTAACCTTAACCCTTTAACCTAACTCCTAAAATGAACCCTAACACCTAACCCTAACCCCTAGTCTAGCTAACTTTACCGAGATTCCACCTAGCCAGAATTCGTAATGTATCATGCATTTTGCAAATTTAAAATATTGTACGTTTGGCATATCAGTTTTATATTGTACATTTTTCAAATTTGTAATATATCATACGAAACAGTTGGTGGACATCCACAAATGAATACATACCATAGGAAACGTAACATACTGTGTTATTCTAATGGAGTGTCTTGGATAATACGAAATGCTCTGAGACCAGGTTGCAGGCTTCTGCCTCAGCCACTGGTGTTGTAATGCTGTGTGTTTGTTTGTGTGTAGGTGTGTGTATGTCTGTGGGGCGGGTGTACCTGCCTGTGTGTATGGTTAGATACGACTGCTAAGGCCAGGGGAGCTGTTCGTCCCCCTCGCCACAAGGCGCAGACATTTGGTGTGGCAGGCCAATTTGCTGGGAGAGGCAGTAGTTATCTAAATGCAAAGTGATGCTGCAATAGCACTCTGGATGCACCGTAAATGCCAGTGGAGAGCACCCTCTGTGAGAGAGGGATGGACGGATGCGGCGCAGGGGGAATTACCCGTGTGAAATCTAGCAGAAGTCATGAAGGGAGACAAAATATGTGGATTAGAGCCTGTCAAGGCTGAGGAAGGAAGGAAGAAAAACACCTTCCATATCAGGGAGCCATCATCAACGAGTGACGAGCAGAGGACAGGGAAAGGAAAGGGGATGGAGACAGATGTCCCCTTACTCAGTGACAGTGGCTAAAACTGAGTTGAAACCGTGCTAGAGTAATGTAATATAATCCAGTGTCATCTTACTGACCTGAGGGATGATTATACATCATTGATAAAATAACTGTAGAAATCAGTTCTTCTAAAACTAGGGCTGAGAATGTCCAGGGACCTCAAGATATGATATTATCGCCATCCTTAACTGCCGATACGATAAGTATTGCGGTTCTCACGATTCTATATGTACTGCCATTCAATACTGTAGTTTTATTGTGATTGGATGTTACAAACATATTCCTCACCATGTTTTCTGCAGATGGAAAAGAGAGAGCCATGAGAAAACTAGTTTTGATCAGTCAAGGAAATAAAAGGTTGAAAACAAATTGGCTCCTTATTAAAAAGAATATGGAGAACAAGCTAAGAAGTAGAAATATTGTCGTTTTGGTGCAGGTACAGCTAACTACAGTTGAAGTCGGAAGTTAACACACATTTAGGTTGGAGTCATTAAAACTAATTTTTCAACCACTCCACAAATTTCTTGTTAACAAACAATAGTTTTGCCAAGTCGGTTAGGACATCTACTTTGTGCATGATACAAGTAATTTTTCCAACAGTTGTTTACAGACAGATTATTTCACTTATAATTCACTGTATCACAATTCCAGTTGGTCAGAAGATTACATGCACTAAGTTGACTGTGCCTTTAAACAGCTTGGAAAATTCCAGAAAATGATGTCATGGCTTTCGAAGCTTCTGTAAGGCTAATTTACAAAATGTTAGTCAATTGGAGTTGTGCCTGTGGATGTATGTCACGTCCTGACCTCAGTTCCTTTTTTATGTCTCTGTTTTAGTTTGGTCAGGGCGTGAGTTGGAGTGGGTATTCTATGTTTTGTGTTCTATGTTTTCTATTTCTATGTGTTTGGCCTGGTGCGGTTCCCAATCAGAGGCAGCTGGCTATCATTGTCTCTGATTGAAAACCATACTTAGGCAGCCTGTTCTCCCACTATCGGTTTGTGGGTAGTTATTTTCTGTTTTGTGTTTTTTTTGTACCTTACAGAACTGTTCGTTTGTCGGTTTGTTGTTTTTGTTCAGTATCTTTATTAAAAATTATTATGACTACGTACCACGCTGCACTTTGGTCCTCTTCTCCTTCTCCCGACAAATTTGCTCCTCTTCGACAATCGTTACAATGTATTTCAAGGCCTACCTTCAAACTCAATGCTTCTTTGCCTGACATCATGGAAAATTCAAAAGAAATCTGCCAAACCATCAGAAAATAATTGTAGGCCTCTACAAGTCTGGTTCATTCTTGGGAGCAATTTCCAAACACCTGAAGGTACCACATTCATGTATACAAACAATAGTACGCAAGTATACACACCATGGGACCACGCAGCCGTCATAACACTCAGGAAGGAGACGCATTCTGTCTCCTAGAGATGAGCGTACTATGGTGCGAAAAGTGCAAATCAATCCCAGAACAACAGCAAAGGACCCTGTGAAGATGCTGGAGGAAACAGGTATAAAAGTATCTATATCCACAGTAAAACGAGTCCTATATCAACACAACCTGAAAGGTTGCAAGGAGCAAGGAAGAAGCTCCAAAACCGCCATTAAAAAAGCCAGACTGCGGTTTGCAACTGCACATGCACATGGGGACAAAGATCGTACTTTTTGGGGAAATGTCCTCTGGTCTGATGAAACAAAAATAGAACTGTTTGGCCATAATGACCATCGTTATGTTTGGAGGAAAAGGGGGAGGCTTGCAAGCCGAAGATCACCATCCCAACTGTGAAGCACGGGGGTGGCAGCATCATGTTGTGGGTGTGCTTTGCTGCAGGAGGGACTGGTGCACTTCACAAAATAGATGGCATCATGAGGTAGGAAAATTATGTGGATATCTTGAAGCAACATCTCAAGACATCAGTCAGGAAGTTAAAGCTTGGTCGCAAATGGGTTTTCCAAATGGACAATGACCCAAGCATACTTCCAAAGTTGTGGCAAAATAGCTTAAGGTCAACAAAGTCAAGGTATTGGAATGGCCATCACAAAGCCATGACCTCAATCCTATAGAAAATGTGTTGGCGGAACTGAAAAAACGTGTGCGAGCAAGGAGGCCTACAAACCTGACTCAGTTACACCAGCTCTGTCAGGAGAAATGGGCCAAAATTCACCCAACTTATTGTGGGAAGCTTGTGGAAGGCTACCCTAAACATTTGACACAAGTTAAACAATTTAAAGGCAATGCTACCAAATACTAATAGAGTGTATATAAACTTCTGACCCACTGGGAATGTGATGAAAGAAATAAAAGCTGAAACAAATCATTCTCTCTACTATTATTTTGACATTTCACATTTTTAAAATAAAAAAAATAATTGGTAAATTACCTAAAACAGGATTAAATTTCAGGAATTGTGAAAAACTGAGTTTAAATGTATTTGGCTAAGGTGTATGTAAACTTCTGTCTTCAACTGCATCACAAAAATATTATTGTGATGTCAAAACGATACAATACTATATATTGTCAAAAAAATTATCCCGATTTGTAACTGTATCGATTTTTTTCCTCCATCACTAAAATGTATCATGGCTTTACGACCAACATTGCAAACCGCAGAAACATTTCTATTATTTTACCCCTTAGGGTCCACCGAATACATTTGACATGTGTAACAATAAAAGTGATATAACTTATTCAAAGGGGACATTTTTACAAAACCCTCAGGGTATGAATGGTTTTAATGAAGTCTTATATGGCATTAGTTTTGAGAATTATGAACATGTTGGCAATGCATAAGCTAGCTAAAGGCTAAAGTGGTGGTGACAGGCATATTGCAGTGGATAACTCATGTTGTAAGATCACAGTCTCTAAGCTTTTCACATTTAATGAGAATGTCACCTTTTGGCATCCCTAATGGGCCTCCATGTCTCACCATGTTTTACCCGAAGAAATAGCATTTAGTGCATTGATTTCTCCCAGTATGAAGTTACATTGTTTAATCCAAGGTAGGGTGTCGCTCTGCATCCTCAATGCCATTGCGTGGAGAGAAGGGCTTAATGTCAATGTGCAGGCAGAGGAGCACTCGGCCTCCCGAGCATTGACTGCTAAATGTTGTGTTTAATTCGAGTGAACCAGCCATCTCACTTCTTTTCAGTGCTTTCCTAGAATTTGTTAGTAGGCGGCCTGGTTTTGGTTTTATAAGACAACCTTTTTCTCAATTCTCATCCACAGGCCTTTTTTCAGACAGATGAGGACACAAACAAACACGTTTAATCAGCTACAAGTCATTAGTGGATTCTGCATAAACAGGTGAGCTGGCTGTAAACGGAAGATGACAAATTTTTTATTTTAGGCCATCTCTCCCGTCTACACTTTTTCCACACTGTGTTGCTTCCAATTTAACAAATGGTACAACTTTTATCTGCACTGCCAGCAATTACATGTATGAGGATTCAGCATTTTGCTAAATAAAAATGACATGTCTTATGTAACAGTAATTGTAGAATGTATATTCCTCTCCGCGAGCTGAGTGGATTAAGGAATGATGGGAGTTCAGTTCTATTCCAATCAAAATGTTGGGTGGCAGCAATCAGGGATAGCAAACAAGCCAGATGTGTTCACAGATGGCTTGTATTTCACTACTCTCTTCGTAAAGCAGGGGGTTATTATGCCAACATGTCTAAAACACCTCTACAGTTACATGTAACCGTGATTTGTTTTCATTATCATGAGATAGGACAGCTATTGTTGCAATCCTAGTAAGACAGTCGCCACATTGACTTCACACTAGTCATACAATTGCTTGAAAAATACACCCTGCTTTCTGTGCTAATGATAACAGAAGCCCGGTCCCAGATATCTGTGACTCAGCATAAAGGCAGATGCCTGGTGAAGCAGTGTAGAGGCAGGCTCCAGGTTTACAATCTCCCCAGGAAGGCAGTCTCCTTTTTCTCCCCAAAGCGCTCTTCTTTCCCTCCCTTCCCCCAGTTGAGGACCCCCTCTCCTCTCCTCTCCCCACAGCGCTGTTCCCCCTCTCCGTTCCCCCCGGCCGCTCTGTGATGCATCAGGCTTTTTAGAGAGTCACGTAGTTTCCTCATTAACACCCATCCACCGCTTCCCAACACATCAGCTCCCAAATGAGCCGACACAACACCGCTCTGCTCTGCCCGTGATTCATCTTCCGCCATTCAGCCTGCTCCTCTTCTGCCGCTCTATCCCTCTATCCTTCCCTGCACCAGTGTGACATGTGCCATTTTATCTGCCATTCATTAATTTGTTCCCCCTTTCTTTTATTTTCATAGTTCTGTTCTCTGCTAGCTTATCCCCACTTGTATTTAATTGTATCTCTCGCTCTCTCGTTCTCTCTCTCTAATATAACTTCTTTTCACAATGCAAGGTTTAGTTGTGTACGGCAGCCCCGCAGTTGAAGGGTGAAGTAAAAAGGTCTTTGCTCCTCTATGGTCCATCATCACATTAGGTTCACTTCACACTGAAAAAGTAGAAACCTTCAGAGGAAAGCTGCTGTAGGAGACAGCATGTCTGAGAAAGATTCCCCCAGTGTGTGTTAGTAAGTCAGGAGATCAGTACTTTTCTGACTTGACAAAGTTTGTGGTGTGTTAGGGCATAGAGCAGGGATGGGCAACGTTCATAGGGATGGGGGCCACAAAACAATCTGAACTCATCATGAGGGGCTGCGTACGCCCCCAAATTCTACACATTTTGCCATGGAGCATAGAGAAAATATTGCAGTTTTAAACCAAGTTTGCTGTAATTTTACAAATTTTGCCATGGAGCAGAGAGAAGATTTTGAAACACATTTTAAGCAATTCTATTCATTTTGCCATGGGAGGAAGAGGAAAACTAGCTGTTTACAGGTAATATCCTGCAATTCTACTAATTTTGCCATGGGGCGGAGAGAAAGGTTTGCAGGTTCTAATATGAGTGAGACTCACTCACAAAATCAATCAACAAAATCAATACGAGGGCCTTTAAAAGGAGGGCCGCCAGTTGCCCATCCGTGGTATAGAGCATATGGAACTGTCCAGTTCCTTTTAAACTAAAGCTTTGAGCTGGGCCCTGGGAGACCCTGTTTGAGTTCCTCGCTCCACTCCTTCTCTCAGCTCCAGCAGAGCCTGACCACTCTGGATGCTAGTTGCTTGTTGCATCAAGCCAATCTTGCCAGACTGAACAGACGAACAGAGGAGGAGAAAAAAAGCAAGCTCCTCGCAGAAGGAACAATCGATCCTCTGAGATTTCCTATTACGTCTTCAGCAATAAATAGCCATGGCCAATTGAGAAGAACTTTGGGGAGAGAGCCCAGAAGAGGAGGAAAAGGAAGAGGGAGGAGGTTGTCTGCAGGTTATCGCTCAGCCAAGAGAGGAGAGGCTCAGCCTAATAGAAAATGGCTGTGTTGTTCCCCATCTCATTTGAAATGTGGCGCTCTCGGACAGGTTTTAAAGTTGCATGCCATCTCCGTGAAGAGAAACCTCTTCAGAGCTCTGTGCTTTTCTCTCCCTGCGCTGACCCAACCAAAGGGTAGCCCAGGCAAAATAAATAAATGACTCAAATGTGGCGTGATTTCAGCAGAAAAACATTTATGGTTAGGGAGAAAGAGAGGAGGAAGCCAGTGCCAACTTGCAAATTCTGCCTCGCTGTGTGAGTGGCAGGCCAATCATCTTTATTCCACATCTGCAGGTAACGCCTCAGTGAGTGTTATTAATTGAAATGCGATTGCAGGGGAGTGTGGAAGAAGGTCTCATATCTAATCCACATCAAACCAATTAATAAAAAATTCTCTCTCCTCTCTGCACAATTGATACATCACATGGCAACCATAAATTAAAAGAGAAATTTGAAGTGCAATGTTGAAGGGGAAAAAACAGAATTGAGAGAGTGATTAATTTGCACCCATGTTTCATCCTAAGAGTTTTCGGAAGTCTTTGGTTTGTATGTAAAAGTGTTTCTTTATGAGTCAGTGAGTTATCATAATTGTCGGCCCATGCTGCTGGCTAGATGCTTTAACTCAGACCTCCAGAGAGTAGTAAGCTGGGAAACAATGAGACCTGAGTTCATTAATAAAACCTCTTAAACCAGAGGCCCTACCGGGAGGCCTGGTGTGGACGGCTTGTCTCCCAGGTCAGGGGTTCTCCTGCAGGGCAGGACTACTAGCCCATACGCTGGTGGTGTGGATGGCCTGTCTCCCAGGTCAGGGGTTCTCCTGCAGGGCAGGACTACTAGCCCATACGCTGGTGGTGTGGATGGCCTGTCTCCCAGGTCAGGGGTTCTCCTGCAGGGCAGGACTACTAGCCCATACGCTGGTGGTGTGGATGGCCTGTCTCCCAGGTCAGGGGTTCTCCTGCAGGGCAGGAGTACTAGCCCATACGCTGGTGGTGTGGATGGCCTGTCTCCCAGGTCAGGGGTTCTCCTGCAGGGCAGGACTACTAGCCCATACGCTGGTGGTGTGGAAGGCCTGTCTCCCAGGTCAGGGGTTCTCCTGCAGGGCAGGAGTACTAGCCCATACGCTGGTGGTGTGGATGGCCTGTCTCCCAGGTCAGGGGTTCTCCTGCAGGGCAGGACTACTAGCCCATACGCTGGTGGTGTGGATGGCCTGTCTCCCAGGTCAGGGGTTCTCCTGCAGGGCAGGACTACTAGCCCATACGCTGGTGGTGTGGATGGCCTGTCTCCCAGGTCAGGGGTTCTCCTGCAGGGCAGGACTACTAGCCCATACGCTGGTGGTGTGGACGGCTTGTCTCCCAGGTCAGGGGTTCTCCTGCAGGGCAGGACTACTAGCCCATACGCTGGTGGTGTGGACGGCTTGTCTCCCAGGTCAGGGGTTCTCCTGCAGGGCAGGACTACTAGCCCATACGCTGGTGGTGTGGATGGCCTGTCTCCCAGGTCAGGGGTTCTCCTGCAGGGCAGGACTACTAGCCCATACGCTGGTGGTGTGGACGGCTTGTCTCCCAGGTCAGGGGTTCTCCTGCAGGGCAGGACTACTAGCCCATACGCTGGTGGTGTGGAAGGCCTGTCTCCCAGGTCAGGGGTTCTCCTGCAGGGCAGGACTACTAGCCCATACGCTGGTGGTGTGGATGGCCTGTCTCCCAGGTCAGGGGTTCTCCTGCAGGGCAGGACTACTAGCCCATACGCTGGTGGTGTGGATGGCCTGTCTCCCAGGTCAGGGGTTCTCCTGCAGGGCAGGACTACTAGCCCATACGCTGGTGGTGTGGAAGGCCTGTCTCCCAGGTCAGGGGTTCTCCTGCAGGGCAGGACTACTAGCCCATACGCTGGTGGTGTGGATGGCCTGTCTCCCAGGTCAGGGGTTCTCCTGCAGGGCAGGACTACTAGCCCATACGCTGGTGGTGTGGAAGGCCTGTCTCCCAGGTCAGGGGTTCTCCTGCAGGGCAGGAGTACTAGCCCATACGCTGGTGGTGTGGATGGCCTGTCTCCCAGGTCAGGGGTTCTCCTGCAGGGCAGGAGTACTAGCCCATACGCTGGTGGTGTGGATGGCCTGTCTCCCAGGTCAGGGGTTCTCCTGCAGGGCAGGAGTACTAGCCCATACGCTGGTGGTGTGGAAGGCCGGCCTGTGCCCTGACTGCCCTCGGCAATACGTTTAATCTGAGATGGAGAAATTCCCCAGACATCCACACATACATAATACATAGTGACTGCAGCACAAACTCTGAATAGAGCTTGCAGCAATTGTTTTGTTGTGTGTACAAGAAGGTAAATAATTTGGCTGCTGACGATTTGACTAAATATGCTGCGGTTGCTGTACTTGTAATTGGGTCCCTGGAGAAGGTTGAGAAAACACTTTAAACAAACACTATTATTCTCCCGGCAGTCTCTTAACCTATGGTAGTTTGATCACAAAATTGTAGCTAACTTCTCTCCTGCCGTATGCTATTAAATGTTGGCATTCATCTAAAAATCTATGAATACTGGTACTCTTCAAACACAAGTTGTGAAACTGTGTTAGTTTCTACCAGATTACAACAGGAACATTGCTTATCAAAAATAAGGCACTTCTTTCCATCTTCTCTCAGCATCCCACTGTGATGATCGCTGTCCTGTAAACAACATAGGATTTACAGTATATCTTTGCATCTTCTCACCCCACCTTGACTCCTTCAATATCTGTTTTGTTCAAATCATAAGTCTGAGAGTGCTGGCCAGCAGTCTCCTGATCAGAGAAGACAAACGGTGCTGCTGATGGACTTGGCAGTAGAGGGCTGAGAGGAGATTGCATGTGAATGGAGCCGGGAGAGAGCGGAGAAGAGCCGTCTTATCAAGTAGAGAGAAATTGCAATGATCAACCCAGCAGATGTTCTATCCAACACGACAGTGCATGGTGGAGCGACCAGCACAGCTGAGCTTACGCTTACAGAGGCTAGAGGAGAAAAGCTATCTCCTTTAGGCCGAGTGGCTCTGCTCTTTATTAAAAAGAAACACATGTAGTGTCTGGGCGTCCAAGTATGAAATTCAATTCTCATCCCAAACGGTGTTATTATTAAATCTGTGCTATCACACAAAGCAGGCCAGGCTTGCTCAGCTGTACGGCACACAGTGTGGGATGGGGTGCAGGGCGGATGGGGGCTGAGGGGGAATCTGACAGGCATGAGCGAGGCTGCAGAGCTTAAAACACCCAAAAGGCGACTCAGGCTCTTATGCAATTTAGTATGGACTTGGTTGAGTTGTGTTGGGTTAGTGCCTCTGCATAGAACAGTAGGCTGAGTCAACTGCAGAGTGAGATCTGTTCTACTCTAGTTTATGGGATGTTTTGTTAAGCAAAGTAAAACAAAAGAAAATGCACTGTTGTTTAAAACATTACATCATTACCCCAGTATTGGAAGACAAATACATTTTGATATCAAATTTGATGTGTTTATGTTTCAGGTCAGTGATCCAAACTGTAAAAAACACAACTCCCACATTTGGAGCCATGAATATTACACTCCCAACATTAGATTCACTGTTCATGTTAGGGAGAAAATAAACGGCCGTAGACTCTTCTGACAACAGTGCCCTTTCTGCAGAGGGTCATGGGGGAATACACCAAACAAGTGATGACAGGAATGTGGAAAAGACTCGCTGGTGTATTTATTATTCATTTTCTGTATCTGCTGATGTGGGTCAAGGCCAGAGCTCATCAGCTTCAGACTGGCAGGCAGTACTGCTACCGCTACAGGCAAGGCTACTGCAGTGTCTCTCCCACAGGCAGGCTAAGAGACTGGAGAGGAAAGGCAGGGAGAGTGGCCCAAGTGGGACAAGCAGATGACCTGCATTGCAGACTCCTGTCCATGCCAGGCATGCAACTTGGATGCCTGCCCGACTGTATAGCAATATAATAGCATACACATAATAGTGAAATAATATGTCAACTGTCTTCGACATAACTGCCACTATGGAAACAGTGAAAGGAAAGACCTGACATTGAAAAAGCAGTGGAAATACCTTGACAAAGATGGAGACAAGTATATTTGATTTCCTTCAAGTTGTCAATAATAATCCCCTTGACTATGAGCCTGTCCCTCCTGGCAGTTAACAGTGAAATGAGAGATGTGAACATTTCTTTCATAAGAACCCTGATCCAGCAAAAGCAGGTTAACCTTGTCTCTCTTGTGTCAGCATTACTCAGACAAGAGGCATTTTGACAATCAGAGGCCAACAGTTTACAGTGATAAAAATAGCACACATGTAGTGCAGCTGACTGAATGACAAATTATTAAATGACAAAGAGATGCGAAGATATGAGGTGATAGTATGGTACTGTATGTTCATGTGCCTCTGTCTATGTATACTATAGAGGTCATGTCAAAAATTGTTGCCAGGGAGCACTGCCGTGCCTCTAGGTGTTACATATGCGCCTGCCACGCCCTCTACTGCTCGTCCTGTGTCTCCCTAACCTGCCGCCACTCCCCCAGTGCTCTCTCTCTCTTTCCTTCTGTGTGTGTATGTGATTGTGTGGGCGAGACAGGTGTGCTGGAGGCAGAGCAGATCCCCACCAGCTGCAATGTGTTCCATAATCAAGACCTCTACAAATACTCTACCCTGCCACTTCCACCCTGCCAGATTGTAACCTATGCTGTCTGTCTGCGTTTTTTGCCGTTTGTTCCCGCATAGATCCAGTTTTCATGCCGCTCTACTGCTTCCTTGGATTCCTCTCCGGACCTGCTTACCCAGCCCCATCTCCCCTCGCTCCAGCCTCAGTACCTGGCTCCCTGCAACCAGCCCAAGACTTCCCCTGCCTGCACCCCATCTTCCCCCTGTTTTTCAATAAATACCTTGGTTACCTTATCCCAGTCTCTTCGTCTGAGTCTGCTCTTGGGTTCACCTGCTCCGATACGTGTAACAGTATGATCTGGCCAAAGATATAAACCCAACAGACTCAGATCCTCTACACCAAACCCTCTCCAGCCAAGGTCACAACATGACCAAGCCCTGAAAACCCTTCCGAAGCACGTCAAGGAGTTTTAACGGAGCCTTTCGGACCTGCAGGGCTGAACCTTTGCCCAGAGCTTGCAACCAGCCCGAGTCCCTCTCCTCTGCCCCTGAGCATTACGATGGCAACCTCGGAGCTTGCAAAGCTCCACTAGTATACGAACAACAGCCCTATGCTTATGCTAGCGAACGGGTCAAGATTTCCTTCCTGATCGGCAGCCTCCATAGAGCAGTGCTTTCCTGGGCCATGGTAGTGTAGGAGAGACAGTCCCCCATCCGTTCCTCCTGCTCCAGCTTCACAAAGGAAATGAGGAGTCCTCGACCACCCTGTCTGCGGTAAGGATGCAGCTAAGCGACTCCTGTCCCTCTATCAAGGCTATCGTAGTGTCGCTGAAAAATCAAGTTTCGCACCCTCACCACTGAGAGCAGTTGGATTGACGAGGCCCGTGCCAGCAAGCTGTCACTGAGACCATCAAGGATGAGTTGGTGTCCAGGTATGAGCCTGATGGAACCGAGGAGCTCATCTCTCTCGCCATCCGATCGACAACCGTCTCCGTGAGCGTCGGAGGGAGAGGGCAGGTAGGGTTGCATGCCCCATCACTACATCTGCTTCTTTGCTTGGTTCTCCTCCTCCGAATGCCTCATTCCCAAGTCTCTTCCAGAACATGAACCCATGCAGCTCGGCCGGGCCCGTCTCTTACCTAAGGAGAGGCAGCAGTGAATCAGAACTAGGAGCTGCCTATACTATGGCCAGGTTGTTCACTTCATCTCCACTTGTTCCCTGCGGCCAGCAAAAGGAGGTGGCACGGCAGTTGTGGGGGATATACTGTTGAGCCAAATCGCCGGCCCATCTCCCCCAGACCTTTGCTAGATGGCACCCTTGTGTGGCAGAGCCAGGCTTTTCCTCTGCCTGCCCTTATCAACTTGGGCGTCGATGAGAGCTTCCTGGACCGAGGTGCCGTTTTCCAGTTGGACCTGGACACTGTTCCACTCAATTCACCCCTTGATGCCAACGCTCTCAACGGACAGCTCCTCGCCTGTGTCTGTGAGAGAACTATCATCCTGCGTCTCTCTGGGAATCACCAGGAAAAGTATCAGTCTCTACATAATTGACTTCCCTCACTCTCCCCTGGTTCTTGGCCATCCTTCGTTAACCTTTTTGGGATAGGGGACAGCATTTTCACTTTTGGATAAATAGCGTGCCCAGAGTGAACCGCCTCCTACTCTGTCCCATATGCTAATATATGCATATTATTGGATAGAAAACACTCTGAAGTTTCTAAAACTGTTGAATGATGTATGTGAGTATAACATAACTCATATGGCAGGCGAAAACCTGAGAAGAATCCAACCAGGAAGTGGGCAATCTAAGGTTTGTAGTTTTTCAAAGCTTGGCCTACACATTGAGATATGGATAAAGTTGCACTACCTATGGCTTCCACTAGATGTCAACCGTCTTTAGAAACTTGAATGAGGATTCTACTATAAAGGAGGGGCTCATAAGACCTCTTTGAGTCAGTAGTCTGCCAGAGTGCCTTTGTCTCATGACGCGCGCTCCCGACAGAGTTACCTCTCGTTCCAGTGCTTTTCTGAAGACAAAGGAATTCTCCGGTTGGAACTTTATTGATGCTTTATGTTAAAAACATCCTAACGATTGATTCCATACATCATTTGACATGTTTCTAAAGGACTGTAACGGAACTTTTCTAGGTTTTGTCTGAACAAAATGCTTGCGCCTCAAGAAGATGGATTACCAGGCTGAACACGCTAACAACAAGTGGCTATTTGGACATAAAGTATGGAACTTTATGGAACAAATCAGTCATTTATTGTCGAACTGGGATTCCTGGGAGTGCCTTCTGATGAAGATCGTCAAAGGTAAGTGAATATTTATGGTGTTGTTTCTAACTTTGTTGATTCCAACATGGCGGATATTCCTCTGGCATTTTTTGGGCTCTGAGCACCGTTCTCAGATTATGCTTTTTCGCTAAAGTTTTTTTGAAATCTGACACAGCGGTTGCATTAAGGAGAAGTCTATCTTTAATTCTGTGAATAACACTTGTATCTTTTATCAATGTTTATTATGAGTATTATTATGAGTTTTGGAATCAAAACATTACTGCACGTAAGGCGTCAATATAAACAGAGATTTTTTATATAAATATGCACATTATCGAACAAAACATGCATGTATTGTGTAACATGATGTCCTATGAGTGTCATCTGATGAAGATCATCAAAGGTTAGTGATTAATTTGATCTATATTTCTGCTTTTTGTGACTCCTAGCTTTGGCTGGAAAAATGGCTGTGTGTTTTTGCGATTTGGCTATGACCTAACATAATCATATGTTGTGCTTTAGCTGTAAAGCATTTTTGAAATCGGACACAATGGGTAGATTAACAATGTTTATCTTTCATTTGCTGTAATGGACGTTAATGTGTGAAAGGTAAATATATATAAAAAAAAAGAATTTTGCTGCCTTTTCAGTGGAATGTTGTCGCGCTAGAAAGGTTAAAGCTGCAAAATTCACAGATTGACTGGACCACCGGAAAGATAACCACTTGTCACTCAAATTGTCTTTGTTCTGCCCTTGCCCCTGCCTTGTCTGTGCCCCAGTCCATTCCAGAATTCCGGACCTGTCATCAGTTCCTCTCGAGTATCACGATCTAGCTCCTGTGTTCAACAAGCACCACGCCCTTCCGCCTCATTGGCCGTACAACTGCACCATTGACCTCCAGCCGAGAGCTCCACTCCCCTGTAGCCGGTTGTATAACCTCTCTTGCCCTGAGCACGAGGCTAAGGAGGGGTACATCCAGGATTCCCTGGCTGCAGGACATATCAGGCTTTTCTCCCCAGTGGGTGCTGTATTTTCTTTGTAAAGAAAAAGGATGGGTCGCTGAGGCTGTGCATAGACTTCCGTGTGCTGAATAATATCACTGTGAAGAACAAGTACCCCTTGCCACTCATCAGTTCTGCTTTTGCCCACCTCCATGGTGCCATGGTGTTCACCAAACTCAACCTCCGGAATGCTGACCACCTTGTCCTCATCAGAGAGGGGGGCGAGTGGAAACCAGCATTCAACACACCACTTGGACACTGAGTATTTGGACATCCATTTTGGTCTCACTAATGCCCCTGCTGTTTTCCAAAGCCTAGTCAATGATGTGCTTAGGGATGTGATTGGACACTTCGTTTTTGTCTATTTGGATGACATTCAGATTTTTTCTACGGACTCTGAGGCTCACCAGCAACACGCTCACCAAGTTCTCCAATGGCTGTTGGAGAATAAGCTTTATGTTAACTTCTTGGTGACAGGGGGCAGTATTTTCACATTTGGATGAAATGCATGCCCAAATTCAACAGCCTTCTACTCATCCCCAGGAGATAAGATATGCATATTATTAGTATTTGGATAGAACACACTCTGAAGTTTCTAAAACTGTTTGAATCATGTCTGTGAGTATAACAGAACTTATGTAGCAGGCGAAACCCAGAGGAAAAAACATTCAGATTTTTTTGGGGCCCTGCCCAAGAGGTATAGGTGATGGTTCCCTCAGTCCAAGACTATATGCACCGTTGTCATCGCACCTAGAGGAAGGCCAGGCTGCCCTTCTATGTGCCTCCTCCAGGACTCAGTGTGCCTCTATGTGCCTCAGCTCCCATCTACACTCCAGGCCATAAGGTATGGCTCTCATCAAAGGACCTGCCATTGAAGGTGGCTTCTAAGAAGTTTTCCCCCCGATTCATTGGTCCCTTTGAAATTGATCATGTCATTAACCCCTCTGCTGTGCATCTGAAACTCCCAACCTCTCCCAAGATCCAACCTACCTTCCATCAATTCCAGTCCCCTGTCTTCTGCTGCAGCAGCTCCTCCACCCCCTCGGCTCATCAATGACCATCCTGCCGAGACCGTTTGGCAGCTTCTGGACGTGCGCCGTCAGGATCACGGCTGGCAGTACCTGGTGGACTGGGAAGGATACGGGCCTGAGGAGCACTTCTGGGTTCCCTGCCGTCATATTCTGTACCCCTCTGTGCATTCTATACCTCACACCCAGATAAGTCTGGTCGGGCGCCCAAAGGTGCCCTCTACTGCTCATCCTATGTCTCCCTAACCTGCCGGCATTCCCCCAGTGCTCTCTCCCTCTTTCTCTTTGTGATTGTGTGGGCGGAGACAGGTGTGCTGGAGGCAGAGCAGAACCCCACCAGCTACAACCGGTTCCATAATCAAGACCTCTACAAATACTCTGCCCTGCCACTTCCACGCTGCCAGATTGTAACCTCTGCTCAGTCAGTCTGCGTTTTTAGCCGTTTGTTCCCGCATAGATCCTGTTTTCATGTTGTGCCTGTTTTTCCTTGCCTGACTGTTTTCCTCTCCGCTACAATTCAGTCCGCTCTGATTCTGGTCTCTGTCTCCAGTCCCATGTCTCGTCAGTCCTGCTACCCTGTCCTGGACCCCTACTCTACTGCTTCCTTGGATTCCTCTCCGGACCTGCTTACCCAGCCCCAACTCCCCTTGCTCTAGCCTCAGTACCTGGCTCCCTGCAACCAAAGCGAGCTTTCCCAGCCCTGCAGCCCATATTCATCCTGCTTTTCAATAAATACCTTGCTTACCTTATCCCAGTCTGCTCTTGGGTTCACCTGCTCCGCTCCTCATAACACTAGGAAAGCTATCCTCATGAATATCATGGTTCAGATACATGCTATCAGGTTACAGGTCATGACAGGTACTCTGTTGTGGAATGAAACTGTTCCCCCTAGAAACTTCCTGCCATCTCTTAACTTTCCTCTCTGCTCTGCTGTTCAAAGGTCTCAGTAAACATTTTTCAGCATTAAAGATGAAGATCAGGACCACATTGGGCCTGGCTACATAGTGGAGCACCGTTCATGCCATGCCTCAATTCTCCCACCCTGCCTCCTCAAAATCGCCTCCTCTTTCAGACGGCCAGGATTAATTTCAGATGAAGTGAAGAGTAGCGAGGGAGATTTCCCCGGTGGTGCTTTAAACACCACATGGCCTCAAACAGTCTGAACGCAGCCAAAGGAAAGGCTACAGGGAAAGAAAGAGGGGGATGGAGGGGGGTATTAGGAGGAGCACTACTCTTCCAGAAGGGTCAGACGGGTAGGATAAATGGAGGCCCTCGCTCCCCCTTCTTGAGAATGTCCTGATCCATCTCCGAGCTCCATGAGTGGAGGAAGTTGAAGTCCTGGTGAACGAGGAGGAGAGAGGAGACCTGCAGGATAATTCCTTCTTGTTCAGGAAGGGCCACTTGCATAATATACATAATGTACATAATATACATATACATAATAGACATAATATACATATACATAACTCCATCTGAAAGTATATCATTTTATGTCTATAAAGTTCAGTTCCTCTGCTGCCCCTCAAGCACAACAGAATAAGTCCATGTCACAGTAAGAGGACCATGCAGATACATGTGATAAATGGTGTATACAAATACAGTAATGTATGTCTATCAAAGCATTTTGATTACTTGTTGCTTGTCTATTCCCTGACCAACGAGACAGGCTGAACGAGACGAAACGTTTCACAATCATGTTATGGTGATTTTACAATTTACAATTAGGCAGACCTTGTCAACACTAGCTCCTAAGAGAGCTGGGAGTTGTGTGCAGAAATCCCAGCTCTGCCTAGATTTTGAAAACCCATCTGGAGGAGGTGGTGGTGATAGGTTTTGTATGCCGCCCAAGGCCACACTGTCTGTCACACGTGGGAGAGTTCATTTGAGCAGAGGGTAGTTAGAACAAGCACGCTGCATGTGGGAAACAAAGACAAGGCCTTGTCTTGAGTACACAGCAAATTGGCCAGTGTTACCTTGGGTTGATTTTTCCATGTAATAATTTGAGTGTTGATTCAAGTGTTAAGTTAACACTCATTGGCGTAAAAGAACACCAGTGTTGGTGTTAATAACCAGCGTAAACCAAAACCACACTCAACATTATCATATTTCCCAGCATACTCTATTGCAGGTTGATTTTTAGAGTTATTGTTTTTATACATACACTGTATATATGTTTTTGCATGTACATTGATTGATTAATTTATCTTATACTAGTCAAATGTAAATAACATTTTTTCATAAACTAATTCAATCTGTTACTTAGACTTGTTACATTACTGAAATGGTTTTTCCAGTTTAGACACTTCAGATAATCACATAAATTAGTCTTCCCAACCCTGGCAGTCATTCTGAATAAAAATGTAAAATGTTGGATATCCAATAGGAATTACACATCACTTTGCATCCCAACATAATGTGACTTGCAGGCCTGATGTTGGGTGTAAACAATCGGTTTCAGGCTACTGTATTAGGGTAAAACATGGCCCTCAAAATAAGGGCTTATGAAATATGTGATGTATTGTGCTAAATTATTGTATTTGAATGATAACATATTAGCTTAGGATCTCACTTGGTGAAGGCCTCTGGACTGAATACACTACATGACCAAAATTATGTGGACACCTGCTCGTCAAACATCTCATTCCAAAATCATGGGCATTAATATGGAGTTGATCCCCCATTTGCTGCTAAACAGCCTCCACTCTTCTGGGAAGGCTTTCCACTAGATGTTGGCCATTGCTGCGGGACTTACTTCCACTCAGCCACAGGGGCAATAGTGAGGTCGGGCACTGATGTTGGGCAATTAGTCCTGGCTCGCAGTGCCAATTCATCCCAAAGGTTGAAGCCGGTCTAGTTCTTCCACACTGATCTCGAAAAAACATTTCTGTACGGACCTCACTTTGTGCACAGGGGCATTGTCATGCTGAAACAGAAAAGGTCCTTCCCCAAACTGTTGCCACAAAGTTGGAAGCCCAGATTCGTATAGAATGTCATGGAATGGGGTAGCTGTCATGAACTCGGATACCTCCTGCGCCTTGACCTGTTGCTTCGGCCTGTTGTTTCCTATGGTTTACTTTGTTATATTTTTATTTGGTTCATAAGGGTTTGTCTCAACACCTGCTACCAAATAGTCTGCTAGCTAGCTAGGTTGCAATGGAGTCAGCTTCGCCTGGAAATACTAACGCACGTTTCCAGCACTGTAGAAGCTGTGTTTATTACGCTCTTAAAACCTCTTAAAGAGCGTGTGAATTTTTTCAGCTTTTTGTTAAAAATCGCACAAAATTTCAACGTCCTGCTACTCATGCCAGGAATATAGTATATGCATATGATTAGTATGTGTGGATAGGAAACACTCTGAAGTTTCTAAAACTGGTTAAATCATGTCTGTGACTATAACAGAACGTCTGTAGCAGGCAAAACCCCAAGGAAATCTGTTCACAAAAAACACAAAAAAATATCACTCCGCCAGTCTCTACATTGTCTATGCCAAGAGAAAATAGATACGGCCCAGTTTACAGTTCCTACAGCTTCCGCACGATGTCGGCAGTGTTGGGAATTGGGTTGAAGTTAATCCTTGGTGAAATGAGAAATAGGCACTTCCTGTCATCGAGTACACAGGAGAAAGTTATGGAAGAGAGAAAATCGTCCATGATTTGTTGACTTGCTGCTATTAAATACAGATCGCTCCGTGATCAATTTGATCAATTATTAACGTTTACTAATACCTAAAGTTGGATTACAAAAGTAGTTTGAAGTGTTTTGTCAAAGTTTATAGGCAACTTTTTTAATTTTAAAAAATGACGTTGCGTTTTGAAACTGAGTTTTTTTCCTGGATCAGACGTCTTCATAAATGGACATTTTGGGTATACATGGACTGATTTAATCGAATAAAAGACCCAATTGTGATGTTTATGGGACATATACGAGTGCCAACAAAGAAGCTCGTCAAAGGTAATGAATGTTTTCTATTTTATTTCTGCGTTTTGTGTAGCGCCGGCTACGCAAAGTATTTTGTTTACGTCCCCTTCATGTATTTCTGTGGGGGTTGCATGCTATCAGATAATAGCTTCTCATGCTTTCGCCGAAAAGCATTTTAAAAATCTGACATGTTGGCTAGATTCACAACGAGTGTAGCTTTAATTGAGTACCCTGCATGTGTGTTTTAATGAAAGTTTGAGTTTTATCGAGTACTATTATTTGTCACTCTGAAATTTCCCCTGATGTTGATCCCTGTACAGGGACAGCAGCCATAAAAAGGACAATATAGACAATATGGAGTTCTAATGCGGCAATTATTTGCTAACAGAGGATTATAGGAATGAGGTGGCTATGCTTAGCAAGCACATCTCAATTCTGTGCGAATTTATGGGGAAAATGCTAATTGGAACTTTCTCCTATGCCTGGACGCCGCTAGGACCTGATGGATGTTTCCCTGCCTTGTCATCTGTCCCTATCCGAATGGCTAGTGCTACCTGGAACTTTCCTGCCAAGGAAGTCATCTCCATCTGCTTATCCTCCACTATCTTATAAGGATGTAAACATAAAACAAACAGGGCTGGTCCCATGTCACAAGTCGTGGAAACCGAAGGCAGCTGCATGCTGCTAAGCAGACTGGAGTGTCTGCGAGAGGTTTGGAGCAGATTGACATAAGGAATAGCTTTGCTGCACTGGTACCTGATCTACCTGCGCCTTCATCGCTGAGACTGCTTGTGTCTACTCTGAATCCAGCAGCGGTTTGTCATCAAATTCGTCTCTTTTCCCTCTCTCTGGATCTGATGGGGCACTGCCAGCTGTGGGAGGTCTGGACCTATCGCCGGTAGCAGAGGGCGTATGCTATCCTGCTTCTCGTGGGCCCATGAAAGGTTCAACAAATTGTGTGAGGGGTAAGAATGAGCGGATTTCTCCATTCTCTTCTCTGGCCATTATATTGGGCAGTTCAATGGTGAGAAATGTCTCAGTCCCTGGAGCAGAAGCGTTGTGCTACCCAGGAGCATGAGTACAGGACATCAACAAGCTGCTCCCAAATATTATAAACCGGCATCAGGACATCAATAAGCTGCTCCCAAACATTTTAAACCTGCATCAGGACATCAATAAGCTACTCCCAAACATTATAAACCTGCATCAGGACATCAATAAGCTGCCCCCAAACATTTTAAACCTGCATCAGGACATCAACAAGCTGCTCTCAAACATTTTACACTTGCATCAGGACACCAACAAGCTGCTCCCAAACATTATAAACCTGCATCAGGACATCAATAAGCTGCTCCCAAACATTATAAACCAGCATCAGGAAATTGAGTACATCATAGTTCATGTGGGATTCAATGACATCATGAAAGGCAGCTCAGAACAGCTGGAGATGGATTTTAAAGAACTGATTGGGTCATTGCTTGACACCAACAAACACCCCATAATCTCTGGCCCCATGCCCTCCCTTAATTGTGGCATTGAACGTTTCGGCACTTTTAGCCCTTAATAACTGGCTACGAGACTATTGCAGCTCTGTGGGTGTAACGTTTATTTACAATTTTGATACCTTCTGGGGAAAAAAGCTTATTTTATAAGGAGGATAGGATCCACCCAAATAATTTGGGTTCCTAGATCCTTTCACAGCATTATAAGGCTGCATTGAGACAATGACCTCAATGACCCAAGCCGAGCTCAGTTAATCTCTACCATTGTATGATTAGTTGTCATAATGCTTCAGCGAATGTACATTTTCCCAGGGGCATTGGAAGACACAATGTAAGTAACCTAATTTATGTCCCTCTAACTGCCCTGAATTCCTCTGCTGATCCCACAGCTATTGCATGCATTAATCATGTGCCAATGAACCATGGTTATACTGTTAGCACTGAGGCTGTGTGCCCTAGTAGGAAGTCCACTGTGTGCAGCTCACCCTGCACTAACATAAATAACATGAGCATGTATACTTCTGCTAAGCTTCCCAGTAAAGCAATTAAAACAATCAAGCATCCCAGAAAAGTGCTAAAAATAGCACATGTTAACATATGTAGCTTAGATAATACCTTTGATGATATAGTGGTAGCAAAACATGGTTATAACATCTACAGAAAAGACAGAAATGCAAAGGTGGAGGTGTTGCCGTTTATATTCAGAACCACATTCCTATAAAACTTAGAGAGGATCTCATATTAAATACTGATGAAGTAATATGGCTACAGGTAGATCTGCCTCACTTAAGCCAATTCTGGTGGGAAGCTGCTATAGACCACCAAGTGCTAACAGTCAGTATCTGAATAATGTATGAAATGCTTGATAATGTATATGAGGTATATTTTCTGGGTGATTTAAAATATTGACGGGGTTTCATCAGGCCCACTCAAGAGAAAGCTACAAACTGTAACTAGTGCATGCAACCTGCTTCATGTTATCAGTCAGCCTACCAGGGTAGTTGCAAACAGCACAAGAATGAAATCATCAACATGTATTGATCACATCTTTACTAACACTGCAGAAATGTCCTTTAAAGCACTATCAAAATCCATCCACAACATAGCAGCCATATCTAGGAAAACTAAAGATCCAAAGTCTGGGCCTGATATGTTTATTTTTTATTTTATTTCACCTTTATTTAACCAGGTAAGCTAGTTGAGAACAAGTTCTCATTTGCAACTGCGACCTGGCCAAGATAAAGCATAGCAGTTCGACACATACAACAACACAGAGTTACACATGGAATGAACAAAACATACAGTCAATAATACAGTAGAAAAAAAGAAAACCAAGTCTATACACAGTGAGTCCAAATGAGGTAAGATAAGGGAGGCAATAAATAGACCATGGTGGCAAAGTAATTACAATATGGCAATTAAACACTGGAATGGTAGATGTGCAAAAGATGGATGTGCAAGTAGAGATACTGTGGTGCAAAAGGAGAAAAATAAATAAATATAGTATGGGAATGAGGTAGATAGATGGGCTGTATACAGATGGGCTATGAACAGGTGCAGTGATCTATGAGCTTCTCTGACAGCTGGTTCTTAAAGCTAGTGAGGGAGATGGGAATCTCCAGCTTCAGTGATTTTTGCAGTTCGTTCCAGACAATGGCAGCAGAGAACTGGAAGGAAAGGCGACCAAAGTAGGAATTGGCTTTGGGGGTGACCAGTGAGATATACCTGCTGGAGCGTGTGCTACGAGTGGGTGCTGCTATGGTGACCAGCGAGCTGAGATAGGGTGGGGCTTTACCTAGCAGAGACTTGTAGATAACCTGTAGACAGTGGGTTTGGTGACGAGTATGAAGCGAGGGCCAGCCAACGAGAACATACAGGTCGTAGTGGTGGGTAGTATATGGGGCTTTGGTGACAAAATGGATGGCACTGTGATAGACTACATCCAGTTTGCTGAGTAGAGTGTTGGAGGCTATTTTATAGATGACATCGCCGAAGTCAAGGATAGGTAGGATGGTCAGTTTTACGAGGGTATGTTTGGCAGCATGAGTGAAGGAAGCTTTGTTGCGAAATAGGAAGCCAATTCTTGATTTAATTTTTGATTGGAGATGCTTAATGTGAGTCTGGAAGGAGAGTTTACAGTCTCGCCAGACACCTACGTATTTGTAGTTATCCACGCATTCTAAGTCAGAGCCGTCCAGAGTAGTGATGCTGGATGGGCGGGCAGGTGCGGGCAATGATCGGTTGAATAGCATGCATTTAGTTTTATTTGCGTTTAAGAGCAGTTGGAGGCTACGGAAGGAGAGTTGAATGGCATTGAAGCTCGTCTGGAGGTTAGTTAACACAGTGTCCAAAGAAGGGCCATAAGTATACAGAATGGTGTTGTCTGCATAGAGGTGGATTAGAGAATCACCAGCAGCAAGAGCGACATCATTGATGTATACAGAGAAGAGAGTCGGCCTGAGAATTGAACCCTGTGGCATCCCCATAGAGACTTCCAGAGGTCCGGACAACAGGCCCTCCGATTTGACACACTGTGCTCTATCAGAGAAGTAGTTGGTGAACCAGGCGAGGCAATCATTTGAGAAACCAAGGCTGTTGAGTCTGCCAATAAGAATGTGGTGATTGACAGAGTCGAAAACCTTGGTCAGGTCGATGAATACAGCTGCACAGTAATGTCTCTTATCGATGGTGGTTATGATATCGTTAATTAAGGACCTTGAGCGTGGCTGAGGTGCACCCATGACCAGCTCGGAAACTAGATTGCATAGCAGAGAAGGTACGATGTGATTCAAAATGGTCAGTAATCTGTTTGCTAACTTGCCGTTTGAAGACCTTAGAGATGCAGGGTAGGATAGATATAGGTCTGTAGCAGTTTGGGTCTAGAGTGTCTCCCCCTTTGAAGAGGGGGGTGACCGCGGCAGCTTTCCAATCTTTGGGAATCTCAGACGATATGAAAGAGAGGTTGAACAGGCTAGTAATAGGGGTTGCAACAATTTCTGCAGATAATTTAAGAATGAGAGGGTCCAGATTGTCTAGCCCAGCTGATTTGTAGGGGTCCAGATTTTGCAGCTCTTTCAGAACATCAGCTATCAGGATATGGGTGAAGGAGAAATGATGGGGGCTTGGACGGTTTGCTGTGGAGGGTGCCGGGCAGTTGACCGGGGTAGGGGTAGCCAGGTGGAAAGCATGGCCAGCCGTAGAGAAATGCTTATTGAAATTCTCAATTATAGTGGATTTGTCAGTTGTAACAGTGTTTCCTAGCCTTAGAGCAGTGGGTAGCTGGGATGAGGTGCTCTTATTCTCCATGGACTTTACAGTGTCCCAGAACTTTTTTGAGTTTGTACTGCAGGATGCAAATGTCTGTTTAAAAAAGCTAGCCTTAGCTTTCCTAACTGCCTGTGTATATTGGTTCCTAACTTCCCTGAAAAGTTGCATATCACCGGGGCTATTCAATGCTAATTTAGAATGCCACAGGATGTTTTTGTGCTGGTCAAGGGCAGACAGGTCTGGAGTGAACCAAGGGCTATATCTATTCCTGGTTCTACATTTTTTGAATGGGGCAAGCCTATTTAAGATGGTGAGGAAGGCACTTTTAAAGAATAACCAGGCGTCCTCTACTGTCGGGATGAGGTCAATGTCGTTCCAGGATACTCCGGCCAGGTCGATTAGAAAGGCCTGCTCACAGAAGTGTTTTAGGGAGCGTTTGACAGTGATGAGGGGTGGTCATTTGCTCGCAGACCCATTACAGATGCAGGCAATGAGGCAGTGACCGCTGAGATCTTGGTTGAAAACAGCAGAGTTTTATTTGGAGGGTGAGTTAGTTAGGATGATATCTATGAGGGTGCCCGTGTTTACGGATTTGGGGTTATATCTGGTAGGTTTATTGATAAATTGTGTGAGATTGTGGGCATCAAGCTTAGATTGTAGGATGGCCGGGGTGTTAAGCATGTCCCAGTTTAGGTCACCTAGCAGCACGAGCTCAGAAGATAAATGGGGGGCAATCAAATCACATATGGTGTCGAGGGCACAGCTGGGGGCAGAGGGTGGTCTATAGCAAGCGGCAACGGTGAGAGACTTGTTTCTGGAAAGGTTAATTTTTAGAAGTAGAAGCTCATTGTTTGGGTACAGGCCTGGATAGTAAGACAGAGCTCTGCAGGTAAATTGCAACACCGCCCCCTTTGGCAGTTCTATCTTGTCGGAAAATGTTATAGTTAGGAATGAAAATTTCAAGGTTTCCTAAACCAGGATTCAGACACGGCTAGGACATCCAGATTGGTGGAGTGTGCTAGGGCAGTGAATAAAACAAACTTTGGGAGGAGGCTTCTAATGTTAACATGCGTGAAACCAAGGCTTTTACGGTTGCAGAAGTCAACAAATGAGAGAGCCTGGGGGATTGGAGTGGAGGTAGACACTGCAGGGCCTGGATTAACCTCTCCATCACCAGAGGAACAGAGGAGGAGTAGGATAAGGATACGGCTAAAGGCTAACAGAACTGGACGCCTAGTACGTTCAGAACAGAGAGTAAAAGGAGCAGATTTCTGGGCAAGGTAGAATATATTCAAGTGATAATGTACAGACAAAGGTATAGTAGGATGTGAATACAGTGGGGGTAAATCTGTGCATATAGTGATAATGAAAGAGATATTGTCTCTAGAAATAGCATTTAAACCAGGTGAAGTCATATAGCGTATAAGAGGTCATACAATATGTTTTGTAATGATTCCTATGTTGTTGATGTAAATAATATTTGTTGGTCTGTGTTACATTCCCCAGTTTAAGTGTTGTAGTTTGTATGTTTGCATGTGTTTATTTCAGGAAATGGCTTCCTGAAATCCATCAAGAAGCTGATTGGTCGACTCCAGGGCTAATTGGAGAGCTGACCCCGCCCCCTCGTCAAGACGCAGCTGTCTCCAATTACCTATACCAGAAGCTATATAGAGAGTTTTGCTGGGAGGTCATTGTAGAATTTTTGCTAGAGGTAGATTTGCTAGAGGAATTTTGCTGGAAGTAGATTTGCTGAGAGGTCATTGCTGAGAGGTCATTGCTGAGAGGTCATTGCTGAGAGGTCATTGCTGAGAGGTCATTGCTGAGAGGTCATTGCTGAGAGGTCATTGCTGAGAGGTGGTATGTTTAGTGAGTTTGTTGCTCAGATAGAGCTTATTTGACATCCTTTGTTTCTTAGTTTGTTTGCGAAAATTGTTTCATTTGTTCCCAGGGGGGAAGGGGAAGGCACCTAGGGAGTGCTTAGGCAAGAGGCCCGCGGGCATACATATACCAGTAGCATATTCGCTGTCTAGGCACACTAGGTAAGACCTGGGCGGACCACCCCCTTGTATTTTGGTTAGGGCACCAGGTGGTGCTAAATTAGGTAAGTAGTGGGTAGGCAGGTAAGATAGGAGAGGGGGGGCTTTGAGATTTACTTTCTTTGCTTTGGTTCCGTCCAGCCCCTTTTCCCCATATTACCGTGTAAAGGAATAAAGTCCTTGTAAACGGTACCACATTCTGCCTGTTGTCATTCTTTCTTGCACCTACAGTCATACATTTTTCACTTCACGGAGAGTTTAGTTGTAGCAGGGTGTTGCGTTCCCTCTTCATAGAGGCGTGCGTAACAGTCTGTGGTGTGCAATGAGGAGCAACCAGATAATGGACGTGACACATTTATGAAATTGCTTATCCATGTTACTAATAAACACCTATTAAGAAAATGACTGTAATTCCACTACTCAAGAATAGTAAAGCCCCCTTAATTGGCTCAAATAGCCGAACCAGTCAGCCTCTTACCAAGCCTTAGTAAACTTTTGGAGAAACAAAGTGTTTGACCAGATACAATGCTATTTTAGTGTATACAAATTGACAATAGACTTTCAGCACACTTATGGGGAAGGACGTTCAACAAGCATATCACTTACACAAATGACTGATGATTGGCTGAGATAAATGAATGATAAAAAGATTGCGGGAGCTGTTTTGTTCGACTTCAGTGCGTCTTTTGACGTTTTCGATCATAGTCTGTTGATGGAAAAATGTATGTATAATTGCTTTCCACCCCCTGCTATATTGTGGATAAAGAGTTACCTGTCTAAAAGAACACAGAGGGTGTTCTTTAATGGAAGCCTCTGCAACAAAATCAAGAAATACCCAGGGCAGCTGTCCAGGCCCCATACTTATTTCAATCTCTACTAATGACATGCCACTGGCCTTGAGTTTGGACAAATCATTCACTAAACCAAAAACCTCAAATAAAACTTGTAATAAATAATGTGGAAATTTAGCAAGTAACCCTGGACTGTAAACTGTCATGGTCAAAACATGTTGATATAGCAGTAACTAAGAGGAGAAGTCTGCCTTTTTAACACTATCAACAAAGCAGGTCCTACAGGCTCTAGTTTTGTCACACTTGGACTACTGTTCAGTCGTGTGGTCAGTTGCCACAAAGAGGGACCTTGGAAATTTACAATTGGCTCAGAACAGGTTAGCACAGCGGGCCCTTAAATGTACACGGAGAGCTAACATTAATAATATGCATGTGAATCTCTCATGGCGCAAAGTGGATGAGAGATTGACTTCATCATTACTTGTTTCTGTAGGAAGTGTTGACATGCTGAATGTGTAGCGGGTTTCTCATGTACCACAGGAGAACCAATAAATGAAGAACGACACAAGTGGCTGTCTTTCTGGCTTTTATGTTGATCTGCAATAGTATTGTGAAAAGACAGGACAGGAACACAGTCTCCAATGCACCATCAACAAGTTGTTCTACACAGGAGCATGAAGGTAAAACACATATCCTGTCTCACATCCCCAATACATTGCTAGGTGCTTTCAGTGTTGACCGTACCAAAATACAACTTCTCATGTACAAAAACACTGCAACATAAACAAGTTACAACGTGAAATCGCCTCTATTCCATTCAGACCGTAGAGGACCAAACTACATCTCCCATAATGCAACGCCAGCACCTGTCGGCAGCTCAGCTAACATCACAGAAAGGCATGCTAGCTTTTAGCCCTCACTTTTAGCCCTCTGTAAACTATATTAATAACAACAATAAAACTCTGAAAGTTACATGTTTCAATAGTCTCACACTCCCTTATAACAATATCTACAGCATTAACCTTGGGATGTTTAATTTATTTCACGTTATGGACTTCTACAAAGGAGTAATCTGCAACACATACCTTTCTCTCAGTGTTTTTCTTGGACTGAGGAGAACGGGAGCTACGAGTATACCAGGGTGTTAGTAGGTGACACAAGCACCTAGATGAAATAAAATATATTTAATTAAATAAAACCCGAAGATGTTAACATCATTCAGTTACTGTAGCTGCCTACCTAACATCAACAGGTAGCACAACAATTAAAAATAGATACCAAAAGTAAAGTTCCTGGCGATCATAGTGATCTGACTCCCCCCTTCTGTCTGAACTTGGAATATTCCTGTTCGTGGGCTTGGGCCACTGACCCTTAACCTGGTCGTTCTGTTCTGCTTTGTGTACTATTCTAATAATTAGAAGTTTGATGGAATAACCATTTTAACTCAACTACAAATGCACCGAGGTGTCTGTTTAATTAAACTACTAGCACACAGCTTGGATGCCCATGCACACCCCACAAGACATACCACCAAAGGTCTCTTCACAATCCCCAAGTCAAGAACAGACTATGGGAGGCACACAGTACTATATAGAGCAATGGCTACATGAAACTCTATTCCACATCAGGTAACTGATGCAAGCAGTCAAATTGGATTTAAAAACAGATCAAAATACTCCTTATGGAACAGTGGGATCTGTGAAGAGACACACTCAGGTACAGACACAAATACACATGATAAGACACGCACTCTACACACACGTGCACATGGATGTTGTATTGTAAATATGTGGTGGTGGAGTGGTGACCTTAAGGGAACACACAATGTGTTGGGTAAGGTGTTTTGAAATATAATTTCATGTAGTAGAGTGTGTTGCAACTGAGGACAGATAATTTTGGGCGCTACGTTCTTCAGCACTTGATGGTCCCATTTTGTGAGCTTGTGTGGCATCCCACTTCGCGGCTGAACCGTTGTTGTTCCTAGACATTTCCACTTCACAATAACAGCACTTACAGTTGACCGGGGCAGCTCTAGCAGTGCAGACATTTGAAGAACTGACTTGTTGGAAAGGTAGCATCCTATGACGGTGCCATGTTGAAAGTCACTGAGCTCTTCAGTAAGGCCATTCTACTGCCAATGTTTGTCTGTGGAGATTATATGACTGTGTGCTCGATTTTATCCTTCTGTCAGCGAAGGGTGTGGCTGAAATAGCCGAATCCACTCATTTGAAGGGGTGTCCCCATACTTTTGTAAATATAGTGTATGTAGCTGTCTCTGACTGTCTCTGTCACTAATACAGTAACAAATACAGTCATGGGTGGCAACTCTATTCACTTGAAAGGTGCTCTGGGAAATGTGCAAATAAGGCTTTCCTCTGAGCAGTGTGTTAATTTAACACAGAAAAGTCTAAACACTGTATAGATACTTTACAGTGTTACATTTAACACTCTCAGTGTTGATTAAATACTGGAGAATTTGCTGTGCGAATATTGGGAAACACATGTAAAACAGCGAAGGTCTGCTGTCCTCCATGGGGTGAAACCAGCTGCTGCTGTGTGGTGTTGTGCAATCCAGCCAATGGTAAGCCAGTGTACAGCCCCCAGACTGCATGCTTCAGCCCCATGAACAGCCTGAGGAGCTCCAGTGAGGAGGGGACGGAGGGTAAATCCTGGAACCTTGGCAGGCTGATGGGCCCACCATGACGGCTGATATCACACATCCAGCCCCTGCCAGAGGTTCACCCCTCTCCATCCAACCAGGCATAAAACTTAATTACAGCTCAGGGCCGAGAGATTTACTCCCTCTCTATGCTGGTTACAGTGAGGTCTCAGGGCTGCATGGAAGAGTCAAGAGTGTGAGGAGGAAGAAAGAAATTGGTTGTGTGGTATTTTAATAGCATGTAGGCCTTCTGAAGAGCACTGTCGAGTGGGAGCATATGTATTCATGTTTGTAACACCTTAATATTTGCATGGGATAATGGCGAGAGTGTAAACCTCACACCTTTATTGTGAATACATTTGACATGTGAACATTTATGTTGTGTGTGTGCTTGTGTGTATGTTGCTAGTGTGTATGTTGCTAGTGTGTATGTTGCTAGTGTGTATGTGTGTGTGTATTGCATGAGCATGCTCCTGTGCATAGACGTAAATCATTTAATTCCCACTGCTCTACACGTCTATGTTACTGTCAAATCCACATACCAACCAGAGGCTAACAGAGAGTGAATTGTGCCTCGGCCTTCAAGCGAGAGTGCACTGGTCTCCTCCGACTCCAGGAAAGTGACAGAATGAATTTTCAGCTTGAGTGGCTGTGATGCCCTCAGTGTCAACACACCTGAGCACCTGCCGCCCTCGGAATGCTGACAGAGGAAGAGTTATGTAGTGTCCTCTTCTGTAAGAAATAACAGAACCACTGGACTTCTATAAAACTTCATCTTCTTCTTCTTTCTCAAATCATTTCCCCCCATTTATTGGTTTAACTTAACAGTCAATTTGAATGAGCTTAAATATTTTATTGGTTTAACTATCAATTTGAATGAACTTAAACGTTCATGAAGTGAACAATGATTTAAGCACACAGTTATAGAGAGGGGAAAGATTCCTATCCAGTGTATTCACTGCTGTGCTCCATTTCCTATGATTTCCCAGCTTGTGCTCCATATAACCTAGGGAAAAGGTTAGGGCCGCCAAGTTTCCTCTGGAAGATCGGGCTGAGCCTCTTCATGTTTCTCAAACTATGGTCACTGAGAGGGAAACAGCTAAATGTAAATCCCAGCATCTTTTTTCCCCATCAGGTGATTTGTCTGCAGACGTTTCTGCAGATGCAGTGATTTTCTCCCCTCTGTATTATTGCCTGTTTTCTTCCCTTAAATCCCAAATGTAGTCCAGGCTTCTCGCCGCTCATGCATGTAGTAGTGTTTACAGTTGGCTTATCCTAAGAAAGGAGTCAGTGAATTCCCATTCCTAATAAGCTTACAGGCACAACACGTCACACTCTGACCAACTCATGTGTTACAGTAGGAATGACAGAGCACAGCAACTTCAGAATCATAATCCCTTCAGACTGGCAGCACAGCAGCACCGTAGAACAATGCTCTCATTCACACTAGATGCTATCTCAACATGGAAAAGGCCAGTGTGTTTTGTTTAAGATTGAAATAAACTGGTGTGTTTTACCAAATCTATGTGAGAATTTTAAAAATAAAAACATTTTACAATATAAGACTGGGTCTGACTGAGATGTATGCTCTCTCCTGGCTGTATCTGCCTCTGAGAAAGTCGCAGATGCTGAACTCAAAGTGAGGGGTGATCTTTCTCAGACCCCTGCCTGCACCATGCCAACTATGAACCAGTTGGACTGTGCTCTGCTTCGGTCAGAGAGGAGACTGACTGGGGTGCGACTGGGAAAATAGCCCCATGTAATGCAGGGCCCATCACGGCCCTGGGGCTGTCCACACGCATGCCTGCCAAGTCAAACACGCCAGCTGCGTCGCCAAACAAGTGCTCACATTATTAGGCTCTTCAAAGCGAGAAGCACTCGCACCAGTGGACCGCTGAGACTGCTGTAAGCACTGGGAGCATGGGCGCAGTTATTTGGGTTACAGAGGCTGAAAACTCCAAAACATTTACTTATGTATTGCTCTAACATAGAGTAACAAATGCAGGGTTAAGGGGGGAGAGGATATGGACCGCAACGGGAGATAACTGTGTCAACAATTGTATTTATCAAACTACATGTAATTAATTCTGTATTAGAACAATTCAGCCCAATCAGGTTGTGATCTTCCATATGTTAACTCCACCTCCCCTTACAGAACTGGACTGAAGGCTGTAATACATCAAAATTGATAACTAGGTTTCTGGGTCAGTCCCAAATAGCATTCTTTCAATACAGCGAGAAAGCACTGGTCTCTATTCTGCGCTTTGGGTTGCTCAACTAAGCTTACCTTTCCTCTGGGACTCATAGGCTGTCTGCTTTCGCTAGCTACATTAATTGAATGTTTTCTGATAAAATATTTGTATAGACCGGACTGCCAGTGAATAAACAAACACAACAAACACATTTTGTATGGACTAGGATGTGGCTGCTGTGGCCCTAAAGGCATCTGGGGTAATATTACAGCCTGGTCTCATAGACTAGATGTAAAATAGTAAAGGTAAGTCCTGGACACTCAAATTAGTATGATGTGTTACGTTTGGTATGGTTACATAAGGTAGATGGTTACTTAATGCAAAAACTAAAGTAAGGTGGTTGGCCGAGGTGGATAGGTAGGTGTATTACGTGAGTGTCTAGCAACCCAAAGTATTTAGAATTATGAATGTTTGAATCTCAACATGGACAACTTTAGCATTTTGCAACTACATGTTAGCTAACCCTTCCCCGAACTCAAGCCTTAACCCTTTAACTAACTCCTAACCCCTAACCCTAACCACTGGCCTAGCGTGGCTAGCGTTAGCCACAACAAATTGGAATTCGTTACATATCGTACATTTTGCAAATTCATAACATATCATACGAAATGGAGGATGGACATCCACAAATTAATACATACCAATAAAAAAATGTAACATATCATACTAATTGGAGTATCCCGAATTTACATTTACTATTCTATGTCTATCCCTGAGTCCAGGTTGTATTAATAATACAGCGTTTCATGTTGGCAGGTGGCTGTAAATCCCTCCCCCTCCCCACCCATTCCCTCCATTAGATGCTGATTCCCTCCTGCTCCGCTGTTCCCTGATTGTGATGGAAATGACTGGGGAGTGACTCAGGGAAGGTCCGTGTGTCTCTTCCTGTCAATCACAGCACCATTAGCAGGTTGTGGGTCATACATATGTGGAGGAGTAATATCAGCTGTGGCAGAATACCATCACCCCCTATGCCTCGATGACACATACTGTGGAGAATGTAGTTGACCAAGTCACAACACCCAGACCATACTGGATATTAGAAAGGCTCTGTGAATTTATGCATGTGTTCAGATGAGAACATGTTGATACAATGTTGTTACTACAGTAATTACAGCCATATAAAGTGTTACACCTGCCCCTTTCCCATCTCCGACAATCGAACAACCATCTTTGTAGTAATGATAAAAAACCCTTCTCAGAGAGACAGACAGAAATCTATAGCTGCACTGTTAGTCTGGTTATTGTGATTCTCCTCACTCCCCTCTACCGGTGTGCTCTGCTCTGCGTACAATCTCATCCTTCCGTAGCACAGCTGGGGAACCTGGGAGTATAGCTATCCTGTCTCAGGCTCCGGCAGGCCCAGCCAAGCCAGGAGAGACAGACAGGGGCAGTGGAGCGGACTACAGACCACCTGCAGGACCACAACACCACTCCCCGCCACGGAGAAATAGAGGGGGTGATATGATCAACAGGTGAGTCTTTACTTCCTCGTAGAGTTTCAAACATCTCAACAGCCCGCTTATAATGAAGCTCACCATAGTGTGAAGTGTACCTGATGTTATATAAAAACACTATAATGTGGAATGGCAATGCATTGTCTCTGAGTGACCAACCCTCTGTCACACCGTCTGTGGAACAAACACAGGGCCAAACAATGACCCCATTTCCCACTTAGGAGAAGCAGGTCCACTCTGCTGAAATATGTAGATGAGGACCCATTTGCTTCCTTCCTTTTACAGTCTCTCCTCTACTCTCAGACTTCGTTTGTGATCTGCTGGTGCTGAAACCACCAGGGGTTGTACATAACCATGTACTGTATATCAAGAGCTGCACAATGTGAGAATTTCTAGTATGGATGAGGATTTTATGACTTAATTAGCTCATTTGTGTATGTATGGGAATGAGCGTGTGAGAGTGCATCATATTGTTATATATACATCATATTGTTATTGTTATATGTCCCTGTGTGTCAGTGCATCAGGCCTATGATCCTGTGATGCACTGCCCCCCTCTGAGGCAGGACATCATGAATCATGTCACTGTGGATCTGCCATAAAAAGAGGAGCCCTGTGCTTTACTAAAACAGACAGCCAGAGCCTGCGCCAGCAGCACTAAATCACAGTGGTCATCACTTCCATTTCATATGCGGAGCATGACAGACACAGATTTATGGAGGGCTCATATGGAAGTGGCGCTGGCTGGCGAACTAAAGAGAAGAACAGGTGGGAGGGGCCAGGCAGGCCAGTCGACATGCTACACATGGTTGTACAACTAGAGAGGTTCACTGTTTCTATGCCAGAGGTACCCACTGGGTTGGGGTTGGATTGCTACAATGCCAGAGGTGTTATTGGTATGTACTAAATTTACATTGATATGTATTAGCATTTCCTGACAGTGCCCACTTTCAAGTTTTTGTCCCCGATTGGGCTTTTTCTAAGAGCTAGTTCTAATGATAGACTGCAATTGGTCGAGGATGCATCCCTGTGAACATCAGTATTGTCAGCAAATATTGAGAATGTGGAGGTGTATGGATGTTTCTGTGTACATACCTCACAATCTGCAATAATTCATAGCATCCCTTGAAGAAACTCACTCCACTTGAAAGTCTTGTGTTGTGCATTTTTTATCTGATCTGAGACAAGACCGTAGCCCTCTGAAAAAAGTTAACTGAAAAGCAGAAATAACAACTACAAAGGATACGTAGAAAAGTGGCTCTGCTTGTATTAGCAGCACACTCTGAGTACAAGACTGCCATCTATCGTTGTCAGTGGGTACCTTCATGCTTCAAACCATTAACGGCAAAAACACAGGTACTTGAGGAAGATGCATAAATACAGGTTTTACTGTAATAGTGTACTAAATGTGTTACTGAGGAACATATATTTTATTCAGTGTATGTGAGAGCATGTGGGTCTTATATTTGAGGCTCTGCAGTTATGAGCTGGTCATCATGTTGTACTGTAACATGTTGAGAAGGAATTTACTATTACGGGTATCAGCCAACCAGACCGAATATTGATGATGATGTAAATCAAGTGTTATCAAGTGCCGCTAGTAGCAGTACTAGATAGCTAGTAGATAGCAGTGTAGCCCATTTACCAAGGTGATAGCTAAAGCACAAGCAACAGTTGTTGCTTGGTTGTAGTGATTTTTTTGGCATTAATGTTATCAAAACTAAATTAATCCTGAACACATAGCTAGCTAGCTCTCCCCCTTCATATATACAGTCATTACTATCCTAATTTCGACCACTACTTCTTCTTCTTCTTCTTTGGTATCACATTTTGCTTGTCCATGCCGCCACCTGCTGTGCGGTAGTGTGTGATCGATCACGTAAAATGTTGTGATACAAAAATAAAAAGGAAGGGGGGAAACTAAAAAAATTGTACCACCAACAAATCTAAATACCACTATTTCATTCAAATAAAAATACACATCCCATTCTACTACTTGTATCCTAACTGATCCTACGCCAGGCTGACGGTCTGGGAGGACGGGACCCTTACGTTCAACACACCTTGTAACTCTTTTGCACTAAAACCTTGTACAGACAAGCACTTCTCTGCAGCTGCCTCCACAAAATATATTTTCTTTGATTTGCGTTCCATTTCTGCGGTAGAGTTGATAACCATGGCAACGAAT
Source organism: Oncorhynchus masou masou (assembly GCF_036934945.1). Lineage (NCBI taxonomy): Eukaryota > Metazoa > Chordata > Actinopteri > Salmoniformes > Salmonidae > Oncorhynchus > Oncorhynchus masou. The sequence continues at coordinate 28,235,341 of NC_088244.1, forward strand.
GCGAAGAAGCCAACCTTACTGAAGCACAAATTCATATCACTCTTTATTGGCCTATTACTCATCCTTGACCCATCATCCTCTACTCTCTTTACTGCCTCAGCATATGACACCTTCTGTTGCCCTGGCAACCTCAACCTGTCTCTCTCGCACAGGCCATTTCTGATCCCCAGCAACATGGGCACCCCCACAATCGACACACACAGTTTTTCCACCGATACTACACTTTCCTTTGTCCCATGCCTTCCTGCACACTTCTCACATCTGGGAATCTCCCTCCTACACACTGCTGCAACATAAGCTTGGCATGGCATCGGAAACACATTAGTGGGTTCGGCACAAAAGCTCTCATAGGATAAGTGACATATTCTAACATGACTTTATCAGGTAAAAACTCAAGAGGACAGACAGTGTCTTCTCCGATTCACCACACTCGCCACCGGGTCGCGTTGCACCTAACGGAGGGCTTCACAGGCACAGGGAATCTTCCATTTCAGTTGATTTCACTCCTTTTAAAGGTGCCCTGTTCCAGAGAGCAAAGCATGTCACAGGTCCACTTCAAGCTACAGTCACCGATTACAGTACCCAACTTATTTTCTATCCAGCCTATGGATCAGCCAAAAGGCAGGGATCCACTTTTTGCAAAAATGTCACTCTCACTGGGCCCGAATCAGCCTTTGCATGACCATCAGGGCGAAGCTCAGACTCTGAGGTCTTCACCACACCTGCCACCACAGGTAAGTCATCCTCACTCTCATCAGGTTTAGTTTTTGAGCCATCAGAGACAGCAGAATACAGTTTGTACATGGTGCCATTCTTCCTCAACACACATCTTCCCACCGCACTCAGCTCTTCTCCTTCTTCCTCGCTGACCATAACCACGTCTATCCATTCACCATGCTCATGTCTCACCTGCTTCCGCTGTACTGCTTGCAGAACACACACCGATGGCCTTTCTCCAATACCCACCTTCTGTTCCTTAACCCAATTTACTAATCTGGTCTCTCCATGCTAACAAAACGTCCACTGGTCATTCACAACTTAACACACCAGAAAGAATCAACAACAACACAGTAACTTAGACCACTACGATACTAATACACTAATACACTATTTAAGCAAATTGGGCTGTCACGTCCTGACCTTAGTTCCTTTTGTATGTCTCTGTTTTAGGTTGGTCAGGGCGTGATTTGGGGTGGGCATTCTATGTTTTGTTCTATGTTTGTATTTCTATGTGTTTAGCCTGGTATGGTTCCCAATCAGAGGCAGCTGTCAATCGTTGTCTCTGATTGAGAACCATACTTAGGCAGCCTGGTTTCGCCCTTGAGTTGTGGGTAGTTGTTTTCTGTTTTGTGTGAATCACCTGACAGAACTGTTTCATTCTCGTTATTCCTTGTTGTTATTTTGTTTAGTGTTCAGTTTTGATTAAATTTCCAACATGAACACTTACCACGCAGCGTTTTGGTCTACTCCTTCTTCCACCAACAAAAACCGTTACAGAACTACCCACCACAACCGGACCAAGCAGCGTGGTAACCAGGAGCAGAGGGTTCTGGGCTCCTGGACATGGGAGGAGATTTTGGACGGAAGGAACCCAGCTAAAGCCGAGCGGCGGCGATATGAGGAGTTAGCACGGCAGCGCAACAGGTACGAGAGGCAGCCCCAAAAAAATATTGGGAGGGGGCACACGGGAAGTGTGGCTAAGTCAGGTAGGAGACCTGAGCCAACTCCCCGTGCTTACCGTGGAGAGAGGTTGACCGGGCAGGCCCCGTGTTATGCGGTGAGGTGCACGATGTCCCCAGTGCGCACGCATAGCCCGGTGCGCTACATCGCAACTCCTCGTATTGGCCGGGCTAGAGTGGGCATCGAGCCAAGAGGAATGAAGCAGGCTCAGCGCATCTGGTCTCCAGTGCATCTCCTCTGCCCGGGTTATATGGCACCAGCCCTACGCACGGTGTCACCGGTTCCCCAGCACAGCCCTGCCTCCTGTGGCAGCCCCAGGCACCAGGCTGTTTCTCCGTCTCCTCCCTCCAGGTGCTCCCGCCTGTCCAGCGCTTCCAGAGCCTCCCTCCTGTCCAGAGCCGCCAGAGCCGCCCGTCAGTCAGGAGCCGCCAGAGCCGCCCGTCAGTCAGGAGCTTCCAGAGCCGCCCGTGTTCAGTTTTGATTACATTTTCAACATGAACACTTACCACGCTGCTTTTTGGTCTACTCCTTCTTCCACCAACGAAAACCGTTACATGGGCATTAATAAATGATTGGTGAAAGCTTTATGCCCTCCCACCATCTGTTTCGTGTCTCAGGTAGCCCGCGAAAGCCAGCATGGATAGAATTAAATAATTGACAAATATTTTAGAATGCAATAATTTACTAATATTTGCCATATTCTAATAATTCTCATGTGCCAATGTATCGCCACGGCCACGGCCACGCCACGTGCCATTGTGAAATGTGCACTCCTGTAAATCTGAAATAATTGTATAGCCAAACTTGCCAGCCAAACGGAAAAGCAAGGCAAGGCAATTCAGGCAGTCTTTGAAGTCAGGAAAATCATTGTCCTGCAAAGAAACATAAATGTTATAGTTGAAATTTTATTTTGTAAGCAGTAGCCGTTTAGAATGAAATGTGGAGTGGATGCTTATTTACTTATTTTATTATTATTTTTGCACCAAAGAAAACAAGTGATAGACAACAATACAGATAGTTATATGGACTCCGTACTCGCCTGCCTGACCATTCAAATCAAATCAAATGTATTTATAAAGCCCTTCTTACATCAGCTGATGTCACAAAGTGCTGTACAGAAACCCAGCCTAAAACCCCAAACAGCAAGTAATGCAGGTGTAGAAGCACGATGGCTAAGAAAAACTCCCTAGAAAGGCAAGAACCTAGGTAGAAAGCTAGAGAGGAACCAGGCTATGAGGGGTGGCCAGTCCTCTTCTGGCTGTGCCGGGTGGACCATTCTGCCTGCCCTGACCTTGAGCCTGCCTGCCACTCTGTACCTCCTGGACTCTGAACAGGTTTTGACCTTTTACCTGTCCACAACCATTCTCTTGCCTACCCCTTTTAGATTGATCAATAAATATCAAAGACCCAAACCATCTGCCTCCCGTGTCTGCATCTGGGTCTCGCCTTGTGCCTTTATAGTACGAACGGGCCACGACAGACCCAGCAGAAATGGACCATCTCCACCAAGCTGTCTCCCTGCAGGGAGCCACCATTGGAAGGCATGAGGAGCTTCTACAGGACCTTTTAGAAGGGCTTTGTTCCCTGATGGAATGCCACGACCAAGGATTTAAGGCTATTATGGAGCAAGTCAGGGAGTTAGCTCATAGGCAGCCTGCCACCTCTGAGAACCGCCAACCACCCAGTAACTTTTTTTCCTGTTAGTGGTGAGTTTGTACAGCCTTACCCGGCTCCCCGAGAACCCCGCTTACCTCCTCTGGAGCAATATTCTGGGGATCCTGCTACCTGCTGGGGTTTTCTTTCTCAGTGATCTCTTAATTTTGATCTATGGCCATCTTCGTTTCCTTCGGACCGATCGAAGATAGTGTATATTATTACGCTAATGTGGGGAAGTGAGCAACAATCCGCCATTTGTCGTCATTTGGAGGATTTCATGGCAGAGGTGAGGAAGGTGTTCGATTCTCCGGTATCCGGGGAGAGGCGGCCCGAGAACTTCTTGAATTACGTCAAAACACCCGTAGTGTGGCAGACTAGGTTTTGCACGTTGGCCGCCGAGAGTGCCTGGAATCCGGAGTGTCTTTTCGATACCTTTCTTCTCGGATTATCTGAGGTGGTAAAAAATGAGCTAGCTGCTCGGGAATTACCGAGAATTACCGAATTACCTAGACTCCCTCATTGCCCTCACCATTAGAATTGATGGATGTCTAAGGGAACGCAGGAGTGAGAGGAGGTCTGGCTTAGGGCACACTCATTCATTCGCAATGGCTCACTCACCTTCGAAGGAATCCGGAAGTCCTCGAAGGCTGCTTTTCCAAGAGGATCCGAAGCCCCCCGAGAATCATCGGCGACCGGTGAGTCAGATACTCCGGAACCTACGAAACTGGGCAGAGCTAGATTATCGCCTAGGGACCGTTCACACAGGCTAAGTTACAACCTTTGTCTGTATTATGGGGCTGCAGGACATTATATAGCCACCTGGTTAAGACACCTATTTCTGTAGTAGGTACAAGTGCTCTGGTGAGTCAGACTGGGAATCCTCTAAATCCCATCAACCTCCTTTTTTGTGATTCTGCTGTGGGGAGATCAGTCTATATATCTCCGAGTCCTCATTGACTCTGGGGCAGATGAGAGTTTTATGGACGCTACCCTAGTTTCTGAATTAGGTATCCCCACTCAAATCAAATCAAATCAGAGTTGATGTGTCACGTGCGCTGAAACAACAGATATAGACCTTACAGTGAAATGCTTACTTACAGGCTCTAACCAATAGTGCGGAGAAAAAAATGTGTGTGTGTGTGTGTGTGTGTGTGTGTGTGTGTGTGTGTGTGTGTGTGTGTGTGTGTGTGTGTGTGTGTGTGTAGGTAATTAAAGAAATAAAACAACAGTAAAAAGACATTTGAAAATAAGAGTAGCAAGGCTATATACAGACACAAGTTAGTCAGGCTTATTGAGGTAGTATGTACTTGTGGGTATGGTTAAAGTGACTATGCTAATATGAGATACAGAGAGTAGCAGTAGCGTTAAAGAGGGGTTGGTGGGTGGTGGGACAAAATAACTCCTCTCTGTTCCCATGGACACTAGAACACTGGACGGCCGCTCCATTGGTAGAGTTACCCACAGCAACGTTCCTGTTAATTTGCGGGTTTCAGGTAATCACAGTGAGGCTATACAGCTTCTCCTCATTGAGTCTCCCCATGTTCCTGTTTTGAGATTTTCTTGGCTCAAGAAACACACCCCGTTGTTGACTGGACCACATGTTCAACCCTGGGTTAGAGTCCGTTCTGCCATTCCCATTGCCTCAAAGCAGCGCAGCCTTCCCCGAGATTGCCTACTCAGGCTTAAGTCAAGTCTCGGATTTCTCTATTGTCCCCACAGAGTACTACGACCTCCTGGAAGTCTTCAGCAAGGCACAAGCTACTTCTCTTCCCCTGCACCTTCCTTAAGATTGTGCCATTGATCTCCTCCCAAGCACCACATCACCTCATGGTAGGCTATATTCTCTATCTGTGCCGGAGACCAAGGACATGGAAGAGTACATAAAGGAGTCTCTGGCTACTTGTGCCCTCCGTCCGTCTGCATCTCCTGCCGGTGCAGGGTTTTTCTTTCTGGAGAAGAAGGACAAGACCCGGCATCCGTGCATTGACTATCGGGGTCTGAATGACATTACTGTTAAGAATCATTACCCCCTACCAGTCCTCTCCTCGGCTTTTGAACCTCTCCAGGGGGCCACCATTTTTTCCAAGCTGGACCTTCGGAATACCTACCACCTGGTTCGGATACGCGAAGGAGATGAGTGGAAGACAGCCTTCAACACAGCCAGCGGACATTATGAGTACCAAGTCATGCCATTTGGACTCACCATTGTCTTCCAGGCTTTGGTAAACAATGTGTTCCGGGACATGCTAAAGCGTTTTGAGTTTGCATACCTTGACGACATCCTGTTTTTTTCTTGGTCTGCCCAAGAACATGTTCTTCATGACTTTGGAGTGGGGTGACATCCTGTCCTAGCAATCTGCCCAGGACCAAAAGCTTCATCCCTGTGCCTTCCTGTCCCATCGTTTCAATCCTGCAGAGAGGAACTACGATGCAGGCAACCAAGAACTCCTAGCGGTCAAGATGGTGTTGGAAGAGTGGAGGCACTGGCTGGAACAGAGCAGAACAGCCATTCGACAACGTTTCTGGTGGCCCACAATGGTTCCTGATGTCTCTGCATTCGGCGCCTTGTGCACGGTGTGTGCCCAGAACAAGATTCCATGGCAATCTCCTTCTGGCCTTCTTCAGCCACTACCGGTCCCTCATCGTCCATGGTCTCATATCTCTCTGGACTTTGTCACTGGGTCAAAAAGGAAAATCCACCCCTGTCGAACAGATAAAAATGTTGTTGATCTTTAGAAAATGTCTCCAATATCTGCCGTTTCCATTAGACGTTGCAATATTTTTTTGTGACATTGCTTTCGTTGAATTAACCTGCGAAATGATTACAAAAAAATCTCAATACAGTTCTAGAATATGTTACGAACAGAGTGGACTAAGTTTTGGAGACTTTACCCTTTGCCAAAGTGTCTAAAAATTGTGTTGTTTTAAAGGAGTGCAAGAGTGAATTGAATTATTGCACACGCGTACTTCAGAGACCAGGCGTGCCATTATGGAAATATGCAACTACATGCTAGAACGTGCAAATCGTCCGTAGAGCTCGAAGACAGGTTTGTGTGTCGAGGCACAGATCTGGGGAAGGCTAGCAAAAAATGTCTGCAGCATTGAAGGTCCCCAAGAACACAGTGGACTCTTCCTAGAGCTGGCCGCCTGGGCCAAACTTAGCAATCGGGGGAGAAGGGCCTTGATCGGAGAGGTTACCAAGAATCTGATGGTCACTCTGACAGAGCTCCAGAGATCCTCTGTGGAGATGGGATAAGCTTCCAGAAGGATAACCATCTCTGCAGCGCTCCACCAATCAGGCCTTTATGGTAGAGTGGCCAGATGGAAGCCACTCCTCAGTAAAAGGCACATGACAGCCCACTTGGAGTTTGCCAAAAGGCACCTAAAGGACTCTCAGACCATGAGAAACAAGATTTTCTGGTCTGATGAAAGCAAGATTGAAGTCTGGCACCATCCCTACAGTGAAGCATGGTGATGGCAGCATCATGTTGTGGGGAGGTTTATATTGGCAGGGACTGAGAGACTAGTCGGGATCGAGGGAAAGATGAACGGAGCAAAGTACAGAGAGATCCTTGATGAGAACCTGCTCCAGAGCGCTCAGGACCTCAGATTGGGGCGAAGGTTCACCTTCCAACAGGACAACGACCCTAAGCACACAGCCAAGGCAACGCAGGAGTGGCTTCAAGACAAGTCTCTGAATGTCCTTGAGTGGCCCAGCCAGAACCCGGACTTGAACCTGATTTGAACATCTCTGGAGAGACCTGAAATAGCGTTGCAGTGACACTCCCCATCCAACCTGGCATAGCTTGAGGGGATATGCAGAGAAGAATGGGAGAAACTCCCCAAATACATGTGTGTCAAGCTTGTAGCGTCATACCCAAAAATAATCAAGGCTGTAATCGCTGCCAAAGGTTCTTCAACAAAGTAGTGATTAAAGGGTCTGAATACTTATGTAAATGTGATATTTCAGGTTTTTTTGTAATGTATTTGCAAAAACATCTACTAACCTGTTTTTTCTTTGTCATTATGGGATATTGTGTGTAGATTGAGAACAAACAACAATTTAATCAATTTTAGAATATAGCTGCAATTTAACAAAATGTGGAAAAAGTCAAGGAGTCTGAATACTTTCCAAATGCACTGTGTGGAGATGGTTTAGTGGCTAAAATATGGGGTTAAATACATGTCCCAGAAATATAGTTTCCTTCTCTTTCTTATATCGCTCAGATATAGGACATACACTTCAGAACAAACTCTTTATTTTTTTTTATCTGTTTATCCATGTATGAAGCTGTTATTCAATGCGTTTCTATGGGCTAATAGCAGAAAGGCCAAATTCAACGTTTAATCTTTTTAATTTCTTTTATACCTTATGGGGTCCTAAAATTCAAAATCCATTAGCTAAATGATCCTTGGTGTGACCATCCTAAAACAATTCCATATGTTAGCTTAGCAGACCTCCCCCTCTATTCGCATGTCCATGCAGAACTCCATGTCATTATCTAGTTTGATTTGACTAGCTGCTGACATACATTCTCTTCTCTTCCTCTCATGATGACCTCTAGTAACCACTTGTTTTTGTGTTAAAAATGACGCAAAACATCACAAAAATGTATGAATAACTGGATTATATGGCCAATTGTGCAAGCGCTTTGTTACTGAAGAGCTTCACAAGTTAATTGCATAATTTTGTGTAGTGGCAGACAGTAGTAATTAACAACAACAAATATCACTTGTATTAACATGGATCATTTTCCTCTTATAGACATGACCAGAGTGGTGGGAAGTGGCAACTCTCAGTAAGTGCGAGTGAATCCATGCTCCCCGCTGCTGGAACAGGAACTATCACGACAAAGGGAAAAACAAAATCCACAATGATGAACCACTAAGCCACTTGGTAGGGAGCATTATGGGGGGAAAGAAAGGGAGGAAAAGGGAAATGACAATGCGGCTCGGAGAAAAAAGAGGAGCGATAAGAGGAAGACTGTGGTCTAATCCTGCTTCCTAGAGGGATTAAGTTGTGCACTCTCTCTAAAGTTGATGCCAGGGTTAAACAGGTCAGTCGTTCCTCTCCTCTCCTCCCTCTGTACGCGTTCCACGGGTCTAATGGCATTACAGGGATGTGGGACTCTTTTATCTAAACTTGTAATATCACAAGGTAGAGAAGTCTTTAGCAGTACATCTAAGCTTGGCAGCAACCAGGTCAGTCTAATAGATGTCACTCGTCTGTCTAATCTGATGGAGGAGGTGATAAAAACGCTCTCCGTTCTGTGAGCCGATTTCCCCTGGGGAGGACCGGACAAGAGGATGCACTCACTGTCTCTCAGGCCTACACAGACAGGGACAAGAAGACCAGGCACGCTGGCAGTTAATATCACACAGAGGAGAATGATATTAATAACCAGTACAAGTCACAGTAATGGCAATAATATACAGACAACTCATTTGGGTGTGATTTGTCATCATATAATGTACACAGTCAACTTACACTGTACAATAAAACCACTTCATGAGGGCATGCTGGTGACTATTGATATTTTCTTATCCAAATGGCAAGGTGGAAATTACCAGTTGTGATTCTTCTTATTTTCTATTCTGATGCCTTGTCACTTTACCCTGCATTTATGTACATATCTACCTCAAAGACCTCGTACCCCTGCACATTGATTGGTACTGGGAAGGCCCTTTCCTATTTCAGCATGACAATGCCCCTGTTCACAAAGCGAGGTCCATACAGAAATTGTTGAATTGGAATTGGAACGCTGACAGGCCTAATTGCCCAAAATCAGTACCCAACCTCACTAATACTCTTTTGGCTGAATGGAAGCAAGTCCCAGTAGTAATGTTCCAAAATCTCGTGGAAAGCCTTCCCAGAAGAGTGGAGGCTGTTTTAGCAAAAAGGGGGGACCAACTCCATATTAATGCCCATGATTTTGGAATGAGATGTTTGATGAGCAGGTGTCCACATACTTTTGGTCATGTAGTGTTACTTCATTTTTGTGTATTTAATTCCTTTTGTGTTACTAACATATACAGCGAATTCGGAAAGTATTTATACCCCTTGACTATTTCCACATTTTGTTACTTTACAGCCTTATTCTAAAATAGACAACAAAGAACGCAATACACACAATACAGGTTTTTAGATTTGTTTATAAAAGTTTAATATCACATTTATAAGTATTCAAACCCTTTACTCAGTACTTTGTTGAGGCGCCTTTGGCAGTGATTACAGCCTTGAGTCTTCTTGGGTATGATGCTACAAGCTTGGCACAACTGTATTTGGAGAGTTTCTCCCATTCTTCTCTGCAGATCCTCTCAAGCTCTGTCAGGTTGGATGGGGAGTGTCACTGCACAGCTGTTTTCAGGTGTCTCCAGAGATGTTCGATCAGGTTCAAGTCCGGGCTCTGGCTGGGCCACTCAATGACATTCAGACTTGTCCCAAATATACTCCTGTGTTGCCTTGGCTGTGTGCTAAGGGTCGTTGTCCTGTTGAAAAGTGAACCTTTGCCCCAGTCTGAGATCCTGAGTGTTCTGTAGCAGGTTTTTCAAGGATCTCTCTGTCCTCTATGTCCTGTTGGAAGGTAAACCTTTGCCCCAATCTGAACCTTCGCCCCAAAATCTTGTGTTCTGAGAGTCCTTTAGGGGCCTTTTGGCAAACTCCAAGCAGGAGGTCAAGTGCCTTTTACTGGGGAGTGGCTTCCATCTGGCTACTCTACCACAAAGTCCTGATTGGACTGTCAGAGTGACCATCGGGTTCTTGGTCAATTCCCTGACCAAGGCCCTTCTCCCCCTATTGCTCATTTTTGCTGGGCGGCCAGCTCTAGGAAGAGTCTTAATGGTTCCAAACTTCTTTCATTTAAATGATAGAGGCCACTGTGTTCTTGGGGACCAATGCTGCAAAAATGTTTTGGTACCCTTCCCCAGATCTGTGCCTCGACACTTCGTCCTCATGGCTTGGTTTTTGCTCTGACATGCACTGTCAGCCGTGGGACCTTATATAGACAGGAGTGTGCCTTTCAAAATCATGTCCAATCAATTGAATTTACCACAGTTGGAATCCATCAATTTGTAGAAACATCTTAAGGATGATCACAGCTCAATTTTGAGTCACATAGCAAAGGGTCTCAAAACTTATGTAAATAAGGTATTTCTGTTTTTTACTTTGAAGAATCTGTTTAAGCGTGTAACACTTTTTTGGTTACTACATGATTCCATATGTGTTATTTCATCATTTTGATGTCTTCACTATTATTCTACAATGTAGAAAATAGTAAAAAAACATATAAAAAAACTTGAATGAGTAGGTGTGTCCAAACTTTAGACTGGTACTGTATTTTATTTAATTTTTTACTCTGCATCGTTAAGAAGGGCTGGTATGTAGGCATTTTATGGTGAAGTCTACACCCATTGTATTCAATGCATGTGACAAATGCAATTTTGATTGGATTTAAATACCAGTTGGTCACATTCACGTGCTTTGTTGAGAAACGGCGTCAGCCATAAACTAAATGTACAGCTATCATGCTTGTAAACTAATTACAGTGTTCAAAAACATGTTAATAGATTGCTTTTAATAGATGATGTTTTGTTATTAAATGTAACTGCCAAAAATGCTGTAATCAAGATCATTTTCTTAGTAGGTGATGTCAGAGGTCAACATGTGGGAGAAGTTGGAGCTCAGGGATGATGGAAGAGTTTCCAGTCATATGTTGTAAATACCACCTTCCCACTTGGTTATAAACACAGGGTAATTATGAACATTATTATCACATTGAAATTGGCATCCCTATCACTCTCATTCTATGAATTGTTGAGGGCCCAGGTTAAGATGAGGAGATTGTCTTACAAGTAAACTGAGGTTTCAAAGTGGAGTGCCCCCTGTTGTCCTCCTGAAGTATTGCCAGGTGTGTATGAGAGAGGTGGTGTGTGAGGGAGAGAAGCAGAGCCTCTGAGTGTGACTGACTGTAATGAGTGTGTGCAGCGCCACAGTGCCAAGGCCTGCTGTGAGTGCTGTATCGCCAAAGGGCAGACAGGGGAGGCATTGCAACCACCCACCATGCAGAAAGAGAACGTGAGAGAGAGGGAATGGGGCTAAGAGTCAAAGTTCACCATGTAGCACACGGAAATCAGTTGTGAGTTTTTATTGTCACACTCCTCTACAACATACCAACCTGGACTCAGGGGTAGATGTAACATAGTAAATGTAAAGCGGTCTCCCACCATTTAGTGTTATATGTTACGTTTCGTATGGTATGTATTAATTTGTGGATGGCCATCACCCATTTCATATGATACGTTACTAATTACAATTCATATGATATGGTACAAATTTGCAATATGTATGATATGTCACAAATTTCAATTTGTTGTGTAACTTAGCTAGGTGGCTAACGTTCCCTGTGTTAAGGTTAGGGTTCAGGTTAGGTTATAGGGTTAAGATTAGGGTTAGGGTTAGCTAACATGGCAAGTAGTTGCAAAGTAGCTAAAAAGTAGTAAGTATTTGCAAAGTATCTAACGAGCTAAAATGCTAAAGTTGTCCGTGATGAGATTGGAGCAAGCAACCTTTATAACGTATCATACTCATTTGTCCCATATTTACTTTTACTATGTTATGTCTATTCTATGAGACCAGGCTGAACATACCTGTAGGAGGTATCACAACCATGCCAAGTCATAAGATATCTCTCGAGCCTCGATTATAAGAAATTCCTGTAATTCTAGCAATGTCAGCGTTCAACCCAATCACTGCCTTTCTTCCTTAGAAATCCCTGATCAGGGCTGGGCGAGGAGAGGAGGACTATCCGGGTCTGATTCAATTAGTATAAGACAGGTTCCGCTATGCATTAACAACTGGGGTTAAAATGGGAGTGGATTGAATTAGCAGTGAATCAGCTGTGGAGGAGCTGGTAGCTGGGATTGTGTAGAGCTGTTGTGTGGAGCAGGACATGCTGGAGCAGAATAGAGGCTGTCAGACAGAGGCACGCTCTAATTAAGGACCATTGTCAGAGTACTGCTCTCCCAGTGAGCTGGCTTATGGAGCAGCCTGGGAGGAGGGAGGCCCACTGTTTAGAGACTACTGAGAGAGATGTTAGGCTACACTACAGCATGCGACAGGAGGGGAGAGTGGCTTGGTGTTCGAGACAGTTGGTGGTCCATGTTCAGTCGATAACATTTGCCTGGCATGGGTAAAGTCATTGTCATGTATTGTTTGTACATTGAGCCTTACATACTGTAGCTTCATGTATCATGATTCCACCCTCTTCTCTTCAGGTGTGAGGATCTATGGCATGAGATGCTAAATGGATTCTAAATGTAGGTAGAGAGGAGGTGAAGCCAGCGGGTTATAAGGAATGATGGGAGGTGTTAGGTAGACCTGTGAATGCAAGCAGAGACACTGCTGAAACCCCACCCCCAGCGAACACCATTCCTTCAAAATCACAGGTTGGCATGCAAGGAAATTCAATCAAATATATTCAGTACATTTTCCAAATGACTCTAATTTGTTTAGCCCTTGAATTATATACAACTTTGTTATAAACAAGCCTGTTCACGAAAGTCACACTTTGTTACACCCTTGTGCAACCGCATGACTATTCGACTGGGGAAGTAAAATAGAAAATATTAAATAAACGTCCTTCGCAGTGCTATACTGTACTTCCTGAGATGCATCCGTGGGTGTTAAAAGTACACTACACGACCAAAAGAGTGTGGACACCTGCTTGTGGAACATCTCATTCCAAAATCATGGGCATTAATTAGGAGTTGGTCCCCCCTTTGCTGCTATAACAGCCTCCACTCTTCTGGGAAGGTTTTCCACTAGATGTTGGAACATTGCTGCGGGGACTTGCTTCCATTCAGCCACAAGAGCATTAGTGAGGTCGGGCACTGATGTTGGGCGATTAGGCCTGGCTTGAAGTCGGCGTTCCAATTCATCCCAAAGTTTCCTCCACTCCAAAGTCTAATGGCGTCGGGCTTTACACCACACCAGTCGTCGCTTGGAATTATGCATGGTGATCTTAGGCTTGTGTGCAGCTGCTCGGCCATGGAAACCCATTTCATGAAGCTCCCGACGAACAGTTCTTGTGCTGACTTTGATTCCAAAGGCAGTTTGGAACTCGGTAGTGAGTATTGCAACCGAGGACAGATGATTTTTACGTGCTACGCACTATACCACTCGGCAGTCCCATTATTAACATTAACATTTACATTTAAGTCATTTAGCAGACGCTCTTATCCAGAGCGACTTACAAATTGGTGAATTCACCTTCTGACATCCAGTGGAACAGCCACTTTACAATAGTGCATCTAAATCATTTAAGGGGGGGGGTGAGAAGGATTACTTATCCTATCCTAGGTATTCCTTGAAGAGGTGGGGTTTCAGGTGTCTCCGGAAGGTGGTGATTGACTCCGCTGTCCTGGCGTTGTGAGGGAGTTTGTTCCACCATTGGGGGGCCAGAGCAGCGAACAGTTTTGACTGGGCTGAGCGGGAACTGTACTTCCTCAGTGGTAGGGAGGCGAGCAGGCCAGAGGTGGATGAACGCAGTGCCCTTGTTTGGGTGTAGGGCCTGATCAGAGCCTGGAGGTACTGCGGTGCCGTTCCCCTCACAGCTCCGTAGGCAAGCACCATGGTCTTGTAGCGGATGCGAGCTTCAACTGGAAGCCAGTGGAGAGAGCGGAGGAGCGGGGTGACGTGAGAGAACTTGGGAAGGTTGAACACCAGACGGGCTGCGGCGTTCTGGATGAGTTGTAGGGGTTTAATGGCACAGGCAGGGAGCCCAGCCAACAGCGAGTTGCAGTAATCCAGACGGGAGATGACAAGTGCCTGGATTAGGACCTGCGCCGCTTCCTGTGTGAGGCAGGGTCGTACTCTGCGGATGTTGTAGAGCATGAACCTACAGGAACGGGCCATCGCCATGATGTTGGTTGAGAACGACAGGGTGTTGTCCAGGATCACGCCAAGGTTCTTAGCGCTCTGGGAAGAGGACACAATGGAGTTGTCAACCGTGATGGCGAGATCATGGAACGGGCAGTCCTTCCCCGGGAGGAAGAGCAGCTCCGTCTTGCCGAGGTTCAGCTTGAGGTGGTGATCCGTCATCCACACTGATATGTCTGCCAGACATGCAGAGATGCGATTCGCCACCTGGTCATCAGAAGGGGGAAAGGAGAAGATTAATTGTGTGTCGTCTGCATAGCAATGATAGGAGAGACCATGTGAGGTTATGACAGAGCCAAGTGACTTGGTGTATAGCGAGAATAGGAGAGGGCCTAGAACAGAGCCCTGGGGGACACCAGTGGTGAGAGCGCGTGGTGAGGAGACAGATTCTCGCCACGCCACCTGGTAGGAGCGACCTGTCAGGTAGGACGCAATCCAAGCGTGGGCCGCGCCGGAGATGCCCAACTCGGAGAGGGTGGAGAGGAGGATCTGATGGTTCACAGTATCGAAGGCAGCCGATAGGTCTAGAAGGATGAGAGCAGAGGAGAGAGAGTTAGCTTTAGCAGTGCGGAGCGCCTCCGTGATACAGAGAAGAGCAGTCTCAGTTGAATGACTAGTCTTGAAACCTGACTGATTTGGATCAAGAAGGTCATTCTGAGAGAGATAGCGGGAGAGCTGGCCAAGGACGGCACGTTCAAGAGTTTTGGAGAGAAAAGAAAGAAGGGATACTGGTCTGTAGTTGTTGACATCGGAGGGATCGAGTGTAGGTTTTTTCAGAAGGGGTGCAACTCTCGCTCTCTTGAAGACGGAAGGGACGTAGCCAGCGGTCAGGGATGAGTTGATGAGCGAGGTGAGGTAAGGGAGAAGGTCTCCGGAAATGGTCTGGAGAAGAGAGGAGGGGATAGGGTCAAGCGGGCAGGTTGTTGGGCGGCCGGCCGTCACAAGAAGCAAGATTTCATCTGGAGAGAGAGGGGAGAAAGAGGTCAGAGCACAGGGTAGGGCAGTGTGAGCAGAACCAGCGGTGTCGTTTGACTTAGCAAACAAGGATCGGATGTCGTCGACCTTCTTTTCAAAATGGTTGACGAAGTCATCTGCAGAGAGGGAGGAGGGGGGGGGAGGAGGATTCAGGAGGGAGGAGAAGGTGGCAAAGAGCTTCCTAGGGTTAGAGGCAGATTCTTGGAATTTAGAGTGGTAGAAAGTGGCTTTAGCAGCAGAGACAGAGGAGGAAAATGTAGAGAGGAGGGAGTGAAAGGATGCCAGGTCCGCAGGGAGGCGAGTTTTCCTCCATTTCCGCTCGGCTGCCCGGAGCTCTGTTCTGTGAGCTCGCAATGAGTCGTCGAGCCACGGAGCGGGAGGGGAGGACCGAGCCGGCCTGGAGGATAGGGGACATAGAGAGTCAAAGGATGCAGAAAGGGAAGAGAGGAGGGTTGAGGAGGCAGAATCAGGAGATAGGTTGGAGAAGGTATGAGCAGAGGGAAGAGATGATAGGATGGAAGAGGAGAGAGTAGCGGGGGAGAGAGAGCGAAGGTTGGGACGGCGCGATACCATCCGAGTAGGGGCAGTGTGGGAAGTGTTGGATGAGAGCGAGAGGGAAAAGGATACAAGGTAGTGGTCGGAGACTTGGAGGGGAGTTGCAATGAGGTTAGTGGAAGAACAGCATCTAGTAAAGATGAGGTCGAGCGTACTACCATTATGTGAGCTTGAGTGGTCTACCACTTCGCGGCTGAGCTGTTGTTGCTCCTAGACGTTTCCACTTCACAATAACATCCCTTACAGTTGACCGGGGCAGCTCTAGCAGGGCATAAATTTTACAAACTGACGTGTTGGAAAGGTGGTATCCTATGATGGTGCCAAGTTGAAAGTCACTGAGCTCTTCGGTAAGGCAATTCTACTGCCAATGTTTGTCTATGGAGATTGCATGGCTGTGTGCTCAATTGTATACACCTGTCAGCAACAGGTGTGACTGAAATAGCCAAATCCACTAATTTGAAGGGGTGTCCACATACTTTTGTAAATATAGTGTATGTGAATTCAATCAAATTCAATCATATTTGAAAGGAGGCTTTCAGCAGGCTGAATGGAACATGTCTGTAGTAATATCTCCTGTGGTAAATGGTATGACATGGGATCAACAGAAGACGCATTTGAATGCCAAGGATATCATTTTCCAATCTGGTACCTTGAAGCTCATCGCTCAAGGCATTCAAGTAGTGGATACCAAAACATCTACGTGACCACATCCCGTGACATTTCTTTTATTACATTTGCCCGCCAGTCGTTTCCTAGAAAGCAAAATGTCCATATGTTGAGACCAGTTATGTGGTCTCTCAGTACTGTAAAGCTGATTTTCATATGAAATTACTCTCTAAAAAAGACTACTCTTAGAATTCCTTTACGTGGTTTTGTAAACAGTCCCTTATCACTTTATCAAAGCTATGTCTATTACAACTTTCAAAGCAGCATTCAAAGTTAGAATGTGTCTCTTAAACATACTTTGTGTGATCAGTTGAGATTGAGAAAGGAGAGGGAGTATAACATGATACAACATCATATAAGTACAGTATGTAGCAGCAGTTCTTCCAGTTTTGGTTGATTGAGAGGGTGTGTGTGTGCGTATACCAGCTCACGGGGGTCCTTACTTATGCCTCCTGAGCCCCTCCCTGTGATGACTCGAGCAGAATGAAAAACGCAATAAAGCTGATATCTGACCGTTCGGACCTGCACTGCTCTAATTATTCTCCTCTTTACACACAAAGCGTAGGAAGAAGAGCAGCTAATAACTGAACCGGAGTGATCTGTGTAGCCTGGTATTTGAGGATAAATGTCAGCTGGGTGTGTGTATATACCAGTGTTGCCTAGCCTCTGTGCTCGGATCAAACCTGTGGACACCTCATTCTGACAGCCCCGGAGTTGAGCCCCAGCAATACGACTGGATTAGCCAATGGTGCTCCTCTACTAACACAGCCCTGAGAAGCCAGCCCACCACCACCACACTGTTTGCCCAAAGGGTTATCATTCTCCAAATGTCAGGGGCACATGTGGGGGAGTCCAAGAGAGCTCGGAAATAGACCGGGCCTAGGGTGTCCCCTCCGTTGAATGTTATATTTCTTATATTGCTGCACTTTGCTGTGTGGGTTCATGTGTGGGCATTGCTGTTGGCCTATGGTTGTGTGCAGTAGAGCTTCTGCTTCTACAGAAATACTGTACAGATCTGTTTGAAGGCCACCATGTATTGCTGTCCTCTCCTGCTCTACTACCATTGTCACTAGGTTGTGGTGGCCTTTAGATCCTGTCCATCTCCTCTACAGGGTTGTGTGAGGTCCCTCTACTCTGTCACTTCTCACAGCACTCTCACTGAGAGAGCCTTATTATGAAAGGCAAATGGGATCCTGCCAGGCACTGTACAGACAGACACACACGCAAACACACACACACAGCTCCTCATAAGAGATGCATAGCAGAAAGTTAATCGAGGCTCCGATCTTGTGCTAGACCTATCAACCCCTGCATGTCAGGTTACAAATTATGTCACTGCGGCTTGACATGAACAGCACCCTGGTCTGAAATCAATCCCAGCCACAGCTTCCTCTCCCAGCAGTATAAGTGTAGAGGTATTATTCCTGGCAATATTACTCGAAAGCCTCGAAAGCTTTGGAATACTGACTGTCCAAACATCAGGTTACAAGTGGCTAAATCAGATTTGTGTGACAGCAGTAATTTGCTGACATGGCTCTGCAAGTGGTCATAGTAATGACGTGTGTGTGCGCAGTGGTGTAAACTGATTGGTGGTTGTGCTCCTGCTTCCTATCACTCAGAAGTGATGTAGCAAGCTAAGGGGACAACATTGCCTGCCATGGACGTTTCCCAGTTGCTTTGAATGTTCAATATCATAGTGCAAGAACACTTTTAAAGCCTCAAAGGATAAGATGATTCAACTTTCAAAACGAGCCCTTTTTGGCTAGCCACAATCAGATTTGTATCTGACTTCAAACCACCTACGAAGGTGGTTTGAAATGCGGATTGAAATATCAGATTCCATGTGCTAGCTACCTGGTCAGACTGCAGGAAAAGGAACAGATTTGAATCGTATATGCAACAAATTTGGATTTGAGTCACTTCAAACTGCCAATGTGTTTTAGTTGTGCTTAAATGAATTGGGCCAATAGGAAACACCACTTCATCTTTGTGATGACAGCCAACTGGGGGTGGGTGCTTCCGTGGTTGAGGTATGACTTTCCACAGTTGTTTAAACCACTGGTGAGGCGTAACACCACTTCTTGTTATCCATACCTCTTATCTCTTTCATACCAAAAGGAAACTGCCTTGATATTTTTCATTTGAATTGAATAGAGAGCAGAGCATCACTGCTGGACTTGATAACATGCTCCCTGAAACACCTGTATGAGCTGGTCTCCCCAACAGACACCAGGGTTATTATCTACTACCCACACTCCTGCCCCCATGCCAACAACACAACATGTCTTTCATGGTATTATATGCTTTCTTTATGGATAAAAGGGAAAAGTGGATGAATTACTATAAAGAAACGTGTTTCTTTCTATGTTGACAAAGAAAATAAAGTGAGCGGATGGATATAGTCACAAGTACAGCTATAGCTATAGCCAAACCAAGAATCAGACGTACATTAGCATATGGATATTATTTAATTAATGACATCAAGGAAGTAATATAATATAAGCCTGAAAAATTCATGGTCAGGATTGCCTGATAATATATTTTAAAAAGTATATATACAGTACGAGTCAAATGTTTGGAAACACCTACTCATTCAAGGGTTTTCTTTATTCTTTACTATTTTCTACATTGTAGAATAATAGTGAAGACATCAACACTATAAAAAAACACATATGGAATCATGTAATAACCAAAAAAGTGTTAGCTTCTTATGGCTGGGGGGCAGTATTGAGTAGCTTGGATGAATAAGGTGCCCAGAGTAAACTGCCTGCTTCTCAGGCCCAGAAGCTAAGATATGTATATAGATTTGGATAGAAAACACTCTGAAGTTCCTAAAACTGTTTGAATGAGTATAACATAACTCATATGGCAAAAATATGGGAAATCGGAGGTTTGTAGGTTTTCAAGTCTTTGCCAATCCAAGATACAGTGTAAATTTGGTCCGATTGCACTTCCTAAGGCTTCCAATAGATGTCAACAGTCTTTAGAACCTTGTTTCAGGCTTATACTGTGAAGGGGGAGCGAATAAGAGCTGTGTGATGAAGAGGTCTGGCAGAATGCCATGAGCTAAGTCATGCGCGCGGCCGTGAGAGCGAGCTGCGTTCTGTTTCATTTCTAAAGACAAAGGAATTGTCCGGTTGAAACATTATTGATGATTTATGTTAAAAACATCCTAAAGATTGATTCTATAGATCGTTTGACATGTTTCTACAAACTGTAATATAACTTTTTTGACTTTTTGTCTGGACTAAGTGCCTGCGCCTTGAAAAATGTACAATAGTGTCTGCTTAAAACAATGTATAAAAGACATGATGCTAACACCAAAGCAACCCACTGCCCCTAAATAAGAATGAGTGCTACATTTGAAACTGCCAATTTTTGTGCTTCAGTAAAACTATTCCTGGACATGAGTTTTAGTATTTTCCACTGCTGTTCTCCATTGCTCTTCATCCATGGTTTACCAGCAGGTTCTGAAAACAAGGAGAGGACAACGTTAATCAACCATATGTCAGATCAATTTAACACAATACATAACACAACAACACACACGTCTTCAGACTCACTTCAGCTCAATTCTTAACAAAATGTCTATCAAGGCCCTGACCCCCTTGGGTCTTGACTCTTGTAGGGGAAGCGAGCACAATGATTTCCATTCCTCTGTGATGCTCTTAGGAACTACTAGGTGTGAGTAGGGGGAGGAGTCTCCCTGCTAACCAGCACCAATCAAAGGTCAGCACCAATGATGTCTATGGTCAAGACAATTGGAGTGATTCTCTCGGTGGGGTGTAACCACTTGTCACATCTGCTCCTGCTACTCCCTCTGGTGTTCATCCGGTGTCTTCTTGACCTGCAATTACTCCTCCTGTACATTCTCTCTCCCTCTCCCTCTCTGTGTGATTGTGTGGTTGGAGACAGATGTGCTGGAGTCAGAGCAGATCCCTACCAGCTGCAACTCGTTCCATAATCAAGACCTCTACAAATACTCAGTCCTGCCACTTCCACTCTGCCAGATCGTAATCTCTGCTCAGTCAGTTCATGATTCTAGCCATTTATGATTATTCAAGATCCTGTTACTCTGCTGTGCCTGTTTCCCTGCCTGACACCGTATATCCTCTCATTGCAGTTTACCTCTCTGACTCCTGTCTCCCATCCACATCTCACCACACTACATTTTACTCACCACCACTACCTTGGATTCCCCTCAGGACCTGTTTACCCTGTTCTGCTCAGCTAAGTCCAACCTCAGTCTTCACATCTGTTTTTTTCTGCAATTCATCCAAGCTTCCCCGGATCTGCACTCCATATCTCCCTGTGTGAACAATAAATATTTTGGTTCATTCATCCCTGTTTCCTCATCTGAGTCTGCTCTTGGGTTCCCCTGTGTCGCTCCGCTTAACACCACTGACACTTTCATAAAGAGTACTCACAGATTACTGACAGAAGTCCTTTCCGTCTCTGACAACAATAAAGCAACATACCGTACATCCACAGTTTGTCCATTCATTTAGAGAGAAAGAATAGAGACAAAAGAAAATCGAAATAAATAATTATCAGCTTGCTCAAGGTGATGGCCTAACTAGTCTTTAAAAGCATTTCTAGACTGTACTGTAGGCTTTGACATCATCATAAATACATTTGGTGCACAAATTGGGAACAGGTGATTTAAAGAGCACTCTCCCTGCATTCTCATCTATTAATTTGGCCAGAGCTTTGAAAGCATCCTCAACAGACCCAGAGGGCCACGGCATGGAGAGCAGAGTGCTGCTGCAGAGGGGGCAGGAATAATGGCATGTTATTGAGGTCCATGTGGAACAATACTCGGAGCCTTGGCAGGCCAGCCAGGCAAAATCCAGGATGGGATATTGACCTGTAGCTGGAGGTAGCAGTGCGAGGTTAGTACACACTGAGAAGCATGCCCCGAGACACACAGCAGAATCAATACGCGTCTCGTCACGACTGAGATCACAACACATCCCATCAGAATACATCGTAAGGGACGCCTCCACCTGCAGGGAAAGTAAGTGTTTGTGTGTCAGGGAGAGAAAGACTTGCAGAGCTTAGCCAAAAAGTTCCCAGTGTGAATACATGCTCTGCTAGTGCGTACTTGTTTCACTTTATTGGAGGTGATTTCTATTTACTCACTCTACCCAAAGTCAGCACAATACTGTTACACACTTACAAACATACACCCTCGCAAATGTAAAAAGTTCTCCTATAGCTCTAATAGGAGCTACAGTATACAGTAGTAGCGTCTGAGTTGTTGTAGGGTCAGTCTTGATTAGCTAAGAGGGTTTCCTCAGCAGGTAGCTCTGACAACTGGGGTCAGACAGCAGCACATTGACCCCGGACCTCTGGCCTCTATATAATCACCACAGTGACAAGAGGTCAACACAGAGGGGAATATACATATGAACTGTGACCTGAGTGTCTGTGGGAGTGATGTCAATCTGTCTGATGCTGTTTTGTGTCCAGACAGAGCCATTTACCCAGCTGGTAAGGAAGAGAATGAAGATGAGTGTCTTAATTGTACACAAGCATTATCGTTGATTCTACTCGTTGTCTTTCATCTATATCACTTAAAAATAACATATTACATGTCCAGCAATTTATTTTATAACTTCCATACTTAATTTATGGTAAGTGCATGTGTACTGTATGTCACTGAGAATCATTTACTTTAGAAAGCAGTCCATTTTTACGGCAAGGAACACATCTCAAATGTCTGGTGACAACATTCCATCTGACAGGCTACTTATACTAGCCTGATTCCTCCATGGCAGTGGTACTACTATTTGTTTTCTGCTCAGATAGTTTTGGTGTATAGAGGAGGCCGAGTGAGAGTCAGGAGGAGAGGGGGAGACCATAGACCGTACTCGGTCCCCTCTCCCAGGCTCAGCTCAATTGGAAATCCGTCTTATCTGATGACTGGCAGGCAATTGGAATTCCCGGGCGATAGCCCCCACTCTGCCACAGAGAGGGAGGCAGACAGGCAAAGAAAAAGAAAAAACTACTGAGATGTGATACGAGTGCCTGGTTTTCACTGAGAGCTTTCCTGTGTGGAGAGATAGCCTCTCCTAGCTCCTGACGGATGGCAACACAACATGCTGGCTGCATCCCTTTCAAAGCCCCCAGGCCACTCTATACTCTACACCAGCAATAGGTTTAGTTCCCCTACTTTCCATTTATTATTAAATATTTACTACTTTACATGTATTATTTCTGATGATTGCATTCATGAGGAGAGGGATCAATTGCTTTGAAGCTAGACATGAAAGTGAGCATAACATGTCAACCTGGCCTTGAGTGGGGAGGTCAGGATACCACAAACAACAACCACAACAACTTTTTGGGTGAAATGTTTTTGTATTAAAAGGGGGAAATTATTTTAGAGTACAAAGAGGAAATTGGAATGCATTGTGAGGTGAGGGCCTGGGAGCCAAAGTGGCCAGGAGGACGTGGAGCGGCAGCCTGACCATTTGCGGTTTTGGCCATTTTGTTTAACAAAGCCAATTGAACCCCTCAGATGGCCAGGCAGGCTGGACATTTATCTCAGCTGGGGGCCTCACACAGCCTTTCACCCACAGGATAAAACAGAGCCCATCTCCAGGCCCAGGCGTTCTGTGAAATCCGCTACAAAAAGCCAAAGTGTGCCAATTCTTTGGCGTTTGAGGTGGCTTTCAACTCCACAATGTGTGAGCCATGGACCTGTGTTATTATCTGGTCTATTAGAGAGAGAAAGAGAGAGAGTGGGGACGCGAGAGGAGAGAGGCGTTGGAAAGGTCAGCCAGCACCGCTGGAGCCCATTGTGTCCTCCCTCCGTCCTCCATCCCTCCACTGATGGACATTTGAAAGCCTTGTGTTGACCAAAATGGTAGCTTTGGATTCAGCTTGATCAGATGTGCTGTTCGATAGCACTCAGAGAAACAACAAAAGAGAAGGAGGAATGAAAAGGGAAAGAGAGAAAGAGGGAAAGGGGTATAGCTAGAGCAAGACCATGTTTAATGCATCACTGTTAAGGCTAGACACTTTGCTGTACCGTGGTAGAAACTACACAAAACAGGTGAACAATAAAATATGTAACGACATCAAACATCAACGTATGTGACAGCTTGATGGTAGTAGTGGTTACGATGACCCTACGTGAGATAGCTGGCTTTTTCTGGTCGTTAAAAAGGGGCTTAGCAGCTAATGGGCATTTGAGGTGAGGCTGAATAAATGAACTGCTGAGAGAGAGAAAGAAACAGAAAGTGAGAGAAAAGAAAAAGACCGGGAGAGACTGAAAGAGAGAGAGAGAAGAGGGAGAGACAGAGAACCAGCACTCTCTCGCCAGTAAATGTAATCTCAAAAGGCCATGCAGCACAAATGTTTGAATAATCCCTAGCGACAAAAGAGAGTGATGGAACAAAAATAATTGCTTATAATTCCCATTAAAGTAATGCTACTGTAGTGCACAGCACAGCCCAACAGGCCCAGCTAATTGCAATAGAGACTGAGAAACAAAAGACTCTTTCATGAAAGGCAGGGGAGACATCAGTGGCTGGGTGAAGAGGTTACCATTGTGATTGTGGTGCAAGCACGTTATGCATCAAAGTGGTCAGGTTCCAAGTTGGAAGACCTTCAGAGATATCTTGATTGATTTACCCCAAACAGGCAGAGATATACAACATATTGTATTGTGATGGAGAAAACAACCAACCAGAACATTTACCTCAGTGTATTTGTCTGTGGAAGAAAGCACAGGGATCCGGATGGTGACTTGCCTTGCTCTAGACTACCATTATAAAAGATAGGATCATTGTCCTGAGATTGCAGTATGCTCTTTCCTTGAACAATACTCAGGCCCTGAAACCAAACTCCCATTATAAAACATTACAGAATGTTGGATTCAATTGGAAACAAACTGTCCACTATGCTCTGTGCTATTCACTAGTCAGGTGTGCTGTTATTGTTTGCTGTAATGCCTGAAAACAATGTGGCACATAGCAAGTCGACGCCACGGCAACAGAAAGATAATGGTCTTCGGTTTGATTGGCTGCTTCTCCGAGCCTGGATCAATTCTTGTTTGAAAGGAGGGAAAGGCTGTTCATGATGACGCCTCCAACAATATGAAAATGAAATCAATAAGTCCACTGTGAAGGACTGTGAAAGAGAGAATGAGGGAGACATAAAAGAGAGATATACAGGGAGGTCAAACACAAACAGACACACACAGCTACAGTTCCTACCCACTGATATAATACCCCCCCCCCACCCTCTCTCTCCCTTGCAACACCTTGGAGACTACTGTCTCTCTCTTTCTCTCCCTCTTTTTCTCCCTTTGTCTAAGCACACAAGTGGAGAGAGCGAGGCCAAAAGTTTGAAACCTCTGATTGTCGTGTCTGACTTCACACTCCACTGTGTGCTTGCCGCGCTAGGGATTCGTATTGAAATCATTGGAATTATTCTCCCCTGCAGGCCTGCTTGACGAGGCCTCTCCTCTGTGTGTTGCTGTGTGTGTGCTGGGCTGCAGTCAGATAGATTGCTAGTGATAAGGACTATAGGACCAGTCCTTCAGTAGCCTGGCTTCTGACTCTTTAATGAGGCACGGCTGAGGGCCACAGAGAGCAGAGAGGGCTCCTCCGGCTAACACACTGGACTGGCTCTCTCTCTCTCTTACAGGGGCAAGGGTCTGGCTGTCACCACTGTCACCCTCTTCACTGGACACTGACGGAGTCACAAGAGACCAGTCATAGAGTTGTGACTGCCTCTTCACCCTACACATGGATGGAACACTAACCTATGTAATTGTCAAAGAAGAGAAAACTGAAACAAAACTGGAGAAAGTAAAGTGCCACTAGACAGGGAAACTTTGTTGTACAACTTGTCTTTTTGTCCTACTCTTGCTCTTGAACTTTTGCATGTGTCAAAAGTTTTGCTTGTGTGAATTTAGACATACAGCTGCAAGTTATAACGTGCTGTATGTGAGGAGTACTGAGGATCAGGTTTTGGCTGTATAATTGTAGTTATCTGGATTCAGCTATAGAAGTGTAGTTACTGGTCTGGTCCATATTCAGTTCTGTGTGGAGCAGTGATTACTGGAGAATGACAGTCTGGTGGGACAGTATTAACCTGTGTCCCTTATAGGCCCTGCCAGCCTGTGTAGCCAGGCACACATCCTTCTTTATTAAGACTGAGTGATGAGGGACCTGGACTGGCATGACTCTCCACTCCTCTCTGTGTCCCTCTGCTGTCTATCTCTCTTCAACTCCTTAAACACCATTCGTTTCTCTCCATCTCTCTTTCCATCTCTCTCAGCTCATCCATCTCCTGCCTTCAGAGGCCTATTGTCTTTTTGACTAATTCTCTTACTCTTATCTTCAATTTTTTCTGACTATCTGTTTGTTTCTTTCCTCTTATATTTTCTCTGTTGACAGTCTGTTAAAAGTGTAATCTCTGCCCCTGCAGCATTAGTTCAATCCAGAATATTAAAGATCAATAGGTTTGTCTGCTCCCTCAGATCTACAGTAGAACCATACTTACATCATCCTGAGGAGCTACAGAGTTGATTTGCTTTTACTTGATCTCTGGACACATCATTAATCATGTTGTGAACAGCCCCGATTGTTCTCTGAGGCCAGCCCAAGGCTACAAAGCAGATAGATACTACCGGTGGACCTGGCTGCCTGCTGTCTCTCTAGCTACAAAGCAGATAGATACTACCGGTGGACCTGGCTGCCTGCTGTCTCTCTAGCTACAAAGCAGATAGATACTACCGGTGGACCTGCCTGCCGGCTGTCTCTCTAGCTACAAAGCAGATAGATACTACCGGTGCACCTGCCTGCCTGCTGTCTCTCTAGCTACAAAGCAGATAGATACTACCGGTGGACCGGCCTGCCTGCTGTCTCTCTAGCTACAAAGCAGATAGATACTACCGGTGGACCTGGCTGCCTGCTGTCTCACTAGCTACAAAGCAGATAGATACTACCGGTGGACCTGGCTGCCTGCTGTCTCTCTAGCTACAAAGCAGATAGATACTACCGGTGCACCTGCCTGCCTGCTGTCTCTCTAGCTACAAAGCAGATAGATACTACCGGTGGACCTGCCTGCCTGCTGTCTCTCTAGCTACAAAGCAGATAGATACTACCGGTGGACCTGCCTGCCTGCTGTCTCTCTAGCTACAAAGCAGATAGATACTACCGGTGGACCTGGCTGCCTGCTGTCTCTCTAGCTACAAAGCAGATAGATACTACCGGTGGACCTGGCTGCCTGCTGTCTCTCTAGCTACAAAGCAGATAGATACTACCGGTGGACCTGGCTGCCTGCTGTCTCTCTACTTTCATAAACTGGGAAGGGTCCAACAGCATGGCGAGTTAACCAAGCTGCTGGGGATATTCTGCCCTTGCCAATGGAGTGTATCAAACTTAATGCACTCAGTAATTCTACAAAGTGTGTCCTGATGGACAGTGGAACTGACAGCTGATGAGGAGGAGCAGGTTTGACAGCACACCCGCGTGCGTGCGTGCGTGCGTGCGTGGGGGTGTGTGTGTGTGTGTTTGTTTACTGTATATGGGTTTTGTGTGTATATATCTGAGTGTTTGTGTATATATAATTGTGTGTCTATATGAGTGTGTATGTACTGTATATGAGTGTGTGTGTATATATATATGAATGTGTGTATATATATATGAGTGTGTAATATATAATAATAATAATAAATAATAATATATCCCATTTAGCAGACGCTTTTGTCCAAAGCGACTTACAAGTCGGCTGGGGCCACTACTTTTACATATGGGTGGTCCCAGCGGGAAACGAACCCACGACGCTTGGCGTTGCAAGCGCCATGCTCTACCGACTGAGCCACACAGTACTGTATATGAGTGTGTGTGTATATATATGAGTGTGTGTATATATATATGAGTGTGTGTATATATATGAGTGTGTATGTACTGTATATGAGTGTGTGTGTATATATATATGAGTGTGTGTATATATATGTATATATATGAGTGTGTGTGTATATATATATGAGTGTGTGTATATATATGAGTGTGTGTATATATATATATATATATATGAGTGTGTGTGTATATATATGAGTGTGTGTATATATATATATATATATGAGTGTGTATATATATATATATATATATATATATATATATATATGAGTGTGTGTGTATATATATATGAGTGTGTGTATATATATATATATATGAGTGTGTGTATATATATGAGTGTGTGTATATATATATATATATATATATGAGTGTGTGTATATATATGAGTGTGTGTATATATATATATATATATATATATGAGTGTGTATATATATATGAGTGTGTGTATATATATATATATATATATATATATATATATATATATGAGTGTGTATATATATATATGAGTGTGTGTATATATATGAGTGTGTATGTACTGTATATGAGTGTGTGTGTATATATATATGAGTGTGTGTATATATATGAGTGTGTATGTACTGTATATGAGTGTGTGTGTATATATATATGAGTGTGTGTATATATATATATATATGAGTGTGTATGTACTGTATATGAGTGTGTGTATATATATATATGAGTGTGTGTATATATATGAGTGTGTATGTACTGTATATGAGTGTGTGTGTATATATATATATGAGTGTGTGTATATATATATATATATATATATATATATATATATATATATATATATATATGAGTGTGAATGTACTGTATATGAGTGTGTGTGTATATATATATATATATGAGTGTGTATGTACTGTATATGAGTGTGTGTATGTATATGAGTGTGTGTATATATATATATGAGTGTGTGTGTATATATATATATATATATATGAGTGTGTGTATATATATATATGAGTGTGTGTATATATATATATGAGTGTGTGTATATATATATGAGTGTGTGTATATATATATATGAGTGTGTGTATATATATGAGTGTGTGTATATATATATATATATATATATATGAGTGTGTGTGTATATATATATATGAGTGTGTGTATATATATATATATATGAGTGTGTGTATATATATGAGTGTGTGTATATATATATATATATGAGTGTGTGTGTATATATATATGAGTGTGTGTATATATATATATATATGAGTGTGTGTATATATATATATGAGTGTGTGTATATATATGAGTGTGTGTATATATATATATGAGTGTGTATATATATATATATATGAGTGTGTGTATATATATGAGTGTGTATGTACTGTATATGAGTGTGAGAGGCTGACAGGAGGAGAATAGCGCTGATAGTGTATTTCTCAGAGACCTATGACAGGCAGGGGAGAAGATGGTAACTCCAGGGTCCGAAATTAAAATAACTTGCCGCATCGACAACAGCGTAGGGCAGCCAATCAGAGAGCCGAGGCTGTAGCACTGCCAACATCAGGAACTCAGGTAAGTTATTAAGACATGTGGCAGCAGCTTTAGGACAACACCACAGGGACAGGTCCGAACTGAGGTCTACACAGAAACAAATTCAGAAGCACATTGCCAGTCAAAGACTATACACAAAATACAGTATTTCAGTTCTATAAATCATAAAGGTGGTCGATAAAGAAGTATTTCATTCCATTGGGGAACCACTTGAGATCCTTAGTTTATGGAAAAACGATGGACAAATATACCTAAAACATTTAGGGTGGGCAATAGACGCTGAAGCATTTGTGACCGACTGGCTCGATTCGGTCTTATGTGGCAAAATTTGAAATTGTGTTTTTTAAATTGATAAAAGTAGCTAGAAAATGGTATATAAAACACTGCAGGTTGAGGAACAATGGGAAAGTAATTCTGCTTTGAAAGTTGATCAACTTTGAGCCCTTGAATGTTTTGGTAAACCTACTGGAGAGCTCTTCTTTGTCTACACCCATTCAACATTGTTCACACCTTCTTAAGCCTTAGCCCCACCCATCTATTTAAGGATTCACATGAGGCCGTGTACTAAACAACCAAAGATTTCAAGACTAAAGGCTGGTTTATACTACATTTCCCATTGAGGGGTTGGGTTAAATGCGGAAGACACATTTCAGTTGAATGCATTCAGTTGTACAGCTGACTAGGTTACACCCTTTCCTTTCCCTTTCCACTGTGCTCTGGGCAGTACGCATGAAGCAGTTCAACACACCATTCTCCAAGAGAGCTCAATTCTGCATCGCTCAGTCAGCCCTGCAATCTTGCAGAACTTTGAAGTGAGCTCAACTTCATTGATGGAGGGATGGCACCTTACAGGAGAGGAGAAGAGAGGAGAGCTGCAGGAGGCTGGAGGTGTAAACTGCTGCAGGACAGGTGGAGGGCTGAAGGTTTACTCACTCCTTCCCCAGTCTGACAGTGGGGCTCTGGGAATAACGCCCAGACTTGAACACAAAAGCCTCAGCTGATGGTTTACGCCAAGCCAGGGCTACAGGGAAGGGAGCGCAGAGGGAGAAAACAGCATTAAAAGTTTCTGAGGTCTAAAACTTGGGGCTTTGCACACTGACCCCGTCGTACTGCAATATCAATCCAGCATCAGACACGCTACCCTAACCAGCGCATTCCCATCTCTCTCCGTCTCTGTCTCTGTCTCTCCCTCCCTCCACCCTCTTTCTTTTGTGCTAAATGCAGGGAAGCTCAAAACATCTATCACCATCAAAGTCAGGGCGTCTCTCTCTCTGTAAATGTCTTGAGAATCCTGCAGAGCGCAGAGACGGATCAGGCAATCTCAACTCATTATCCGAGACAGGGGCGAGCGTGGGCGCCTCCCAATCTCCTCACTCCCGCACCCCCCTCCCCAGCCTCACACTGCGCTCACTGGCTCCATTCTCTAATAAGGCCTGCCTCTGTATCCCCCTTTTAACCATCAGCACAACCCAAGCCCATTTACTTCACACGAAACAGAGGGGAAATACACAACACACACACACATACTGATACACAAATTTACTGATACACACACATACAGGTACAAACACACACAGAGATCAGAAGATGCCTTTCATTTGCTGAGCGTTAATAAGGCAGTGTGTAGGGCTAGGTCTGCAGTTGGCCTGGTCTGGGCAGACGGCCTCCGTCTACAGTAACTGATGAAACCATACAGTTACAAGACTCCCAGTAACACAGCTGTCAACTGGCCTGCTGTGCTGCTACAGATGTCAACATCAAACAGGCATCAGAGTCAAACATTGATAGAAAACAGTTAGGGTGGAGATCTTTCAACTCAGAATGTTCAGGAAATGCTCACCTAGTCAAAGGGATACTATGAGATTTAGAGATTTAGGTGGTTTCTCTACTTACCCAGTCTCTCAAAATCTTGCAGTATCCCTTTAAAACTAGGTGAGCATCCATTAAAAATAGATGAATTTGCTGAACATTCTGAGTTCATAGATCTCTGTCCTAACGGTTTCCTATCAAGGTCTGACTCTGATGCCTGTTTGATGTAGACATGGTCTGGAACCAGAGTCAAACAAACTCACAGATACCATTTTTATGTCTGGTTGCAGTTTGGAGATTATTGAACTTGCCATATTGTGAGCTTAGCACAGTTAATGGAAGTCTCCCGACACAGTAGCCATGTCACGAATCCCTCTGGAACTTTCATCATGAACACCTGTCCCCTATTCCTACTGATTAGTACTTGTATAAGTGTGCCCTTTGGTTTCTATTGGGCTGTCGATTATTGTTACAATGTCCTTTGGTACGTGTGAGTACCTGTGCTATGTGTTTTGGGCTTTGGTGCCCTTGTGGATTGTGCAGATGTTTACGGGTCTCGTCCCGTGAGTTAATCATTGTGCGCGTGTGTTATTTATTCGAGATACTCCTCGCTCGTTTGTTTGGGTTTCAACCCTGTGTTTTTGTTACGTGTTTGTTTGGTCTTAGTCCCAGCGCCTTTACACGGCACGTTGTAATTTGGGTACAATAAAAATAACTATTACGCATTCCTGCGCCTGTCTCCCAAATCTCTTCATACCAACGTGACAAGCCAGCTCCTCTCAAAAGCAGGGAAGTAGACCTTCTAACTACTACAAAGCTGGGTGGTTGGTCATATAGTCTTACAAAGACATACATAGTAATCAATATTTTATAAATGTGTTCATTTTACTGGTAATCATAAGAAACAAGATTCTATCCACGTCCTCCTTCTCTGTCCCACTGTCTCATAGAGATGTATAGAGAACATAGCGTATCTGTCTCAATGGCGCTGACCGTGCACTCATAGATGGCATAACAGTACAGGTACAACGTTGTGATCTCTATGCGACAATGGGACAGAAGCTTTAATATCCTTAGAAACATTTTTGGAAGAAAGGGTTCATTGATGATTGTTTGGAAAGCAAGAAGGACTCTTTGGAAGGCAATAAGGGTTCTACATAGAACCTTATATCATATTTCCCAGCATGCCCTATTGGATGGTGATTTTCAGAATTGTTTGTTTTAATATCTGTGTTTTTGCGTGTACATTGATTGGTTGCAGTTAGTAGTTTAACTTATTGAACCCATTACTTAAATGGTTGTTGCAGTTTAAATGGCTTAGGGAGACTCCTCACAATGTTCCTAACCCTGGCAGTCGTTCTGAATGCAGGTTGTGGGTGATTTAAAAAAATCCACTTATTGGATATCTTACCTCTAGCTGGATTCCAATAGGAATTGCACATCACTCTGCAAGCCAGCATAATGTGACTTGCAGGGCCTGATGTGACCTGTAAACCAGGAGATTCCTAACAACACTGTGTTAGGGTATAACTAGGCCCTCAAAGAAAGGCCTCATGATATATGTAATGAATTGGCATAAAGAATGTAATTTTAAGGGTAATAAGGCTGGTGGAACTGTTCACATAGTTCTAGGAAGAAAACTTCATAGATGGTTCTAATGTAGGTATAATTACAGTATCTACAGGGGGTTCTTTGAAGAACCTTACATAGAGGGTTCTAGGTAGATATACATCTTATAGGGGTAGTACTCTTGTGAAGAAGAGGCAGAAGACTCTAATGAGCCAGATTTGACTTGGGGGTAGAGATGCCAGAAACATCTTTACCTTGACTTCTGTATAACCTTAACCCTAAACCAGGTTATTTGGAACAGGGACACAAATAAAGTTGTATCTTTACTGGATGGGAAAAAATATCCTATGATTAAACAAAAAACTATGAACAGGTGAAGGGTCTATATAATATATGTATCTATTTGTGTAGAAAGAAGCCATGAAAACCCCCATGCATCCACTGAGTCAGAGCCTATAGTGTACACTGACCTTCTTGGCTGCGTCAATGCACTGTATGTACGTTTTGGCCAGGTCAGAGCATTGCAGTGTCTGCTCCCGGTTCTCCTTGTAACAGTTGAGGATCTGGGACTGCAGGTTGATGCACACAGACTCTGTGTTCCTCGCTCTGTGGACACACACAGTCAGACACAGGTCACGGGTCAGCCCAGAGGTCATCAAAGAGATACAGTTTCATGATTTTTATGAGAACACAACAAGCAACATATGTAACATTACTACAGTGTATGATCAGTGACATTGCAGTTTTCTGAAAAACACTTCAGGTGATTGACGTGAATGAAACTTTAAGGGAATAAAATGGTGTAAGTTAAGGAAGTTATATGACAACCCATGACCATCTGAACTTTTCTGCTATTTTTGAATCATCTCAAATTAAACTGTTTCCACATTGTGCCTGAAAAGTAAGCCCCCCGTTTCACATAAACACACTCAGACTCCACATTACATACCAATACACAGAAACACACACAGACTCCACATTACATAGCAATACACAGAAACACATACCAACATCCCCCATCGTGTACAAATGTCTCCCTCCCCATCCTGTGGACACTTTAGTGGAATGAATGGATGGGAAGAGACAGGTTAAACTGAATTACCAGCAGAGAGGATATTTATTAATAGAGCCTGTGACAAGCGTGGCAGTGACTAACACAACGATGATAAATAACCTGATACCGCAACTGAAGGAGGAGGAGGAGGCAGGGAAACAGTCACCCTGGCAATCTTTTAGCAGTGATGTCACTGAGCCTCCAGATTCCTGTAGACACAGAGCCAATGGTGTGAGGTTGTGTCTACCGAAGATGTTGACTTTAACATGGAGGGGTGCTTAGTACACTACAGTACCACCTCCATCTATCTACCACAACTAACGCGCCGCTACAGATTAGAAATGGTGAAAATAGGGATAAATCCTTCCTAATTCAACGAATCAAGTTGAGTTGATCAAATCAGACTGATTTCACAGATTGGATTAGCTTGTTGTAATATGATATGTGATATGTAACATAATTGGTCTCTTCATTCCTGTCCCTCGCTGATGGAGCTCTGTGGCAGATTCATTGCCAGGTTGCCATGCTTAATGAAATTTGATTGATTAAGCAGAGTCATGTGCGTTAAACCCTCCCATCCGCTCTGCGGCTGCTGCCCTGCACTCCAACTGCTACTATCAGAGGACCGTTTGACACTGCGCTTAATTGAAACCCAAATTAAAGCCCGGGCTCAGCTTTGATTCAGCGCGCAAGTCAACCCCGGCATTTCAATTAAAGCTCATCCAATGCTACCATCACATCACGCAGCATATCACCAAACAGCAGAGCGATATGCTATCGCTAGCGTTTCCTTGTGAGTTGCTTGTCTTATCTGAACAGTCAAGAGAAAGAAGAGAAAGCTCCATCAATCCATGTTTAAGGGATGATGCCTTTGCGTATCAGATCCCCCTGTTTTACCCACTGCTGAAGCTCTTCCTTCCTCTGTTTAATCACACTAGGAGCAGAGAAAAAGACTAAAGCAGCGCTGTTTTTTTGTGCTGGGAAGATAAGGAACTCTCCTTTAATTTAAAATAAACTGCCTTCATCAGGGAAGGAAAAGCTCCTGACAGTGCAGGAGGTTTATTAAAGGGGCCTGAAGCAGAAAATTGGTTTGCTGCAGCCAAAGCTGAACCGAATTGAACCAAATTGAAGGTGAGGCCTTAAATAAAAAATATTAACTGAGCCGATTATGCCACTTTGAGTGAAGCAGGCCATGCATATGAGCAGTAATTTCTGAATTCAAAATCTGTGAGTAAATATAACGGAACACTGAGAGATTAGGCCTTAATTACTGTCGATTCCCATTATTTTTTGTCTCCTCCAGCTAACGTGCATTGGCAGAACAAAGGCCAACTT
The DNA here is from genome assembly GCF_036934945.1 of Oncorhynchus masou masou. NCBI lineage: Eukaryota > Metazoa > Chordata > Actinopteri > Salmoniformes > Salmonidae > Oncorhynchus > Oncorhynchus masou. Next base: position 28,269,983 of record NC_088244.1, read on the forward strand.
CTGAAAGTACGCCGAGCTTAGATAGGCAAAATTAGAAAAGAAAGACTAGAAATCAAATGGGAATAAGAAAAACAACTACTACAAAAGGTTCCATTAGCAAGCCTGCAATGTGCATATTCAAGGAAGAGATTGGAATCAAATCAATGGAAATGCTAAGCAGCACAAACACACAGAAACCACAAAGAGAGTGTGTTGGATGTGATTGGCTGGAGGCAGAGAGGGCAGAGGTCATGTGTGTGCTAGGTCTGCAGCTCATAGTGCTTCAGGTGCTATCAGATGGAGTCTGAGAGGAGAGGCACCGGTATCTCTATACAGCTGCTGTTGTGGGCAACCAGCGCTCGCTCAAATCACAGAGAGAGTAGCTACTGTACCGCCTTGAGATAACTCTGCTCTGCCATCCTCAGCCAAGCCACAGCAGATTACTGCAATAGGCAGATAAATAAATTAATCACACTGGCTTTACACTGTAAATCCACCAAACTTTATCTGCAAGGGAATTCAGAAGGGGCTGAAATTAACTAGAGGCCCCAGCTCTGACAGCTTTCACATTGACTGAGCTGAGGTGGGCAGCGCAGGACTCCTCTCCCTCACCCTCCCTACATTCTCCTTCTTCTCTATCCTCCTCCTCCCCTCCCCCCCAGCCAATCTCACCTGCCTGGCCCCTCTCCCTCCTCTCCTCTTCTCCACACGATGCTCCCCCACTTAAACCTGTCAGGTCTGAAGGGGCCAGAGGCAGACCGCTGAGGGCTCAGGTCAAATACAGGCAGGGTTTTGACACCGCTGACAATTACTACCGCAGAGGCCTGACTTGTTAGACCTCTGGGTTAGAGTCGCATGTAAGTGTCTGTCTCACATGTAAAGATTCACATCCTAACCTGGAGGGGGTCACCTCTCCGATGGAATGTCCCTTTCAAAGTCATGTTTATCCAGTCTAGCTCACACACACATACATACACACACAGTGTAGTGAGGTGGCATAGTCCTGGTTTGACCATGGTGTCATTTGCTGTAAAGGACTGGTCCAGCTGTATAATTCACCACTGTGTCGTGGATCACAAGGTTGACAGAATCTTTTTTTTTATGTCTCTTTCATTTGAACCACAATTACAGGGAAGAGGTGTGTGTCAAAATCAGAATCCTTATGACTTCTACTAAATAGTCATCTTTTATGGATGACACTTACAGCATTGCTGCTGTTAGCACAAGACTACTGTATCATGAATGATCATGAACAACAGCTGTGGTACTGTATGATGGTAGGGATAGTGGTGTTACCGTGCTACAGCAGCAAAGGAGAGGAGAGTGGGCTCAGAGTTGGTCCATGTGTGTGGTCAGCCAGTGATGACTGCCAGTTTTACACTCCCTGGACAGCATGTGTCTTCTATAATGAGGGCTTTTTGTCTGAGAGGCCATAACACCAGCAGCAAGAACAACAAGAGCAACGTCTGTCTGGAGCTAACTAATTGGCCACTGTTGTTAGCTGTAGCTAGCTCACTGTGACTGAACGCTGGACACCTCATATTTTGTTTATATACTGTTTCCTCACTGTGTATGTATATACTGTATTCTCGACATAGTTCATCCTAATATACACTACCTTTCAAAAGTTTGGGGTCACTTAGAAATGTCCTTGTTTTTGAAAGAAAAGGCCTAGAAGGCCAGCATCCCAGAGTCGCCTCTTCACTGTTGACATTGAGACTGGTGTTTTGCGGGTACTATTTGATGAAGCTGCCAGTTAAGGACTTGTGAGGCATCTGTTTCTCAAACTAGACTAATGTACTTGTCCTCTCAGTTGTGCACCGGGGCCTCCCACTCCTCTTTCTATTCTGGTTAGAGTTGGGGCGGTAGGGTAGGAGGGTAGCCTAATGGTTAGAGCGTTGGACTCGTAACCGGAAGGTTGCAAGTTCAAACCCTCGAGCTGACAAGGTACAAATCTGTCGTTCTGCCCCTGAACAGGCAGTTAACCCACTGTTCCTAGGCTGTCATTGAAAATAAGAGTTTGTTCTTAACTGACTTGCCTAGTTAAATAAAGGTAAAATAAAAAAAATAAAAAAAGAGTCAGTTTGCGCTGTTCTGTGAAGGGAGTAGTACACAGCGTTGAATGAGATCTTCAGTTTCTTGGCAATTTCTCACCTGGAATAGCCTTCATTTCTCAGAACAAGAATAGACTGACGAGTTTCAGAAGAAAGTTAATTGCTTCTGGCCATTTTGAGCATGTAATGCTGATGCTCCAGATACTCAACTAGTTTAAAGGCCAGTTTTATTGCTTCTTTAATCAGAACAACAGTTTTCAGCTGTGCTAACATAATTGCAAAAGGGTTTTCTATTGATCAGTTAGCCTTATAAAATTATGAACTTGGATTAGCTAACACAACATGCCATTGGAACACAGGAGTGATGGTTGCTCATAATGTGCCTTTGTACGCCTATATAGATATTCCATAATGAAAATCAGCTACAATAGTTTCCAGCTGCAATAGTCATTTACAATATTAACAATGTCTATACTGTATTTCTGATCAATTTGATGTTATTATAATGGACAAAAAAATGTTTTTCTTTCAAAAACAAGGACATTTCTAAGTGACCCAAAACTTTTGAACGGTAGCGCACCTACCACTGTACATACCATTTTCTTAATATAAATACCACACAACAGCTAGTATACAGCTAGTTCTGTGTTGCCTTTTGTTTTCACAGAGGGGAGCTCCTCAATACCAATGCTTTTCTGTTTACCTCAGAAAGGTCTGCAGTGCCATGGCATGTTGCCAAGCTGATTATGGTGCAGCCAGCTAGGCTGTTCCATCAAAGATACACACCTTTGTCTGGGCGGCTCCTAAGGTGTGCATTACATTACAATCACAACACAGCACTCTAACAGCCACACTCCAAGACTGCTACAAACTGCGGAGTGCTTTGAGAACTACTTCACTTTACCCGTCACAATACAGCACATTATCTCTCTTCAATTGAAGACTTCAAATAGGTAAAGTATCTGTCAGATAGGTCATGTCTGATATGAGAGATAAAACAGCAAGAAGACGATGGACACTAGGTTTTGAGTGCCCTGTGCTCTGCTCTGTGTGCTAGAGAGGGAGTGACGTCAGGAAGCAGTGAGGGACAGAGAGGGAAAGATATAAGAGAGCAGCCTTGTCATGCTCCAGGAGAGTTGGGGCTTGGGGAGCTGCAGCTGAGACAAGGCATCAGTGTGCACACAGGGAAGACAAGCAGGGACAGGACGCCCCTGGCAAACCTTCTCCAAGTCTAGGGATTAAAACCTGGATTAAAACATCACACTGTGGAGGAGGCTGGCAGGTAGGAGCCCGGCAAACTGCCACTGTCTGCTTAAGCTCTGGTAGTACAGCTCAGGAAAATGACAATTTACAGTACGCAAACACAGCCCAAGCCTTGTAGCCCAATTCAATACTCTACACTCTCAGAGAAAAAGGTACTATCTAGAACCTAGACTGTCCCTGTGGGAGATCCCTTTGAGCAGCCCTTTTGGTTCCAGGTATAACCTTTTTTGGTTCCATGTAGAATCCTTTTCACAGAGGTTTCTACATGGAACCCAAAATAGTTGTACATGGAAACCAACGGGTTCTACATGGAACCCAATAGGGTTCCGCAAAGGTTTTTCACATAGGGAGAGCCGTAGAATCCTTTTGGAACTCTTTTTTTTCTGAGAGTGTAACCTTAGACCCAGTCTTGCTGCATAACCCCTGACCACATCCTGGCCTCCATTCCACCCTAACCCTAACCCTGACCATATCCTGGCCTCCATTCCACCCTAACCCTAACCACTGACCACATCCTGGCCTCCATTCCACCCTAACCATAACCCTGACCATATCCTGGCCTCCATTCCACCCTAACCCTTCCCCCAGCCCAACTGCAACTGTCTTCTTTTGATCTCCTTACCTCAGAGTCGTCACTCAATCTAACCTTCACCTGGTTGGCCAAAACTGGAATAGGAGACACTGGAAGGTTCTACAAAACCATAGCACCGAAAAACACAGTCTGAGACCATCACTGTACTGGAGACAGGGTACGAACACTTACGGAAGAGAGATCTCGCTCTGATCGTATTGCCATCTGATGGGAGCGTGCGTTGCCATATCTCCTGCCTGGGAGGGAGTCTCTTCCTGGCTGACGCGGCATCAGACGGCAACACGCTCACATGAGCTTAGAAGCTCAAATCCCTGATTAGAGGCCTTCAGTAGTTTGCAGCGAGGAGCAAGGTTAGCACAGAGTATGCAAGGAGAACAGCAGTCCCTAACCACCTGCCACCATGCTTACACACACTGCTTAATTTACACATGCAGAAGAGAGAAGAGCTGACTTTCCCTAAGACTATAGTGCATTTGAAAATGTTTATCTCAGATTGTACTGCTACTCCTCTCTATTTTTTTACTTTTGAATGGTCATGCATTTACTGATGTGATACTGGTATAGGCCTTTTGAATGGTCATTAATTTACTGATGTGATACTGGTATAGGCCTTTTGAATGGTCATTAATTTACTGATGTGATACTGGTATAGGCCTTTTGTCCCCCACTGCAGTTAGTTACGAATGAAAAAATCACTTGTGATGATTACTCTTGTGCTCCCATATCTACAGTCGAGGGTCTCCCTGGGAAAATAGCACAGCATTATGCTATTGCTTTATTCTACTGGGGAATTCTATAAGTTGTATAGTAAAATGCCTGGAAAGATGGACCATTTAAATGAAGTGTTTTTAAAAAAGAGGTTTAAGCTGATTACAATGGGATTGAAAGACCAGCTGTTCAATACTCATCATAACCATGTAAACGCTGTAATGTGCACAGTGTGCAGAATTGAGATCAGTCTTTGAAAAACATGCCATGGTAAATGCATTAAAAATAAGAAGGAAGGAAAGTAAACTGGTAGGATATGTGATAAGGCTAATCAGGAAAGCTCTCATTTGGACACAACATTTAAATATACAGGTAACTGCCTAAATAAAGGAAACACCAACATGGTGTCGTAATCGTTTTCATGCTCATCAAACTATTCAGTGACCACTCGTGCCCTGTGGTTGGGGGCATTGTCATCCTATGGGGGTATAGTCATGATAGCCAAAATAATGGAAAATAATGGCCTGCCCAGCATTTTTATACAGGACCCTAAGCATGTGTAGTAGAGTTAAAATGGTTATTCCATCAAACTTCTAATGATTAGAATAGTACACAACGCAGAACAGAACGACCAGGTTAAGGGTCAGTGGCCCAAGCCCACGAACAGGAATATTCCAAGTTCAGACAGAAGGGGGGAGTCAGATCACTATGATCGCCAGGAACTTTACTTTTGGTGTCTATTTTTAATTGTTGTGCTACCTGTTGATGTTAGGTAGGCAGCTACAGTAGCTGAATGATGTTAACATCTTCTGGTTTTATTTAATTAAATATATTTTATTTCATCTGGGTGCTTGTGTCACCTACTAACACCCTGGTATACTCGTAGCTCCCGTTCTCCTCAGTCCAAGAAAAACACTGAGAGAAAGGTATGTGTTGCAGATTACTCCTTTGTAGAAGTCCATAACGTGAAATAAATTAAACATCCCAAGGTTAATGCTGTAGATATTGTTATAAGGGAGTGTGAGACTATTGAAACATGTAACTTTCAGAGTTTTATTGTTGTTATTGATATAGTATATATAGTATATATAGTTTAGAGTGCTAAAAAAAATTATTGCTGTTGCTAGCTAGCATGCCTTTCTGTGACGCAAACGGTTAGCTGTGCTGCCGACTGATGCTAGCGTTGCATTATGGGAAATGTAGTTTTAGTCATCTAAGGTCTGAATGGATTAAAGGCGATTTCATGTTGTAACTTATTTGTATTACAGTGTTTTTGTACATGAGTTGTTGTATTTTAATACTGTCAACACTGAAAGCACCTAGCAATGTTTTGGGGATGTGAGACAGGATATGTGTTTTACCTTCATGCTCCTGTGTAGAACAACTTGTTGATGGTGCATTGGAGACTGATGTGTTCCTGTCCTGTATTTTCACAATACTATTGCAGATCAACATAAAAGCCTAAAAGACAGCCGTGGTGTCGCTCTTCATTTCTTGGTTCTCCTGTGGTACATGTAAAGACCGCTACACATGGTGGGATGTTAATTGCTTAATTAACTCAGGAGCCACACCTGTGTGGAAGCACCTGCTTTCAGTATACTTTGTGTCCCTCATTTACTCAAGTGTTTACATTATTTTGGCAGATATTTGTACGATTCCCTATTCTGAAATAAATCAACAACTTCACTGTCATTTGCGAGCAATTTCCAAGCCTCTCATAATTCTTCAGGTGAAAATGACATTATTTAATATTGATTAATAAAACAGTTGACAATTAAAAGCTTATTAGGTTTACAGCAGGGGGGGAGGGTGTTTGCATTTAACTGGTAAGATCAAATTAATGGCGATGAAAAGATTGCTATCTGGGCAGGTTATTTCCTCATGTGTAAAAGTAAGGTTGAGGTGAATTGAATTTACACTGACATTCACTATGGGCATAATGAGTGTAGTGTGTACGTTTTTATTACTCTGCATTAATTCCATGTGTCTCAGATATCCATTTGCTCAGAGGGAACGTTAGTCTGAGTCTCCAGCCCAGGCACAGGTGAATAGATCCTGTCATACATATGTCATTCTCCAGTTTACCAGAGGTGGAGCGTATGATGCCCAATACACCTACAGATGTTTCCCAGTTAGGTTAAAACTTCTTAGGGATTGGCGTCCCGTCAACGGGACAGTTGTAAATCATGCAGCGCCTTTTGTCACCATCGCAGATTTTAGAGAAACCACAAATGTCGGTACATCTAAGTGTCTTATATCGGCTGAAAGCTTAGATTCTTGTTAATATAACTGCACTGTCCAATTTACAGTAGATATTACTGCGAAAAAATGACATGCTATTGTTTGAGAGCTCCTAACAACAGAACACTACAATCATCTCCTTAGTCCTGATCACTTTGAGGGAGAGGTTGTTATTCTGGCACCACATGGCCAGGTCTCTGACCTCCTCCCTATAGACTTTCTCGTCGTTATTGGTGATCGGCAAACTTAATGATGGTGTTGGAGTCGCGCCTGGCTGTGCAGTCATGAGTGAAAAGGGAGTACAGGAGGGGACTGAGCATGCACCCCTGAGGGGCCCCAGTGTTGAGGATCTGCATGGTGGATGTGTTGTTACCTACCTTCACCACCTGGGGGTGACCTGTCAGCAAGTCCAGCATCCAGCTGCAGAGGGAGATGTTTAGTCCCAGGGTCCTTAACTTAGTGATGAGCTTTGAGGGCACTATGGTGTTGAACGCTGAGGTGTAGTCAATGAATAGCATTCTCAAATGGGGGGTCCTATTGTCCAGGTGTGAAAGGGCAGTGTGGAGTGCAATAGAGATTGCATCATCTGTGGATCTGTTGAGGCGGTATGCAAATTTAAGTGGGTCTAGGGTTTCTGGGATAATGGTGTTGATGTGAGCCATGACCAGCCTTTCAAAGCACTTCATGGCTACAGACGTGTGCTATGGGTCGGTAGTCATTTAGGCAGGTTGCATTAGTGTTGTTGGGCACAGGGACTATGATTGTCTGCTTGAAACATGTTGGTATAACCGACTCAGACAGGGAGAGGTTGAAAATGAAGACACTTGCCAATTGCTCAGTGCATTCTCAGAGTACAAGTTCTGGTAATTCGTCTGGCCTGCGCCTTGTGTATGCTGACCTGTGTAAAGTTCTTACTCACATTGGCTCCGGAGAGCGTGATCACACAGTCATCGGGAACAGCGGGTGCTCTCATGCATGTTTTAGTGTTACTTGCCTCAAAGCGAGCATAGAAGTAATTTAGCTCATCTGGTAGGTTCGTGTCACTGGGCAGCTCCCGGCTGTGCTTCCCTTTGTAGTCTGTAATAGTTTGCAAGCCCTGCCACATCCGACGAGCGTCGGAGCCGGTGTAGTACTATTCGATCTTAGTCCATTATTGATGCTTTAACTGTTTGATGGTTTGTCTGAGGGCATAGCGGGATTTCTTATAAGCTTCCGGGTTAGAGTGCCGCTCCTTGAAAGCTGCAGCTCTACCCTTTAGCTCAGTGCAGCTGTTGCCTGTAATCCATGGCTTCTGGTTGGGGTATATACCTACATTCACTGTGGGGACGACGTCATCGATGCACTTATTGATAAAGCCACTGACTGATGTGGTGTACTCCTCAATGCCATCGGATGAATCCCGGAACATATTCCAGTCCGTGCTAGCAAAACAGTCCTTTAGCTTAGCGTCTGCTTCATCTAACCACTTTTCTATTGAACAAGTCCCTGGTGCTTCCTGCTTTAATTTTTGCTTGTAAGCAGGAATCCGGAGGATATAAATATGGTCAAATTTGCCAAATGGAGGGCGAGGGAGAGCTTTGTACGTGTCTCTGTGTTTGGAGTAAAGGTTGTCTAGAGTTTTTTCCCCTCTGGTGGCACATTTAACATGCTGACAGATTTAAGTTTCCTGACATTAAAGTCCCCAGCCACTAGGAGCGCCGACCTCTGGATGAGTGTTTACCTGTCTGCTTATGTCGGTATACAACTCATTGAGTGCGGTCTTAGTGACAGCATCGGTCTGTGGTGGTATGGAGACAGCTAAAAAAAATACAGATGAAAACTTTCTAGGTAGATAGTGTGGTCTACAGCTTATCATGAGACTCTACCTCAGGCAAGCAAAACCTTGAGACTTCCTTAGATATTTTGCACCAGCTGTTGTTTACACGTATACAGAGACCACCACCCCTTGTCTTACCAGAGGCTGCTGTTCTATCCTGCCGATACAGTGTATAACCCATCAGCTGTATGTTACTCATGTTGTCATTCAGCCACAACTCGGTGAAACATAAGATATTACTGTTTTTAATGTCCCGTTGGTAGGATATGCATGCTTTTAGTTCATACAATTGATTTTCCAGCGACTGTACGTAGGCCAGTAGTATGGATGGCAAGGGCAGATTAGCCACTCGCCAGAGGATCCTCACAAGGCACCCCGATCTCTTTCCGCGATATCTTTTCTATCTCTTTCTCCTGCGAATGACAGAATGAGGGACTGTTCGGGTGTCTGGAGTAAATCCCTCTCGTCCGACTCATTAAAGATAAATTCTACATCCAGTACGAGGTGGGTAATCGCTGTTCTGATTTCCAGAAGCACTTTTTGGTCATAAGAGACAGTAGTAGCAACATTATGTACAAAGTAAGTCACAAACAATGCGAACACAGTAACGAAATAGCGTGTTTGGTTAAGAGCCCATGAAACGGCAGCCATCTTTTCCGGCGCCATCTTCAACAGTGCCATTTTCAACCTCCATGGAAACCAAAAGCACATCACTAGTTGGTTCGTTGTATACAAACTCTTCTACCATTCCGACAACAACATCAATTACTGTGATTTGTACTGGAAGACAAAACGGGAGGAACTAGTATACAATCACTGTGTTATTTACAGCAAAGCCGAGATGAGAAATCGAACTACAGTCTACATGGATCCATCATAGATCTAGTAGAACACATTCACATTCAAGCTTTTTCAGGGCAAACCAATTGTAAATCACTTTATCTGTGGTGTTGGGTTGTGCTACAGAGTAACTCTACTTCCACAGGTAGCACATTGTAGCAAGTTTTACTGTAGAGTCTGGATGTGAACAGAACTATACAGGTGGACAAGCGGTTCTACTTACTTTACAAGAGCTTCTGATTTTGTGGCTTGGTCGTAGAACTGTTTCTTGGTTTTCTTGTATCGATCCAAATTCTGAAATAAACAAATAAATATTATGAGAAAATACTGAATGAAACAGGTAAGGTTACTGTAGAATTCATATGATGAATGAAAATAACATGATCCCTCATAAAATGTACATCTATTACGCCCCAACACTTACTAAATACATACAGTGTATCCAACTACAGCCAACAAGCTTTCAATAATGAGATGGATCGTTTTTTCCCCAACATTCTAATGCATCTACGTATGTACAGCGACCAACTGAGCCTACACACCTCGCCGATTCTTTCAACAACCATCCATAGACGGTCAGGTTGGCTGTAGTTGGACAGATGTGGAGAAACCTTAAAAGTGATGGCATAAAAAAAACATTTTATGATACAATCCATGAATAATTCAAATGTTTGGATGCTAATAAAAATACGACTATAATCAGTATCACCTCCTGATTTGGCCACCATCCCAGATCATTGCCTTAGGTAACAGCCAGTTCATTTAACAACTGCATATTAGCTGATGCAATTCTTGTTAACTGCCTTGTTCGAGGGTACAGAGGAACTTTAATAGGTTTTAAAACCCTATCCTTATTGGCCATCATGGGGTAGTTCGTAGATGCTCTGCTGGCAGTCAGTCAGGCAGACTGGGGAGGGATCAGTGAGCCTGGTCACAGACACACTGTCTCTTCATTATGCTATGCTATAGAGACTTTCACAGAGACCATCATCACCCACACATTTCTCAGTAACAGTTCTAATTACTGCTGAGGAGACTCTGGTGTAGCCACAACATTAGCCCATAGTATATAGGCACTGGCCCATAGCACAGTGCCTCAATACCCCAGAACCAAATCTTGCATTCCCTGGCCAGCTATAGTCTGTCACGAGAGACTACATGTCACTATATCGTGGGGGTAACCGTTGGATTCTCAACCAATGGTGTGGCACTTTCCCATAAAAGAAGACACTCTCTCAGCCCAGGTGGAGTCTCATTTCCCTAATTACTCCTGACAGGCAGCACCTCAGTTTGATGAGGTAATGACCGTGCCTCAGAATGCCATCCTTAAGCCCAGGCTAAACGGGCTTCCCTTAATTATTTCTGATATTCGTCTTTCCGACTGAGAGAGTGAACCGGTGGTATTTGAGGTGAGCAGAGCAGGAGAGTGATGGGAGCATCGCTGAAGCCCAGCCCTGAATCCCCATCAATTCACCAGGTGCCAGTGGGGTCAGTCTCTCTCATATTTCACACAATCTGAACCCTACACAAGTCATCTCAAGGCAAGGGAACCGACAGTGGAAACAGAGGAGCCCCGCTCGTATGCATTCACACCAATTCAACTATCGCCGGAGAAATTATCGTCCATTTGACCCCCATCCTCTCATCTTCTCCAATCATGGGAAGCGAGGAGGAAAGGAGGAGGAGCCTGAGTCAGCCCAGGCCCACTGCTTTGCCTCATCTCCCGTTGTCTGAACTCTCTCTGAAGGCCCCATTAAGAGCTGCTGCTTCTTAAATGTTAATGTATTTTATGAGGCTGTGAGGAGGTTCTCATAACAAGCAAGGAACTACAGCAGGGACTGTTATTGTGTTAGCACCGGTCCAGGAGATTGTGATGCTTGCAATTAAATGCAGATTTACCAAAGAGCAGTGACCCACTGTGGTTCTCTGGAATCAGTGTTCTGTAGCTACATTGTGCATGGCTAAAATTATTAACCTATTTATGTGAGTGAAGATACGTGTGTGTCTGTGCATTTGTGTGTGGGTGCATGAGAGAGTGTGTGTGTCTGTGCATTTGTGTGTGGGTGCATGAGAGAGTGTGTGTGTATGTGTCTGTTTGTGTGTGGGTGCATGAGAGAGTGTGTGTGTATGTGTCTGTTTGTGTGTGGGTGCATGAGAGAGTGTGTGTGTATGTGTCTGTTTGTGTCTACACTACAATGAGGGCTGACAAGGTGAGACGGTGAAGTGGGATTACAGACACATTGACCCAGATACTACAGTACTATTGGATCTCCTTCTTAGCCATTACTGACTGATGTCCATTCAGGCCAGTTCATACCACCAGGGAGCAGATAGAATGCCTCAAAACAAAACTAGAGTGCATCCTTCCCATATATCCAGTGGGGCTTCCAGGCATCTTTGAATTTCCCAAATATTTAACATACATAAACTGCCATCTTGGACTGGGTATATCTCAAAAGGTGAATGTAAAGACCTGGATTCATTGAAAACGTTGATTAAATGTCGTAGGATGGTTCGGGAGCCCTGTTGCGAGACTATTACTATATTGTGTCTGTTATTAAAAACAGTAGAAAGTCTAAGCTCCATCATATGTGCAGGTGGGTAGTGTGGGTTCACAGTGAAAGTAGGGTCAAGAAGGAATGGCCTAGTGGCATTTAAACCCACCGTTACTTTCACTGTGAACCCCTTCTTCCTTCCTGAATACATTTGCAGTGATGCATTGCCGTGGCAATGCTACCTGCATTAACCGGATTTGCCTGTGCTAATCTAACAGCTGGCAGCTGGCTCGTCTCACACTCCTCTTCCTGGCTGGCAACTGCCGTCAGCCACCCTCATCTGCCACCCTCCCCCTGCCCACCTCCAGTGCCGCTTCCTGCTGTGCTAATCCAATGGATATCTTAATCTGTGCAGGGTGGCTCTGCCTGGGCGTCGCCGCAGGCTAAGTGCTGTTCTACACACCTACACTAGGGGCACTTATCAGCCCAGCACAAACGATCCCATCGCCGACACCAACAGCCATGCTTTGATGTGCTGTAAAAGGACCAGGTTTTCAGCGCACGCACGCTCCTGTTTCAGCGGCCATTTAAAAAAGACGAAGGGTGAAGTGAATTCTGCAGTGAGATATTTCGACAAGAGATGTATTAACCTCCGCCAATCTCTGTCTTTGAGATGGATCCTCTCCTGCAGGCAATAATGAGTCTAGGAGATCGCTTTCAGTGTCCTGTCTCTTCTTCTATAAATATCAGGGGGTATCAGGAGGACGTATTACCCCTCCAGGGCCTCTGGTTCAGAGAACACCTTCCATTTAGCTGCTAGTAGATCCATGTGAGGCAGCTTCCCATTACGGTGTTGCTGAGTGACAGCACAATGAACTAACAACATGTCTCTCTCGCTTGCTCTCTCTGTATGACATGTTGCTTCTACAACATAGCTCCTGTCATGACAGGCCTGTTCGGGTCAGGTTCCCGTGGACCATAATCCTACAGAGATATCTCTCACACCCAACAGAGGGGAAGAGATTGAGAGGTATGGAGGTGTTTTTTTAATGACACCTACCATCCATTGTAACTCTTAACGCAGCAGACAAAATCCCCTTTGTCCTCTCAGTATGGAGGGATGGAGGGATGGAATGTATGTTGGGCCTATGGAGGATCTTCCTTTGAACAGTAACATGCAAGAAAAGGACTTTGGGACAATATGTTTCGTCAGCCAAAATGGTAGTAGTGACGATAGATGGAATATGAAAATGAATGTTGTTTTTGTTATGCTATTAAAAGTTAAATGACGACGTTATAAAGAAAACATAACTTGAAGAGATTTCACACTATGTACTTGAGATTTGCATACTGTACGTTGTGTGGAAAATGTCCAAATCAAAGAGAATGTTTTTGTAAAGATGAAATGTGAAGTTAGTTGTCTAAATTGGATCTGAATAAAATCCAGACCTTGCCTCGTAACTAGTTACGCCCAGAGAACGCCCATTTCTGACCCGAGGGTATAAAACATGTAAGGTAAAAATGAACATATCAGACTAAGTGACCACAAGCTTCAGCCAAGGTCCGAATTAGTTGTAAACCCAAAATTCAACACGAGGTTGAAGAAGACAAAGGAACCTTTTTACAATCTATGCTATGGATGAGTAGCTGTGTCTAAGAGGGTGAATTCAAACAGGACCACCCAGTTACCGCTCTCCAAGGAATCGTGCGGCTACACTGCTTTCATTCCCACGCTGGAACCATCTACACGGCTGATTAGCCGTCCTTCGAAGACCCCCTTTCAGAGCAAGGGCGAGGAAACAGCCCACTAAGAGAAAGGACACTGACATCGTGAGGACAAACAGAGTTACACCCGGTAACCGAAGACGTGTCGTCATCCGAGAAGCTCGGAACCCGGGCCACGAAGAGACACCCATCGGAGACCTTCAACATGTAATTACATCATTATATTCTGATCCATAAGAGCGGCAGTTCGGGGCAACGTTGGGGTTAAAATAAGCATAGTTGACAAATGTGTGCTTTTCTTTCCTGCTCTCTTTCTCTTTCTCTCTCATTTGAAATCCCCATTTTGTTGAACCCGTTTCATATTGTGTTGGCTCGCTAGGAACCTGTTTCATTGTACTAAGTTCTATTCAATAGCCTAGGAACCTGTTTCATTGTACTAAGTTCTATTCAATAGCCTAGGAACCTGTTTCATTGTACTAAGTTCTATTCAATAGCCTAGGAACCTGTTTCATTGTACTAAGTTCTATTCAATAGCCTAGGAACCTGTTTCATTGTACTAAGTTCTATTCAATAGCCTAGGAACCTGTTTCATTGTACTAAGTTCTATTCAATAGCCTAGGAACCTGTTTCATTGTACTAAGTTCTATTCAATAGCCTAGGAACCTGTTTCATTGTACTAAGTTCTATTCAATAGCCTAGGAACCTGTTTCATTGTACTAAGTTCTATTCAATAGCCTAGGAACCTGTTTCATTGTACTACGTTCTATTCAATAGCCTAGACTGTGTGTTTGTGCATGTGTACCTTATATTATCAGTTTAGCTTGTTAGTAAATAAATAATCAATTCAGTTGGTGTGGTACGGACTTATTTACTGAGACTAGGGTTTGTGCAGATTCACAAATTATGCGACGTTCAGAAGGAGACTATAGAGAAAATTAATTAATTAGCGACTGTTGTAAAATCGATATTCTGATATTCTTTGAGTTAATTTGGAAAATAGAAACTCCATAAAAAAACAAACTTTCCCATGGTGCCCCAGGTTACTGAGTTAATAATTACCTGATTCGTTTAATCACGTAATTATCAACAGTTAATCATTCGATGAGCAGCAGTCGTCACATTAATCAATACAACGTTACGACACTACTGTCTGAGCAAACTGATATTTTGTATCGGGAGATGAGCTTTACCTTCTGGCTAAAAGGTACAAAGAAAGGGGAAAAAAACGCCTCATCCTTACTCAAAGTTTACTTCTTACATTTCCATTAGAAACCAGCAACACAGCAAAATGTGCTTTTAGTGTGGGGAAAAAAAGCACCCTGTACAGCATTCTGATTAGAATGCTTCTCCTGTCGTCTCTGTTCTAACCGCTGGCACTGTGGTTTAAGAGGCGAAGAGGTATTACACCCCCCAGAGACCCTGATATGTGCCTACATCCGTCTGGCATGCTGAGAAATTAATAATCCTTGCTCCAAAAAATAAAATTAAAATGCATTCGTCTCCCCCTTTGAAGTAAATTAATTTGTGATTGGTTAGCCTCTGCGGGCCTTGAGGCTAAAGGGGGCTGACTGTGTGGCGGCCGGCTGCTCCACTCCCTGTCCACCCAGGTAAAAGCAGCTTCAGCTGGTTGGATGGGGGAGTCATGCAGATATTTCCAGAACGAGGCCCCTGCCGACAGCGTGTCAACGCGGCTGTCAGGATTTCAGGAGGATTATTATCTCGTACCCACGCTCAAGTGCTTCAAAGTGCTTTGCAACTAGTGACAAGGAAGATAGAGAGAGAGAGAGAGAGAGGGTATCGGGTGGAGGGCTGGGGGGGGGCCTTGACAAGCAGAAGAGTGAAGCAAGGAGCGGTTCAGGATAGGAGAGGGATGGAGACAAGAGCAGGGGAGCCAGCAGAAGGCTTTAGCTGGATTAGAGAGAGCCTGTGCTAATTCAAACAGCAGTGGAACATTGCTGTTCACAACAAGTAGTTTTCACAGCTCTCCAACTTCCAGCATTCGGGAGAATTCACAGACACGAGACGATTATGTGTGGCATCTTCACAAACATTATCGCACTCATCAAAAGCCTCTCTCCCAATTTCAAACCTTCAGAGTTGCAGCCAGGGGAGAACGACTGCCCCCTCTCATTGAAGACACAACATTTCAACGCCAAACGCAGTACAGCAGGCATTGTTAGTAGAAAACAGGATCCCCATTATAGTGAATGGGAAGAACGTCAATCTTTGTTTAAATGAACCAAAAAAATTGAAGACAATCAATGCTAATGGCAGCCTGCAGTACCCTTGAGATATTCAGTGAGAGGGCCGCACTGAGCTTGCCTGCAATGTCTCCATGAGACAACATCATTTTATATTTTTAAAACTTTGTTTTACATATACATTTTACACAAATGTTGCATACATGGTACTTTCATACACAGTAGTTACATAAAGGGTTAGTAATGTTTTTTTGATTATAAAACACAACATTTTGGATAGATAGTATCCAAAATGTATAGGGTTTTCAGCAATAACTATTTCTGATCATGAGCCCATCCCACCTATCTCTGTAGACCATCCTCTTTTGATTTCCACGTGTCATATATTTTTCAACTGTGATGTCTTTCATTCATTTTGAACCTTTCTAATTGCATTGATTGTAAGTTAAAGAGTTATATTTTTCCTAGGAGTGTTATTATATTGTTGATTGATTTGGCTTTCCAAATAACCAAAACACTGCTAACCACCTGTGACCAGAAACAAGCTACATGGGGACAATGCCAGATTAAATGATCTAATGAGACGCCGTGTTAACCGACTTCATTTGGCTTCAATGAGTCTTTACATTTGGCTCTATTGAGTCTTTACATAGGGTGTCACGTGATATATGGCTTTCTCCATTCATATGTACAGTCATTGGTTGCAGCCTACCTACATGTTATAGACAGCTCTAATTAATGGCTTCCATTAGCTGTAAAGGGAATTCAGGGTATAAAGTCTAGAATCCCTCTTCTTCTCTGAACCAGTCTGTCGGGCAGGGCCCACCCACCTAACCCAAACAGAGTAACAGCAGTTTGAACAGACACACCAACTCCACAGTATTATCTGCCTCCCTGGTCCGGCTCATAACACAACCCAAACCCAGCAGCAAATAGTGCACACACCATTTCACCGCCAGTCTCTGATCCCTTTGGTAAACGCCACATTCTTATAATGAGGTAAATATAAACATAAAACACTCCAGTTTTCTGTCCCCACATGCTTCAAGAAGTCCACCATTATTCCTGTAGCCAAGAAAGCAAAGGAAACTGAACTAAATGACTATTCGCCTCGGAGCACTCACTTCTGTCATCATGAAGTGCTTTGAGAGGTTAGTTAAGGATCATATCCTCTCTACCCTACCTGACACCCTAGACCCACTTCAATTTGCTTACCGCCCCAATAGATCCACAGACGATGCAAACGCCATCACATTGCACACTGCTCTATCCCTTCTGGACAAGAGGAATACCTATGTAAGAATGCTGTTCATTGACTATAGCTCAGCAGTCAGCACTATAGTACCCTCCAAGCTCATCACTAAGCTCGGGGCCCTTGGTCTGAACCCCGCCCTGTGCATCTGGGTCCTGGACTTCCTGACGGGCCACGCAGTCATGGGTGAACAGAGTGTACAGGAGGGGGCTGAGCATGCACCCTTGTGGTTACTTCAGACAAAAAATGAAAGTAGAGTGGTTTGTCGGGGTGGATGGGTAGGAGGAATAACGCAAACATCTAGCAACCCAAAGATTGCGTGTTCAAATCTCATCATGGACAACATTAGCATTTGAGATAATTAGCTTCTTTGCAACTACTTAGCCTGTTAGCTAATCCTAACCCCTTGCCTAGCTAATGTTAGCCACTTAGTTAACATTAGCGTTAACCACCTAGCTAACGTTAGCCACAACAAATTGGAATTTCTAATTCATTACATATTGTATGAATTGCAGTTAGTAACATATTGTACAAATTGCAATTCATAACACATCATACGAAATGTAAGTCATAACATATCATACGGAATGGATGATGGACATCCATAAATGAATACATACCATATGAAACATCACATATTATACTAATTGGAGTGTCTTGGATTTACTTTTACTATGTCACGTCTACCCCTAAGTCCAGGTTGGGAAAAAAGGGTAGTGGCGAATGTGTTTGCAACATGGCATGGAACTAAATCGTTTTAAAGAAGACAGTGGTGTGGTAAATCATCAATACAACAAAGCTACCATGAACGGCTGTTCTACTGGTAATATTTCTCTCTCAAACCCTTTGTTTTCACATGGCCATGCATGAAGCTTGCATCGTCTGATTGGACATGCTATCTAGTTTAAATAAATGAATCTTAAGTGAACAAACACAAAAAGCCTATGAATACATTTCACAATAATAATCTTGCAGGGTGTAAAACATTTCTGAAATAAGTCCTTGGTCCTTGAGACTGCCACACAGTAACAGCAGTCAGCGTTTCCCAGTCTTTCTGCAAGCCACCATGCAGTGCATAAAAATGTAGGCTAATCCACACAAGACAAACTGTTAGATTAGATGTTATTGTCCTCCAAGGAGGAAATTCAGTTCCACATGCTTGTACATTGAAATACAGACCACCAAAATACCCATACACCCATTTATAATATTTACAATACCAAAAGTAAACTTCCCTACACCCAGCAGATAAAACAGTCAGCCCAGTTAACAATTCTAAGGAGAGAGAACGTTTTTGTAATGTTACCCGTAATGTTCCCTTCATGTTTGAGTGTCCAGTTTTCTGTTAGTTAGGGGAACATTCTATACTGCAAAATATATATAAATGAACATGTAAAGTGTTGGTCTCATGTTTCATGAGCTTAAATAAAAGATCCAGAATTGTTCATTTTGCACAAAAAGCTTATTTCTCAAAAAAATTGTGCACAAACTTGTTTACATCCCTTTTAGTGAGTGTTTCTCCTTCACCAAAATAATCCATCCACTTGACAAGTGTGGCATATCAAGAAGCTGTATTGAACATAAAAAAATGTGTTTAGCTTCTATGTGGTAAATGGTATGTGTGTATGTATTATTAATCTTCTCTTTGTGCCAGACTGGGTTCAAGTGACTTCTGTTTATTTTGTTCATTTACTTCTGTATTTATTCATCTCTGTATGATATGTATGTATTTCTGTATGTGTATATATGCAGTGTGTGTGTATGTATGTATGTATGTATGTATGTATGTATGTATGTATGTATGTATGTATGTATGTATGTATGTATGTATGTATGTATGTATGTATGTATGTATGTATATATATGCAGTGTGTATGTATGTATGTATGCATGTATGTATGTATGTATGTATGTATGTATGTATGTATGTATGTATGTATGTATGTATGTATGTATGTATGTATGTATGTATGTATGTATGTATGTATGTATGTGTATATATGCAGTATGTATGTGTATATATGCAGTGTGTATGTATGTATGTATGTATGTATGTATGTATGTATGTATGTATGTATGTATGTATGTATGTATGTACAGTTGTTGGAAGTTTACATACACTTAGGTTGGAGTCATTAAAACTTTTATTGAGGAACTTGGATGAAAGGTGCCCAAAGTAAACGGCCTGCTCCTCAGTTCCAGTTGCTAATATATGCATATTATTATTAGTATTGGATAGAAAACACTCAGAAGTTTATAAAACTGTTTGAATGATGTATGTGAGTATAACAGAACTTATATGGCAGGCAAAAACCCGAGAAGAAATCCAAACAGGAAGTGGGATTTCTGAGGTTGGTCGATTTTCAAACCAGCCCCTATTGAATACACAGTGGGATATTGGTTATGTTGCACTTCCTAAGGCTTCCACTAGATGTCAACCGTCTTTAGAAACTTGAATGAGGCTTCTACTGTGATGTGGGGCCGGATGAGAGCTCTTTGAATCAGTGGTCTGGTAGAGAGCCAGGTCCTGGTTACGTGCATTTCACATGAAAGTGACCTGCGTTCCATGGCTTTTCTACAGACAATGGAATTCTCCGGTTGGAACGTTATTGAAGATTTATGATAAAACATCCTAAAGATTGATTCTATACTTAGTTTGACAAGTTTCTTCGACCTGTAATATAACTTTTTGAAGTTTTCGTCAGACGTTCGGCTGGACCTGCACGAGCGTTTGGATTTGTGTACTAAACGCCCTAACAAAAGTAGCTACATGGACATAAATGATGGACATTATCGAACAAATCAAACATTTATTGTGGAACTATGATTCCTGGGAATGCATTCTGATGAAGATTATCAAAGGTAAGGGATTAATTATAATGTTATTTCTGATTTCTGTTGACTCAAACATGGCGGATAAAAAAATAATTCTGAGCGCTGTTCTCAGATTATTGCATGTTTTTTTTGTTTTTTTTAAATCTGACCCAGCTGTTGGAACCCCCCCCCCCGTTAGGCTGAAAAGGTGGCTCAGGGAATGCAAAAATATTCTTTAGAAATATTTAACCTCCACACATTAACAAGTCCAATACCTCAAATGAAAGATAAACACCTTGTTCATCTATCCAGCGTGTCAGATTTTTTAAATGTGTTACGGCGAAAACACAACATATATTTATGTTAGACCACCACCAAACAAAAGAAAAAACGTAGCCATTTTTTCCAGCAAAAGATAAAAATCACAAAAGCAGGATAAAAAAAAATCAATCACTAACCTCTTGAAAATCTTCATCAGATGACAGTCATATGACATGTTATACAGTACATTTATGTTTTGTTCGATAATATGCATTTTATATCCATAAATCCTGGTTTACATTGAAGCCATGTTCAGAAAATCCTCCAAAATATCCGGAGGAATTATAGAAAGCTACGCCAGATAACAGAGATATTCATCATAAACTTTGACGAAAGATACATGTTTTACATAAAATTAAAGATACATTGGTTCTTAATGCAACCGCTGTGTCAGATTTTTTTTTAACGTTACGGAAAAAGCCTAACATTGCAATAATCTAAAACGGCG
Source organism: Oncorhynchus masou masou (assembly GCF_036934945.1). NCBI lineage: Eukaryota > Metazoa > Chordata > Actinopteri > Salmoniformes > Salmonidae > Oncorhynchus > Oncorhynchus masou. The sequence goes on from NC_088244.1 coordinate 28,290,732, forward strand.
CTAAGACATAACAATATTTCTCGGCTATGTTGGAGTCAACAGAAATACAAAATGACATCATAAATATTCCCTTACCTTTGAAGATCTTTCATCAAAGTGCAGTGCAAGGAGTCCTAGTTCCACCCCCCCCCCCCCTCCCATTACTAGTGTCCAATTAGATGCTTTTGCTAGCACGGTTAGTTCACATGTCCAAAAGCTGGCGCTGGTCCAGGTGAACTCGGACGAAAACTTCAAAAAGTTATATTCCAGGTCGAATAAACTGGTCAAACTAAGTAGAGAATCAATCTTCAGGATGTTATTTTCATATATATCCAATAACGTTCCAACCGGAGCATTCGTTTTTGTCTACAGAGTAATGGAACGCAGGCGATATCATGACTACATCTGCGTAACCAGGAAATGGCATTCTGACAGACCACTGACTCATTCCCCTCCCATCAAGTCCCACATCACACTAGGGGCTTCATTCCACGTTCTACTGACTGTTGACATCTAGTGGAAGGCGTAGGAAGTGCGAACAGATCCATATCTTGTTTGGATGTGAATAGGCAATGACTTGAAATTCGACCAGCCCCAGAATTTCCACTTCCTGTTTGGAAGTTTGCCTGCCCTATGAGTTCTGTTATACTCACAGATATACAGTGCCTTGCGAAAGTATTCGGCCCCCTTGAACTTTGCGACCTTTTGCCACATTTCAGTCTTCAAACATAAAGATATAAAACTGTATTTTTTTGTGAAGAATCAACAACAATTGGGACACAATCATGAAATGGAACGACATTTATTGGATATTTCAAACTTTTTTAACAAATCAAAAACTGAAAAATTGGGCGTGCAAAATTATTCAGCCCCCTTAAGTTAATACTTTGTAGCGCCACCTTTTGCTGCGATTACAGCTGTAAGTCACTTGGGGTATGTCTCTATCAGTTTTGCACATCGAGAAACTGACATTTTTTCCCATTCCTCCTTGCAAAACAGCTCGAGCTCAGTGAGGTTGGATGGAGAGCATTTGTGAAAAGCAGTTTTCAGTTCTTTCCACAGATTCTCGATTGGATTCAGGTCTGGACTTTGACTTGGCCATTCTAACACCTGGATATGTTTATTTTTGAACCATTCCATTGTAGATTTTGCTTTATGTTTTGGATCATTGTCTTTTTGGAAGACAAACCTGCTAAAATTGGTTTCCTATTGAACTTACTTCTTTCCGTAAGAAATGCTATAGTTTGATTACATTTTAGGGTATCTGAGGAGTAAATAGAAACTTATTTTCACATGTTGAAACAAAGTTTAGGGGTAGATTTTTGGGTTCCTTTCTCTACATGTTGAACGTGTGGATTACTCAAATTGATGGCGCCAACTAAACAGACTTTTTGGGATATAAAGAAAGATTTTATCTAACAAAATGACACTACATGTTATAGGTGGGACCCTTTGGATAACAAATCAGAGGAAGATTTTCAAAAAGTCAGTGAATATTTAATCGATGTTTGTGATTTTATGAAACCTGTGCCGTTGGGAAAATATTTTGATTTGCTGCGCCGTCCTCAAACAATCGCATGGCATGCTTTCGCTGTAATAGCTACTGTAAATCGAACAGTGCAGTTAGATTAAAAATTGAACCTTTCAACTGATATAAGACACTTACATGTACCTAAATGTTTAATATCCATAATTTTTATGATTATTTATTTGAATTGAGCGCCATCCAGTTTAACCGGAAGTTGTCCCGCTAGTGGGACCCCTAGGCTTATTAACAAGAAATTTGAGGAGTGGTGGATTAAACGAGCTTTAACTTCAACCTAAGTGCATGTACTTCCGACTTCAACTATATGTACAATACTTTTCAAAAGTTTGGGGTTACTTAGAAATGTCCTTGTTTTTGAAAGAAAAGCACATTTTTGTTAATTGAAATATCAATTTGAACATACCGTGCAGATATTGTTAATGTTGTAAATGACTATTGTAGCTGGAAACGGGCTGATTTTTATGGAATATCTACATATGCGTACATAGCCCCATTATCAGCAACCATCTCTCCTGTGTTCCAGTTGTGTTAGCTAATCAAAGTTTATAATTTTAAAAGGCTAATTGATCATTAGAAAAACCTTTTGCAATTATGTTAGCACAGCTGAAAACTGTTGTTTTGATTAAAGAAGCAATAAAACTGGCCTTCTTTAGACTAGTTGAGTATCTGGAGCATCTGCATTTGTGGGTTTGATTACAGGCTCAAAATGGCCGGAATCAAAGGCCTTGCTTCTGAAACTCGTCAGTCTATTATTGTTCTGAGAATTGATGGCTATTCCGTGCGAGAAATTGCCAAGAAACTGAAGATCTTGTATAACACTGTGTACTACTCCCTTCAGAACAGCACAAACTGGTGCTAACCAGAATAGAAAGAGGATTGGAAGGCCCGGGTGCACAGCTGAGCAAGAGGACAAGTACATTAGAGTGTCTAGTTTGAGAAATAGATGCCTCACAAGTCCTCAACTGGCAGCTTCATTAAATAGTACCCGCAAAACACCAGTCTCAATGTCAACAGTGAAGAGGCGACTCCAGGATGCTGGCCTTGATGTTATTTTAATGGACAAAAAAATGAGCTTTACTATCAAAAACAATGAATTTTCTAAGTGACCCCAAACTTTTGAAAGGTACTGTATATTATTTTGACTGTTCTAGGAACTGTTCTAGGGACATAATTATTGCTTGGATAATCTTATTTACTATTATGTATTGATAGATTTTTTTTCACTCTTTTTTTTCACTCTTAACGGCTGAAAAATAATTCTAATTTAATTACCATAGTGAATTATTGTAATGTTTGTTTATGTGTCAATTAATCCCATAAGGGATGAGTTGCCAATTGGCGATTTGACACAAATCAAATTTCATTCATTCATTCAGCTGATTAAACAGCATGGTCATTACACAGTTGGACCTTGTGCTGGGAACAATAAAAGGCCACTCTAAAATGTGCAGTTTTGTCACACAACACAATACCACAGATGTCTCAAGTTTTGAGTGAGTGTGAAATTGGCATGCTGCCTCAAGAATGTCCACCAGAGGTGTTGCCAGTGAATTTACTGTTAATTTTAGGGAATTTGGCATTACGTCCAACCAGCCTCGCAGCCACAAACCACGCCAGCCCAGGACCTCCAAATCCGGCTTCGGCACTTGCAGGATCGTCTGAGACCAGCCACCCGGACAACTGAGGAGTATTTCTGTCTATAATAAAGCCCTTTTGACTACCCAGTCATGTGAAATACATAGATTAGGGCCTAATTTATTTATTGATTTATTTACTGATTTCCTTATATGAAATGTAACTCAGTAAACTTGTGAAATTGTTGCATGTTTAGCAAAAACCTCATGAGAACCCTTTTAGCATGTTTTGATGTTAAAGTTAGCAGAACATTCACTTAATGTCAAGTAGAACTTATCTAGATTACAGTGTTCTCAGAATATACAGCTTTAATGTTCTAGATGTGCTTTCTGGGATGTTGCAAGAACATTCATGTCTCCAGTAATGAGGGTTATGAGAATATTCCATCAGGCATTATAACTGTTGCCAAGCACATCAAGGCCCTGATTGGTGAACCACTGATCCATTCACAGCTCCTTTTGTCTGTTGGCAAGATTAGGGATACTCACACAAACACACAGACACAGAGTGCTTTTAACAGAGTGTTTTTTAATAACATATTTGACACACCATGACATGATTACATTGTGGCCACTCTCGAGCGGCGCAGTGGTCTAAGACACTGCATCTCAGTGCAAGAAGCATCACTACAGTTTGAATCCATGCTGTTTCACATCCGGCCGTGATTGGGTGTCCAATAGGGCAACGCACAATTGGCCCAGCGTCGTCCAGGTTTGGCCAGGGTATGCAGTCATTGTAAATAAGATTTTTTTAACTGACATGCCTAGTTAAATAAAGGTTAAATATATATATATATATTTTTTATAGCATTTATACAGTAATTATTATTATCCTCACCTGGGAAATTAACTCACAACCTCTTGGTTCATGGCGTTCAGATCTTCCTGCTACACCACCATGTCTGTGTCAGTTATCAGTTAATTTGACAATTCTTTAACCATTGATTTAATTGACTTATGAAAACATGTAATGGCTTTCTGTATAGTGGTCTAATGTTGGTGGGGCATATTAATCTGTTTTAATGATACTCCTGAATCACTAGATTTTCTTGAGTGTACTTTTAACAGAGCTGAGATTTACTTTAAAGTGCATTCACCTTATTGCTTTCACCTATCAAGTTGTTTCAGATCTAGGGGTGAGCGGTTAGGGATTGTTCTGGACAGGGCCTAACTATACTGGCCCAAGAAGCAAATGCACTGGAGATATCTCTTATTGGGTTTGAGGCCAAAAAGAAGCAGGAAGAGGCGCTGTGCGCTTTTCTCCTTCGGAGGTCCTTTGAGGATGCCAGGGGGGACACCTTCCGGAGTTCCGCCGGCTAAGTGGACTGCCCCAGGACCAGTCCCAGCACCTGGTTGGACTGGCCTAGTTCCCAGGCACGACACAAGTGCGCCCGGCACAAGCACCGCCAACCAGGTGCGAGATGGTCCTGCCATGGTGCGGGGAAGGATACAGCCCCTGAGTACCTAGCTCGGGGATGGGGGGTGGCATGGGATCGGGTCCTTCCTTGCCAGCCGGCCTAAACACCCATGTTTACAACAGTACCCCAAACCCAGAGTGGACCGGGCTTCAGGCAAACGTTTGCCCCTAAACACATTGTTGCACTGTTTTTGGATTTCAAGAGTGTTGTGTATTCCGCGTGAGTTCAGTAAAACATGTCCCTCCTCCTCATTTAGACACAAGGTTGCCAATAGTGGTGGATTTTTTTTTTTTATGAAAAAAAAAATGTACTTCTCCCAGTCCACGAGGGGTGCAAAAGCGCAGTGTTGATCTGATTAATGAGAAAAGTAATGTCGGGGTACAGGCTACAATTTGTTGTATACCCCCCATGTTTTTGCGGGGTCTTCACATCGACTGTTCCCCTGGCCTCAACCCCAGTATTAAGGGAGGAAATATTCTCTCTGGTCCAGAAACAGGCAACACGAGTGATTCCTCTGGCTTCTATGATAGTATTCATTCCCCTGGGACTAGTATTGATGCGGCCATGACGCGCTGGGTGCTAGCAACGTGCCTGGATGCATCTCGCCAGCTAAGACGGTCGATTCAGGTGTCCCTGATATGCCTTCCAGCACTTCCCCAGTGGAGGGATCCCTGGCTGCTGTCACAAGGGGTTGTCATGGGCCAGGTGTTGTCCCGCAAGGTAGTAATGACAGACATGTCCCCCGAAGGGTGGGGTGCACTGTGCAAGGGTTACTCAATTTGGGGAGTATGGACTGTGCCAATTTGGGGAGTATTGAACTTCTGACGGTGTACTTAGCTCTCAGGCGCCTTCTCCCACGTTTGTCGGGCCAGCATGTGCTGTTCAGATCCGACAACATGACGAAGGTGTACATCAACAGACAGGAGGGAACTCGGTCCCTCCCCCTCCTCACCTTAGCTCACTCCCTGTTGCTATGAGTGAGTGCGCATTTGCTCTCACTTCAGCAGTGCACGTTTCCTGGCAGTGGATGTTTCCGGTTGCCTCAACCCGTAAGGATCTGCTATCCTCTTCCTCAGGAGTGGAAACTACACCCCTGGGTGGTTGCCCAGAAATGGCAGCGGTTCGGCAGGGCCGGCGTAGGTCTTTACGCGTTGCGAGAAAATGCATAGTGTCATCTATTATTCTTGATTAGGGAACAGAGTTCTCCATTGGGAACGGATGCTCTGGCGCACCAGTGGCCTTGGACCCTCCTTTATGCATTTCCGCCAGTGGTTGGGATTCAGCCCACGTTGGAGAGGGTGCTCCGGGAGGGCTTATCATTCATTCTTGTAGCTCCCCTTGGTCCATGCAGCCTCGGTTCGCAGAGGTCGTTCACTTCCTAGGCGGGAACTTGTGACAACTCCCGTTGCGCAGAGACCTGTTGTCCCAGGCACATGGACAGGTTTGGTATGAGGCCAGAGATTTGGTTCCTATGGGCCTGGCCCCTGAGAGGGCTAATCTGATGGCTAGGGTTTCACCTCCAAATGTTATTGCTACCATTCAGTCTGCAAGGGCGACCTCCACGAGAGGGCTGTATGCCTATAAATGGCAAGCTTTTGAGCCAAGATAAAGGAATTGTTCCTTTTCCGTGCTCTGTGAGGGAAATCCTCATGTTCCTACAGGAGCTTGTCGAGCAGGGATACGTATTCTCCACGTTAAAAGTGTACATATCTTAGAGTGTCATGTTGGAATTGAAGGTGCCTCACCGGGGGCTCACCTATTGCACCATCATGGAACTTGCCGCTGGTTTTGGAGGCATTGTGTGCGGGCTGTTTGAGCCTCTGGAGTCGATACTCTCCTACAAAACCTCCCTTCTCATGGCTTTGCCTAAACATGTTGGGGAACTCCACGCATTATCCGTAAACCCTTCCTGTACTCAGTTCGCCCTGGGCAACTTTAAGATGATGTTGTGTCCAAATGAGGCCTTCGCCCCGAAAGTCAAGGTTCCTACAGGTTTTTAAGCTTTTGAGACATTTCTCTTTTCACTTCCTCCCTTTGCTTCTGAAGAGCAACTGAGGTTACATGCCCTGTGTCAGGTGCGAGATTTATGCACGTATATTGAACAGACCAGGGAAGTCCAGTTATTTGACCAGCTTTTTATCTATTTTGCTAATCCAGTTCGCAGCAGGGCGCTCTCTAAGCAGTGTTTCTCCTACTGGATAGTTGAAGCTATCTCCCTGGCATATAGCAGAAAGGGGTGAGGGTTACCTAGCGGTGTACACGCCCACTCCACCAAGGGTCTGGCAGTGTCTAAGGCGTTGTTTAAATGGTTGAATATAGGGGATATTGTGCTGTGGCGAGTTGAGCATCACCACACACTTTTGTGAGGTTATATCACTTGGATGTCACAGCTGCCAGTGTAGTCCACAGTGTGCTTACTGCTGGGACAGGGGAAAGTCGCTGGGCAGCATGCAGTGTCCGCAATACCCAGACTACTGCACCTGGTGGGGTCAAGTCTGGGTGTTCTGCCATGGGCAGTTTCATTTAGTATCTGTTAGGGTGGGCTTGGCGTGTGATTATATTTCCCCATAGTATGTTGTACTGAAGTTGACTGACTGAAAGAGAACATACCGTTATAACTATTACTACTGTTCCCTGAAGGAGGGAAACGAGGTACAACACTTGTTTGGCCCCGCCCTGCCCGTTCCTGGGCTCGGTGAAGAATTGTATTAAATTGAAGGACTAAATCCAAGCCTCAAACACATCACCTGTGGAAGGCAAGGCTTCCAGTGAGGCTCGGATTTCATTGGCCTTGTCAGGCGTGATTGTAGATCCTTCAACCGAAATCGATAGTAGTCATAACGTTATGTTTACAGGAAGGGGCTCAGAACACACCCCTGGGGGTACCAGTGTTGGTGATGACCAGTGGGGATGTTTTGCCTTCCAATCTGATGGCCTGGGGTCTGTGGTTGAGGAAACTGTGGATCCATTTAATGAGACGTGAATAGCTGTGAAGGTTGGTGGGTTTACCATCATTCTGTGCCTTTGTATGGTGTTAAATGCTGAGCTGAAGAACACGAAAAGGATCCTGGCTTAGTTCCCAGGGGCCTCCAGATGTTCAAGGAGTATGTGCAGCAGACAGGCCACAACATCATCTGCACCCCTGTTTGTTTAATAAGCAAATTGATAACACAGTGCTTCATCAATGAAGCAATATAATAAGACTTGCAGAAAAAATGACAGAGGCGCCAGAGTCTGTGTCACACCCTGACCATAATTTGCTTTGTATGTTTCTATGTTTTGGTTGGTCAGGGTGTGATCTGAGTGGGCATTCTATGTTGGATGTCTTGTTTGTCTATTTCTATGTCTGGCCTGATATGGTTCTCAATCAGAGGCAGGTGTTAGTCATTGTCTCTGATTGGGAACCATATTTAGGTAGCCTGGGTTTCACTGTGTGTTTGTGGGTGATTGTTCCTGTCTCTGTGTTTGCACCAGATAGGACTGTTTAGGTTTTCGCACATTTATTGCTTTGTTAGTTATTTCATGTCTAGTTCCTTTATTAAAGAACATGAATAACCACCACGCTGCATTTTGGTCCGCTTCTCCTTCACCAGAGGAAAACCCTTACAGTTTGCAAGTCTTCTAAAAGGTACATACAGGTTGGTGAGGGCCATTTGCCGCCCAATGCCAATAGATTCTTCCCTTCATTTCAAAAGGACCCTATTCCAAATCAACCAGTCCATTTGACAATGATAGCAGAATGCATGAGGAAACCATTTATTTTTCCTGTGTGTGTTTGATAAGGAGGGAGAGAGAGAACAGACATTTTCTTCTCCCTCTCAGAAAAATGTTATCGCAAATCTTGGAGAATGGCCCTGACTCCATTAACCAATAGCTCAAACACTGCAAGGTGAGCCCATTCCATTTAATGTCTCCCCTTCACGTGTTGGAACGCCGACGTAGTGAATCAAGGCACAGTACTGTAGGCCTGCTGAACAAAGACACGTCACTTAATGACCTCCCGTATGAAGCAGATGGACTTCCTCTAGCCACCTCAGGGAGATAATATGCTTAATTAGCTTTGTCGTTCACTGCCATCTGAGCACTTCACTACCTCGTACTAGAGCTCCTCAGAGTCACTATTAAAAAGGCTATTTAACCTGGGAAAACAGCCAGGCCCGGACCAGTCAGTCTGTGGCCAAGAGTGACAAGGTATATGTCATAAAGGTAGTAAGAGTGGTGTATCCTACTCAGCCAACATTGCTTCCACTTACATGAAATCCTTTCAGTGTCCATTTCCCTAACTGTTTTGCTATGGCCCTAAGGGAGGCATGCGTTGCCCTTTCAAGTTGAATCTCTCCCTGCCAGCAGCACAAGACAAACAGCATGATAACTCCCAAGGAGCCTTCCTACTGGCCTTACAGGACAGGACTGCCTCTGCTCTACTCTGCTTGGCCTGGGATATTAAAAATCCTCTCCATCGGCGCCTGGCCAGGCCGCTGCTTAGCGCTGTGCATCACAACTTTTATGTATTGGAAATGTCAGGGACACGCTGGGAAAATGATGGGAAATTAAAGATCCGTAAAACCCAGAAACACAGCTTTTATAAAGTTAGGTTGACAGTAGAACAAGCCTTCACATGATGCCCACCTGACCCAGATTGTGGTTTATAATGCACCGTTTTTGGATTACGTGAACAACAGTAATTGTGTGAGGCGGGAATACAGGTCTGTGTTCCTAACAAAACAACCTCAAGTGTGCTTGCTCTAGTTCCTCAACAGCACAGCTAGGAGAGCACAAATGCCCTGGCACAAAATAACCTTATATAGTAAACAAAAATATTAAAGCAACATGTAAAGTGTTGGTTCCATGTTTCATGAGCTGAAATAAAATATCCCAGAAATGTTCCATACGCACAAAAAACATATTTCCCTGTGTGAGAATTTCCCCTTTGTCAAGATAATCCATCCATCTGACAGGTGTGGCATATCAAGAAGCTGATTAAACAGCATGATCATTATACAGGTGCACCTTGTGCTGTCGGCACTAAAATGTGCAGTATTGTCACATGCCACAATGCCACAGATGTCTCAAGTGAATGTGAAATTGGCATGCTGACGGCAGGAATGTCCACCAGAGAATTGAATATTGGAGAATTTGCAGTACATCTAACCGGACTCACAACCGCAGACCCTCTACATCTGGCTTCTTCACCTGCGGGATCGTTGGAGACCAGCCACCTGGACAGCTGTCGGAGACTGTGTTTGCACAACCAAAGAAATTCTGCACAAATCATCTCAGGGATGTTCATCAGGATCTTGACCTGAGTGCAGTTTGGCATTGTTACTGACTTCAGAGGGCATATGCTCACATCAATGGAGAAGTGTGCTCTTTTTATTTTATCTTTATTTAACAAGGCAAGTCAGTAAAGATTATTTTCAATAACAGCCTAGGAACAGTGGGTTAACTGCCTTGTTCAGGGAAGAACGACAGATTTGTACCTTGTCAGCTAAGGGATTTGAACATGTAACCTTTCGGTTACTAGACCAACGCTCTAACCCCTAGGCTACCCTGCTGCCCTCTTCATGGATAAATCCTGGTTTCAATTGGCAGATGGCAGACAGCGTGTATGGTGTTGTGTGGGCAAGCACTTTGCTGATGTCAACATTGTGAACAGAGTGCCCCATGGTGACGGTGGGGTTATGGTATGTGCAGGCAATAGCTACAGACAATGAATACAATTGCTTTTTATCGATGACAATTTGAATGCACAGAGACATCATAATGAGACCTTGAGGCTCATTGTCGTGCCATTCATCTGCCGCCATCACCTCATTTGGGCTCTCGAGTAGCGCAGCGGTCTAAGGCACTGCATCTCAGTGCTAGAGGCGTCACTACAGACCCTGATTTGATTCCTGGCTGTATCAAAACTGGCTGTGATTGGGAGTCCCATAGGGTGGTGTACAATTTGCCCAGCCGCGACCCCGATGGTGCACGTCCAGAAGCTGCCGGACTGTATAAGCAGGACGGTCATTGATGAGCCGAGGGGGTGGAGGAGCTGCTACAGGGGACTGGAGCAGACAGGTTTATTCAGGGATATATGAAAGGTAGAGTAGATCCTGAGAGAGGCTGTGAGTTTCAGTTGCACAGCAGAGGGGTTAATGACACAATCAATTTCAAAGGAATCAATGAATCGGGGAGAAAATTTCTTAGAAGCCACTTTCAATGGCAGGTCCTTCGAAGAGAGCCATACCTTTTGGCCTGGGGTGTAGACTGGAGCTGAGGCACAGAGATGCTTGGCTTGGGACTGGGTCATGGCCAGTTCAGGTACGATCTCAATGACGTATATGGTCATGGACAGAGGGGGGTTGGTAACCCTGAGCACACTCCAAAGGTGACATAACTGACGAGGCATTGGTGAGGGTGATGTGGGCATTTTCAAAACAGGGTAGCTGAGCGCTCCAGGAGGAAGGGTTAGCAGAAGTCACGCAGCATAGGGCAGAGGACAAAGCAGACCGGTAGTGGGTTTAGTGGAGGTTTTGTTCCGGGCACAGAACGAGCAGGCTGAGACAAACTCCCAGACATCTCTCTCCATAGTGTGCTACCAAAAGCGAGGGTCAGGAAGGCGAGGGTCCGGTTCATACCAGGGTGACAGGTGAGGTCTATAATAATTCTATAATTTTAATGGTAGGTTTATTTGAACAGTAAGAGACAGAATAACGACAAAACAAATCCAGAAAAACGCATGTCAAAAATGCATTTTAATGAGGGAAATAAGTTGTTGACCCCCTCTCAATCAGAAAGATTTCTGGCTCCCAGGTGTCTTTTATACAGGTAATGACCTGTGATTAGGAGCCACTCTTAAAGGGAGTGCTCCTAATCTTAGTTTGTTACCTGTATAAAAGACACCTGTCCACAGAAGCAATCAATCAGATTCCAAATTCTCCACCATGGCCAAGACCAAAGAGCTCTCCAAGGATGTCAGGGACAAGATTGTAGACCTACACAAGGCTGGAATGGGCTACAAGACCATCGCCAAGCAGCTTGGTGAGAAGGTGACAACAGTTGGTGAGATTATTCGCAAATGGAAGAAACACAAAAGAACTGTCAATCTCCCTCGGCCTGGGGCTCCATGCAAGATCTCATCTCGTGGAGTTGCAATAATCATGAGAAAGGTGAGGAATCAGCCCAGAACTACACGGGGGGGATCTTGTCAATGATCTTAAGGCAGCTGGGACCATAGTCACCAAGAAAACAATTGGTAACACACTACGCAGTAAAGGACTGAAATCCTGCATCGCCCGCAAGGTCCCCCTGCACAAGAGAGCACATATACATGCCCGTCTGAAGTTTGCCAATGAACATCTGAATGATTTAGAGGACAACTGGATGAAAGCGTTGTGGTCAGATGAAACCAAAATGGAGCTCTTTGGCATCAACTCAACTCGGCATGTTTGGAGGTGGAGGAATGCTGCCTATGACCCCAAGAACAGCATCCCCACCGTCAAACATGGAGGTGGAAACATTATGCTTTGGGGGTGTTTTTCTGCTAAGGGGACAGGACAACTTCACCGCATCAAAGGGACAATGGACGGGGCCATGTACCGTCAAATCTTGGGTGAGAACCTCCTTCCCTCAGCCAGGGCATTGAAAATGGGTCGTGGATGGGTATTCCAGCATGACAATGACCCAAAACACACGGCCAAGGCAACAAAGGAGTGGCTCAAGAAGAAGCACATTAAGGTCCTGGTGTGGCCTTGCCAGTCTCCAGACCTTAATCCCATAGAAAATCTGTGGATGGATCTGAAGGTTCGAGCTGCCAAAGGTCAGCCTCGAAACCTTAATGACTTGGAGAAGATCTGCAAGGAGGAGTGGGACAAAATCCCTCCAGAGATGTGTGCAAACCTGGTGGCCAACTACAAGAAATGTCTGACCTCTGTGATTGCCAACAAGGGTTTTGCCACCAAGTACTAAGTCATGTTTTGCAGAGGGGTAAAATACTTATTTCCCTCATTAAAATGCAAATACATTTATAATATTTTTGACATGTGTATTTCTGGATTTTTTGTTGTTGTTATTCTGTTTTGTTCACTGTTCAAATAAACCTACCATTAAAATTATAGACTGATAATTTCTTTGTCAGTGGGCAAACGTACAAAATCAGCAGGGGATCAAATACCTTTTCCCCTCACTGTAACCTCGCCTTGAACAGGCAGTGGCTCGGGTGGTTGATGAACTTCTTGGCCTTCCTGTAACATCGGGTGCTGTAGGTGTCCTGGAGGGCAGGTAGTTTGCCCCCGGTGATGCTTTGGGCAGACCGTACCACCCTCTGGAGTGCCCTGCGGTTGCAGGCGGTGCAGTTTCCATACTAGGCGGTGATACAGCCCGACTGGATGCTCTCAAAGTTTGTGAAGGTTTTAGGTGTCAAGCCAAATTTCTTCATCCCCCTGAGGTTAAAGAGGCTGAACACACTGTCTGTGCGGGTGGACCAAGCTTTCCACTGCGGTCCCGTTGATGTGGATATGTGCTCCCTCTGCTGTCCACGATCAGATCCTTTCTTTTGTTGACATTGGGGGAGAGGTTATTTTCCAGGCACCACACTCCCATGACCCTCAACTCCTACCTGTAGGCTGTCTTGTCATTGTTGGTAATCAGGCCTTTCGACTGTTGTGTTGTCTGCAAACTTGATGATTGAGTTGGAGGCATGCGTGGCCATGCAGTCATGAGTGAACAGGGAGTACAGGAGGGGGCTGTGCACGCACCCTTGTGGGGGATCAGAGAAGTGGAGGTGTTGTTTCTTACCTTCACCATCTGGGGGCGACCCGTCAGGTAGTCCAGGAACCAGTTGCACAGGGCGGGGTTCAAACCCAGGGCTCCGAGCTTAATGATGAGCTTGGAGGGTACTATGGTGTTGAATGCTGAGTTAATGAACAGCATTCTTACATAGGTATTCCTCTTGTCCAGATGGGATAGGGCAGTGTGCGGTGTGATGGCGATTGCAACGTCTGTGGATCTATTGGGGCAGTAAGCAAATTGAAGTGGGTCTAGGGTGTCAGGTAGGTTAGAGGTGCTATTTCTTGGGTACAGGAACAATGGTGGACATCTTGAAGCATGTGGGGACAGCAGACTGGGGTAGGGAGAGATTGAATATGTCCGTAAACACTCCAGCCAGCTGGCCTGCGCATGCTCTGAGGACGCGGCTGGGGATGCCGTCTGGGCCGGCAGCCTTGCGAGGGTTAACACACTTAAATGTCTTACTCACGTCGGAGGAGAGCCCACAGTCCTTGGTAGCGGGCCGCGTCGGTGGCACTGTGTTAACCTCAAAGCAGGCGAAGAAGGTGTTTAGCTTGTCTGGGAGCAAGACGTTGGTTCCCGCAATGTGGTTGGTTGTCCTTTCGTAGTACGTGATTGTCTGCAGACCCTGCAACATACATCTTGTGTCTAAGCCATTTAATTGCGACTCCACTTTGTCTCTATACTGATGTTTTGCCTGTTTGATTGCCTTACAGAGGGAATAACTATACTATTTGTATTCTGGAATATTCCCAGTTACCTTGCCATGGTTAAATGCGATGGTTCACGCTTTCAGTTTTCTGCAAATGCTGCCATCTATCAAGAAGAAAATATGCTTAATTAGCTTTGTTGTTCACTGCCATCTGAGCACTTCACTACCTCGTACTAGATCTCCTCAGAGTCACTATTAAAAAGGCTATTTAACCTGGGAAAACAGTCAGGCCCGGACCAGTCATTCTGTGGCCAAGAGTGACAAGATATTTGTCATCATAAAGGTAGTAAGAGTGGTGTATCCTAATCAGCCAACATTTCTTCCACTTACATTAAATCCTTCCTGTGCTATGTCTGTTTTCCTAACATTTGTAGTGGCTCTATGGGAGGAAGGTGTTGCCCTATCAAATTCCTGACACAGTTCACATGTCGCATCTCATCCTGCCAGCAGCGCCAGACAAATAGCATGCTAACTTCCCAAGAGCTTCCCTACTGGACCTACAGGACAAGACTGCCTCTGTTTTGCTCTTCTTTGGATATTAGAGGTCCTCTTCGCTGGCGCCTGGCCAGGCCACATCCAACTCAGCACATTCATTGAAGAGGCTCACAGACAATGTTCTCGTTTTAACGCCTGGCTTTATAATTAAGTCAAGAAACAATCCGCATATATATTTTCATTGATTTCAGTTTCGGAAGAATTGTGAGCATTAAGTCAGGGTCAGTGGTGTGTAACATAGCATTACAGTGTGTGTGTGCATGTGAAGATAATAGTCTCATACCCTCTTCTCCACTTGTTCCAACTGCTCCTTGAAAAAGGTGCCCAGTGCTTTCATCTCTGCCTCTTTCTTCTCCAACTGTTTAGCCTGAAAGAGAGGAAGACCAGAGATTGGAACCGGTTCAGGGAACAGAACCGAACCGAAAGCTAGAAAATAACAATATTTTTGGAGAACATAATCTTAAACCGGGAAAGACAGTGATCTATTCTGTTCCGGAACAGAAGCGTAATTTGAAAAGCATGGGAACCGGTTAGTAACGTTATAATACGATCCGGTCATGTTTTCCCAGTCCCACAAAAAACACATAGTGACTATGCAAACCTCTCACTCTGTCATTCAGAAATGTATTCTAATGTCTGCCTGTCAGTTGAAAATCTTTGCCAGTGTGTTTCTGTGTGTGTAGACCCTTCCCATTCCACAACATAGTCTACTGTAGCTGACGTTACAAGCATGATTCATAAATTAGGGAGAGATCTTTAATTAGAAAAGAATGGATATATTTTTTCAATGCTAGTTAAGGATACTATAGTCATGTATATCATGTTTTGCATTGGATTTATTAACTACAAAAATATAAGATGTGTTTTAATTGTAATTCTGGTGCTGCTCTGCACACAGAAGCTTGTTAAGCCAACCCTCTGAAGTTCAAAGACATTCAAAGTTCCTTTATAGAAGCTGCTTCTCTGTAGGTATAATTCTGTGGGCCTAATTAAGATAATGCATGTCATAACAACAAGATGTCCATAGCTTCAAGCCAAGCCTCCTCCTCCACCCGCTCTTGCTCTCAATACCCACAAAATTTCAGTTGCATCTCGAGCCCTACACTTGTCTGTCCAATGCATATGAAACCTTGCTCCATAGCAAACTGCTCTATCCTCGCTGATTGGTGAAGTACTTTAATCAAACTAAATTTGATTTCAGATTTTTCAAAAAGAACAGAAAGGAACGATATAAACCATTACATTTTGAGGTTATATAAACCATGACCTTTTGGGGTTATATAAACCATGACCTTTTGGGCTTATATAAACCATGACCTTTTGGGCTTATATAAACCATGACATTTTGGGGTTATATAAACCATGACCTTTTGGGGTTATATAAACCATGACCTTTTGGGGTTATATAAACCATGACATTTTGGGTTATATAAACCATGACCTTTTGGGGTTATATAAACCATGACATTTTGGGTTATATAAACCATGACCTTTTGGGGTTATATAAACCATTACTTTATGGGGGTTGGAACTGGTTCCTAACTTTATTTTGCTGGTCAGAAGAGTGGAACGAAAAAGGGAAAAAAAAGAATGTTGGAAAATGATTTAGGTTCCACACACACACACACACACACACACACACACACACACACACACACACACACACACACACACACACACACACACACACACACACACACACACACACACACACACACACATAGCGGTCAGCAGTGAATAGGGGTAGTAAGACCACCCTGTACAAGGCCACAGTCAGACTGCAAAAAGAGAACGTTAAAACAATGGTGGAGTCCCAAAACAAGCAGAGAAGGCAAAGCATTAAAAATGAACATGATTATGATGACGAGGGTATCATTCAGGAACACATCAAAACCCCCATAAAAACAAAAATGACAAACAAATACAAACAAGACAAACATGCAAACTGACATGCATGCTGGAGTCCTCGTCCATGAGACTGTGCTCCTGCTCCTTTCTCTCTGGCTGTGTGCTGTCGTGTGTCCACTCCTGTAGGTCTACTCTGTTGTGGCCTGTAATAACTGTAGCCTGCAATATACCATAGAGACACTAGTGTCCGTAAGAGAGGGAGAAGAGGTATAGGAGAGATAGTTCTGCAAGAGAGGTAGAGTTAGTAGAGTAGGATGAGGAAGAAGAGAATAGTGTCCGTCTGTAGGAGAGTTAGCTTACTAGTGAGTGAAGAGATTAAGAGCTGAGTTGAGAGGTGGGACAAAGAGCAACAGACGTCACTGAGGACAGCTGGTGTCCCCAAACTGGAGACAACTGAGGAGACGGCCATGGAGGATGGGCACAGGCTGACAAGACACACAGAGAGATAACACAGCAGGGATGCACTTAAAGACACACAACAAACACACAGACGCACACAAACACTCTCTCTCGAACCCCGCTGGCTGTGCTCAATGTGCATGGCGGACGCTGTCGGTAATGCAAGGGCTTCCTACAGCACTGAGCCGAGAGAGTGTCAAATGTAACAGCCAGACAACAGAACGCAACAAAGCGCAATCCCAAATTACACCCAGATGAAAATTACCCCCTTTTCCTCCAGTCTCCCGTGTCTCTCACACAGAAAATAACCTCCATCCCTACGCAGATTATATGTCATTTTCGAGCTAGATAGCTCTGTACCGCGGAGGCAGAGTGGCCTGCTTGCATGCACACATTCAGCCTTAATGCAGGGAAACAACAACACTGTAGTTGGAGCAGACAAAACCGTAAGGAAAAGAGAGGGATATTAACAGAACATCAAGCTGTGATTACCCAGTCATCCACATCTTCAACACGCTAGTAAGGTCAGAGACTGAGAGAGTGAGGGAAGGGAAGAGAGAGAGAGAGAGAGACAGACGGAGAGACTGAGTGAGAGGATGGGGGGGGTGAGATGAAAAAGGATGCAAAGAAAAGGAAAAGAGAGCAGCTCTGTTGATCATTATGAGGCAGAGCGGGTAAAGGAGGGGGGTTATTGAGAGGCAGAGCGGGTAAAGGAGGGGGGTTATTGAGAGGCAGAGCAGGTAAAGGAGGGGGTCATTGAGAGGCAGAGCGGGTAAAGGAGGGGGTTATTGAGAGGCAGAGCGGGTAAAGGAGGGGGTTATTGAGAGGCAGAGCAGGTAAAGGAGGGGTTATTGAGAGGCAGAGCAGGTAAAGGAGGGGGTTATTGAGAGGCAGAGCGGGTAAAGGAGGGGGTTATTGAGAGGCAGAGCGGGTAAAGGAGGGGGTTATTGAGAGGCAGAGCGGGTAAAGGAGGGGGTTATTGAGAGGCAGAGCGGGTAAAGGAGGGGGTTATTGAGAGGCAGAGCAGGTAAAGGAGGGGGTTATTGAGAGGCAGAGCAGGTAAAGAAGGGGGTATTGAGAGGCAGATCAGGTAAAGGAGGGGGTTATTGAGAGGCAGAGCAGGTAAAGGAGGGGGGTTATTGAGAGGCAGAGCGGGTAAAGGAGGGGGTTTATTGAGAGGCAGAGCGGGTAAAGGAGGGGGTAATTGAGAGGCAGAGCGGGTAAAGGAGGGGGTTTATTGAGAGGCAGAGCGGGTAAAGGAGGGGGTAATTGAGAGGCAGAGCAGGTAAAGGATGGGGGTTATTGAGAGGCAGAGCAGGTAAAGGAGGGGGTTATTGAGAGGCAGAGTGGGTAAAGGAGGGGGTTATTGAGAGGCAGAGTGGGTAAAGGAGGGGGTCATTGAGAGGCAGAGCAGGTAAAGGAGGGGGTTATTGAGAGGCAGAGTGGGTAAAGGAGGGGTGTTATTGAGAGGCAGAGCAGGTAAAGGAGGGGGTCATTGAGAGGCAGAGCGGGTAAAGGAGGGGGGTTATTGAGAGGCAGAGCGGGTAAAGGAGGGGGGTTATTGAGAGGCAGAGCAGGTAAAGGAGGGGGTTATTGAGAGGCAGAGCAGGTAAAGGAGGGGGGTTATTGAGAGGCAGAGCGGGTAAAGGAGGGGGTTATTGAGAGGCAGAGCGGGTAAAGGAAGGGGGTTATTGAGAGGCAGAGCGGGTAAAGGAGGGGGTTATTGAGAGGCAGAGCGGGTAAAGGAGGGGGTTATTGAGAGGCAGAGCGGGTAAAGGAGGGGGTTATTGAGAGGCAGAGCGGGTAAAGGAGGGGGTTATTGAGAGGCAGAGCAGGTAAAGGAGGGGGGTTATTGAGAGGCAGAGCGGGTAAAGGAGGGGGTTATTGAGAGGCAGAGCGGGTAAAGGAGGGGGTTATTGAGAGGCAGAGCAGGTAAAGGAGGGGGTTATTGAGAGGCAGAGCAGGTAAAGGAGGGGGGTTATTGAGAGGCAGAGCGGGTAAAGGAGGGGGGTTGTTGAGAGGCAGAGCGGGTAAAGGAGGGGGGTTATTGAGAGGCAGAGCGGGTAAAGGAGGGGGGTTATTGAGAGGCAGAGCAGGTAAAGGAAGGGGTTATTGAGAGGCAGAGCGGGTAAAGGAGGGGGTTATTGAGAGGCAGAGCGGGTAAAGGAGGGGGTTATTGAGAGGCAGAGCAGGTAAAGGATGGGGGTTATTGAGAGGCAGAGCGGGTAAAGGAGGGGGTTATTGAGAGGCAGAGTGGGTAAAGGAGGGGGTTATTGAGAGGCAGAGTGGGTAAAGGAGGGGGTCATTGAGAGGCAGAGCAGGTAAAGGATGGGGGTTATTGAGAGGCAGAGCGGGTAAAGGAGGGGGTTATTGAGAGGCAGAGTGGGTAAAGGAGGGGTTATTGAGAGGCAGAGTGGGTAAAGGAGGGGGTCATTGAGAGGCAGAGCAGGTAAAGGAGGGGGTTATTGAGAGGCAGAGTGGGTAAAGGAGGGGGTTATTGAGAGGCAGAGCAGGTAAAGGAGGGGGTCATTGAGAGGCAGAGCGGGTAAAGGAGGGGGGTTATTGAGAGGCAGAGCGGGTAAAGGAGGGGGTTATTGAGAGGCAGAGCAGGTAAAGGAGGGGGTTATTGAGAGGCAGAGCAGGTAAAGGAGGGGGTTATTGAGAGGCAGAGCGGGTAAAGGAGGGGGGTTATTGAGAGGCAGAGCGGGTAAAGGAGGGGGTTATTGAGAGGCAGAGCGGGTAAAGGAGGGGGTTATTGAGAGGCAGAGCGGGTAAAGGAGGGGGGTTATTGAGAGGCAGAGCAGGTAAAGGAGGGGGTATTGAGAGGCAGAGCGGGTAAAGGAGGGGGGTTATTGAGAGGCAGAGCGGGTAAAGGAGGGGGTTTATTGAGAGGCAGAGTGGGTAAAGGAGGGGGTTATTGAGAGGCAGAGCAGGTAAAGGAGGGGGTTATTGAGAGGCAGAGTGGGTAAAGGAGGGGGTTATTGAGAGGCAGAGTGGGTAAAGGAGGGGGTCATTGAGAGGCAGAGCAGGTAAAGGAGGGGGTTTTGAGAGGCAGAGTGGGTAAAGGAGGGGGTTATTGAGAGGCAGAGCGGGTAAAGGAGGGGTTTATTGAGAGGCAGGGTGGGTAAAGGAGGGGGTTATTGAGAGGCAGAGTGGGTAAAGGAGGGGGTCAGTGAGAGGCAGAGCGGGTAAAGGAGGGGTTTATTGAGAGGCAGGGTGGGTAAAGGAGGGGGTTATTGAGAGGCAGAGTGGGTAAAGGAGGGGGTCAGTGAGAGGCAGAGCAGGTAAAGGAGGGGGTTATTGAGAGGCAGAGCAGGTAAAGGAGGGGGTCATTGAGAGGCAGAGCAGGTAAAGGAGGGGGTCATTGAGAGGCAGAGCAGGTAAAGGAGGGGGTCATTGAGAGGCAGAGCAGGTAATGGAGGGGTTCAAGCGAGAAGCAGAGAAATGATTCGTCATCATTATAAAAGCTGCTTATTGGTTTAAAAAACACAGAACTGGTGTGTTAAATAGGCTGCAGGATGGGAGGGTTTGTAATTTGATTTCATAAAGAGTGCTGCACGTGTGAAAAAGCTCAAGTTTGGCTGAGAATGCCTCAGTGCTGCATAGAAGCTAGACAGTACAGAGAGCCAAGGAGAGGATGGTTTCCACTGTCTGAGATAGAGGCTGTCGGCTAGGGTCACAGAAGTCAACCAGGGGCCAAAGTTTATAGAGCTTTTAGTGTACTGTTCTTCAAACAGGGTTCCTAATCAAGCCAGCACGTGCTTAGAAACACAATGCATTTACCTAGCTTGTGTCATTGCTAAGTGCTTAACCTGCACTTTCTTGTGTGAGACCGTCTGTGACACGATTTAAAGACCCCTCATGTCTCCAGTCGGCAGTAGGTGTGTCTGTTCCATTATAGCCTCTCCTCTCCCCTCTAGACTCACAGCCAATCAGCCAGCCAGCCCAGCAGTAAAGATGACCGCAACTCCAGTCTAAATTACAGGCATTACAATCACAGTAGAATCGCCTGAGGAAAATCTCCCTATTAGTCCCTGGTGTTCAGGACTGGGCGACAGCAGAGCTGAGGAACGCACTGCTCCACCAGAGGAGAGAGGCATTAGCTCTGAAACACTGCTGCTGTGTTATACTCTCGATGTCTGCATGTTTGACGTACTGTCTGCAAGTCTTATTCATGTTGTCGAGTAAGATCTACTCCTAGCCTACATATCTAGCCATGCACATGTCACACTATATAATACAGCAAATAGTCATGATGTGATGAGTTTTAGTGCACAATCTCAATGGGTAGTTATAGCAAGTTGCTAAGGAACAGCATCTTCCCTATAGCTAACTCACAAACATACAATCTGACAGCCTTACACTCTGACACGCAGACATGCATGCAGACACGCCATCACTAATACTAATGAGTGAAACCCTGAATCGAACCAATGGACCAGCAGCACTGTAGTAGCGCTATAACGCCGGACTTAATCCCCTTTTCTCCCTGACCACACACAGACCTTGTCAGTTTTTAATTCATCCTCTTTAATTCGCCGCAGAGACAAAGGCAATCTGATGGGCTCTCTCCTTCACCGCAGAGCCTTCTCTGGGGATCTGGAGCCGGCAGATAATACTCAGCCAAGCATGAATTACAGAGATAAGTCTTGAAATGAGGCTTGCTGGGTGCTGGTTTTCTCATAAATAAGGCCGTCCACGCCTCGTTATCTGTTGGGCTGTAACTCAGTAAACAGGCCGGATGGGATGGATGCAGGGAAACAGGCCGACCCAGACACGCTGAGAGGGAGGCTGATTCTAGAACCATGTGTTGGAACTGGAACTGAAGACCAGACCTCATGAATGAGAGGAAACTGATGAGGAACATGAAGCAGAACTAGGCTTACACAGAACCTAAAGAACCAGACAGACAACCTGTTATCAATGGTGATATGAGAGATATAGGCTATGAGAGATATAGGCTAGCTTTACTCAAATCAATTGTGCACAATGCAAATGCAATACTATGCATATGAATCATGTCAATATTGAACACAGACCAAGCTAGATGAGAAGAGACACTTGTTGTTGTAACAGACCACTCCGAATCAGAGCAATGTGACAGCTGAATTCCTCATTGCCCTCATCTAGCTTACATCCAGTATCTCAGCATCACAGTGCAGTACAGTTATTATAACACATGAAAATAGCACCACTCACTCAAACACACACACACCCTTGCGCTGTCGTCCCGTACTGAGTTTCCATCCGATAGCGGCAGTCTCAGCTCTGCCTGGGTTCCCTCCCTCTGCTCCTCTGTTTATTTACTCTGATGTATTTATTTAATACATAGCTCCCAGCTATGCAATAAATTAGCGGTTAATAATCAAACCGATTACCCAGAGTGGGAACTAGGGAGAAGGAGAATATGGGTCACTGGCTTTTCTCTCCTCTCTTCTACCATTAATAACTCTACAGCACTGATCCTGGGTGGAACACCACTCCAGTTCTTATTCAAGGGGAGCCCAGCTGTCCTGACAGCAAGGATGTGAAATAACAAGGAGCAAAGGAGAGGGGCACTCATACACACATATTTCAAACTCATATTAACACACACACATACAAAATATAGGCCTAGACTCATATACTGTATGTAAACAAATCAAAAACACCCACAAATTATTTCCAATACCTTTCACATCCTCCAATAAGATGACGTCTCATTATGCATCTTTCAGACCATGGTTATCAGTCAAATCCATTACTACTGACTGAACAAAACACAGACAGTATGGCCAATAGCGTTGGGCGGTATCCATATGTTCATGCTGTCATACCGTTTCCGTACCTGGGTATACGGTATTACTGGAAGTACACACAAGTGGCTCTATTTAAAAATGTTTTTACAAAAACTGACGCACATAACAATTTAAGCAACAGGGATCTTGATGTCTCTGCTGTAACCAAGAATCTTGATCTTGACATTTACCCACTTAGCGAGCAAGTTAGCGAACCACATGCATAGCTGGAACCCTGAGCTGGATATCATTTATTTGACAGATCTTTGACGTCTTAAAGTTATACTTAACTTTAAGTTATAAGCAGTGGCGTAGCACGCACCCCCAGAAGGCGGGGGTGCCCCAAACCCTAAACATGTTTTTTTTCTTGAACCACCCCAGTATACGGTATTAACTGTATATCGCCAAGCCTACTGGCCACAGGCTCGTCACATGTTAAACTAAACAGACACACAGATACATAATCACACACAGTGTTCTGTCTGTACTCTTTGTTTTCGATCACCTGATGCAGCTTTATCCAACGGACTAATTCTCTTTCACTCCACAAGTTCCTCCTGCACATCTCTGAGAGGAGAGCACTGAGCAGCGGATGTGTTGCTTGCCATGGTGTGCCTGTTCAGAGTAGGAGGGATAAAATCTCTGTCTCCTCCACCTACTGTTACGTCTGCAATTACTGCCATTCTGGGCTGCTTGTGAGAGGCAGCTAGCGGAGCCTTAATAGCTTTACATGCAGAAAGATGTCAGCTCTGAGATTACAATTACCGATAGAGCTGGGTTATCTGTGCAAGCCCTGTTTACTCTGCTGTTCACTCTCTCCGCACAGGCCCGATTACTGTTGCTACTACTATCTCTCTGATAAACCAAGAAGGAGAAAGAGAGAAATGGAGAGGGGGAGTGAGAGAGGGAGAGAGAAAATTAGAGAGCGAAAGAGTACAATACCAGACAAGAGTGCAAAGGGTAGGTATTAATTGAATCACCCTAAGAGGTGTGAGCACCCTACAACAAAACACAAAAAAATATACAAATATACTATCTAACGTTGAAGTTCTGTAGCATCCATACTGAGCAATCCATCAGCAAGTAGTTTGTGCGTGAACAGAATTGTAGTGATGGTGCTTCAGAGGGCTGCATGGAATAGCCCTCAATATAGAGCATCTGAAGACATGATAACGTGGCTCTGTCTGCCATCTCAGAGAAGAACCCAGGGCTGCCCAGTCGTTCACCCATGACAGGTCACGACAACGAAAGGACGGCCAAAAGTGTCACCTGGGACTTTTGCCAGTGGACGTCCCCTCATTGTGGTCTGATCGATTTCAAATTAACCCTGAACTGGCACGTTCTTAACGTATTGCACCACAGAAGACTCTTCACTACTCGTTTGCTTCAACCATTAACACCTTTTTTGTATGAAAGCGAGCAAAAACGTTGAAATGCTAACAATATAGCTGGATTTGTATGCATCTGAGCCACAGTAATGAAGCATGCTGCCATATGCCTAAGTAGAGTGGATCTTTCTAGAAGAGCTGAGCACACAGCTGTTGCAATTTCGAGGAAAACCAATAAAGGGATGTAGTCTGAGTGTGTAAGACGCTAGTTTTTTAGAGACAACAGGCTCCACATTGAGGAAATGTGAGTAATGTAAACGGAAACGTAAGAATTTCCAATCAAACTAAACATCTGTTGGATCACACA
The DNA here is from genome assembly GCF_036934945.1 of Oncorhynchus masou masou. Classification (NCBI taxonomy): domain Eukaryota; kingdom Metazoa; phylum Chordata; class Actinopteri; order Salmoniformes; family Salmonidae; genus Oncorhynchus; species Oncorhynchus masou. The sequence continues at coordinate 28,315,067 of NC_088244.1, forward strand.
GCAGCTTGCCACTTTAAATCCCCTATCCATCTTCACTAGAGGAGCGTTTACTATGATCACGGTAGTGCAGTGTGCCACTCTACCATTCATATTATAATGGAGGTAAATGGCTTAGGCTGCTGCTGGACTGAAATCCTTATGAAAATGTGAGCGATTAGGGCCTATTAGATTATCTGGGGTGATATCATAACATTTGTCTCTAGCTTTCCTAGGAGAGGGAAATTACACACTTACAGTACAGTAGGGTAGTTAGAAGAGTAGCCTACTGTAGGTCTTCATGCAGCACGAAGATGGACCCAGAGCTGGGATACAGAACACTTCTACTGCCATCCAGTGTTGAGATGAGGAAGTGTCTTAATGGCATCTTGGCTGGCTGGGATAAGGAGCACTGGCTGAAGTTAACCTTGTCATACATTGACAAAATCAGCAGGTTAACTACATGCTAATGTCGTGGTTACCAAGTTCACAGCCACTAAAATGACATTAATCTGAAAACATAAAAGACATGCATCTGATGCCCTGAACCTAAACATAGCCAAAAATGATTTGCTGTAAGAGAGAGGGGTAAGATATAGAGCCATACAAATACAGATTGTTTACATGTGTATTCATGTTGTATTTACTGAGGATTCACTGTGATTAATGTAGAGAGTGCAAACAGCCCTGAGAAACCGTAGATGGCATTTGGTGTGAAACAGTATCAGGCTGGGAGGCTGCTAATGAAATGAGCTTTTTAATTGTACGGACAGGGAGGGGGTATGCTAATGTGACTTATCACCTATTTCTGCCGACATACTGCAAAAGGGCATTAATACATTTTAAAATACAAAATCCCTTCAGCCCTTTTTCTTCCCTCTTTCTGTCTGAAATTAATCTTCTGAAGAATTAACCAGGACTATTCATAGGGCACAGAGCAGCAAGGGCCTTGGCTGGAGGAGAGAGGGATGAGGAGATGAAGAGGAGGAGGAGGGGGGTGTCCAGCGGTTTAGTTGGATGAAGACAAAAGGCTGGAGCGAGGGATGAAATTAAAGGAGGGCCCTGACGCTCCACTTCACATCCTCTAGTGATTTGGCTGGAAGTGACCCCGGCTGTCGCACAGCGCCAACCCAGAGAAAGACAAGAGAAAAGCTTTTATCACCTTCCCTCTGCTAATAACATTGCTATTCTCTTACCCCGTCTAACAAAGGTCACAGGAGGGGCTGGACAATGAGCCTAATAGTGCACTAATGAATTGAGTTGATGCAGAGAGAGACCTTTGGAGAAATACCAGGGTTTGTCAGAGATAGTGAATCACTGAGACACAGGAGGAGAGGTATTGGTTAAACCAGCTGGTCCATGGTTAAATACTGAAGCATCACGAACACCAACAATAGTCAACCCAGGAAATTAGCCTAGTAGTCAAATGATGCTTCATTACTTCCTTATCCTAATCATTGATTTTACGTGTACGGGCCCTTTAATCAGTAGCAGTTAGGGATGCAGAGTGGTGTGGTAATGGGTTTCCAGAACTCCAGTTTATCCTGCTCACTGACTGGATCTCTATGGAGCTAAGGCCATTCACAGAGACACTCAAGCCCATGCAGGGCCTATGAAAGCAGGGCAGGGCTCCAGTTAATCCTGGATGAATACCCAACCACCGCGTAGTATCAGACCATAAAACCAGACTCTGAAGCTTAGCTTCCATCCCCTCAGTGACGTCTAGGGCCAGCCGACATCAACATCTCTACGGTGAAGCAAACTAAAAGACCATTGGTACCGTATTCAATTAGGACACTCCATGCAAATCATGGCCCCTTTCACATCTGAGGAGGGTGATGGAGGACGGTCTACTAATACAGCTGCAGATCAACCAAGGTTAAGGGTCGACATGGTTACGATCACTGACATTAGTGTCCTGAATAATCAGGAGGCAGGGAGGGGATGGACTTGAGGGAGATGGGGGGGGGGTGAACTGCAATTACCCCTCCTCTCACATCAGAGGCCCGGGCACTGGTGGCTCATTGAGCATTCCCCACACGCTCCCTCTCCAAAGAATTTCTATTAGTGTCCGGCGTGTGTCTGAGCGAAGATAAGAGCCTCCACAACACGTCTCTTTGCAGGCTTACTGAAAGGGGCTACGTGTAAAACACACGCTCCCCTACTATCTAAAGCCCCAAGAAACTCTCTGAGTTCAATTTACCGCTCACACACAAGATAACGCAGCCCTGTGGGTGATGAGTGAGGGAGGGGAGGGGTTAGGGGAGAAATACAATCCATCAAGAATTGGAAGAGTGGTTTGTGGGGGTGGGTTATTATTATGTATTTTATTTGAATTTTACCCCTTTTTCTCCCCAATTTGTGGTATCCAATTGTTTTTTAAATAGCTACTATCCTGTCTCATCGCTACAACTCCCATACGGGCTCGGGAGAGACGAAGGTTGAAGGTCATGCGTCCTCGGATACACAACCCAACCAGCCGCACTGCTTCTTAACACATCCAACCCGGAAGCCAGCCGCACCAATGTGTCGGAGGAAACACCGTGCACCTGGCAATCTTGGTTAGCGCGCACTGTGCCCGGCCGCCACAGGAGTCGCTGGTGCGCGATGAGACAAGGACATCCCTACCGGCCAAGCCCTCCCTAACCCGGTCGACGCTAAGCCAATTGTGCGTCGCCCCACGGACCTCCCGGTCGCGGCCAGTTACGACAGAGCCTGGGCGCAAACCAAGAGTCTCTGATGGCACAGCTGGCGCTGCAGTACAGCGCCCTTAACCACTGCGCCACCCTGGAGGCCCTGGGTTATTATTATTATGCTGAAAATTATTAGTCCAATCAGATTACCTGTTTTGAACAATGGATGCCAACAATGGACAGAGAGCAAGGGGAGTAGGAGGGAGAGGAAGAGGAAGAGGAAGAAGAGGACAAGGGCAAAGAAGAGAAAGAAGGATAGCCATCTCTGATGAGATTAGGGCAACACTTGTTGATCATGTGATCAACCACGGTTTGACCATGAGAGAGGCTTGACTGAGAGTCCAGCCCAGTTTGAGTCGATTTACAGTGGCGTCCATAATTCGAACCTTCAGAAATGAGAACAGGTATGCAACTATCTAATGACTATTTTAGCATTACAGTAATGTACAGCCGCTTCTCCAGGCAATGGCGGACGCATGTGGGGACATAGAGGTTGCCTCTGTCCAAGGTTGGATACGCCATGCTAGGAGATACTTCCCTCTGTTTGGCAAGAGAAAACATATCTTTTGATGTGGACGAAGTATTGTGGCCAGACCCAGGCCGGAGAAGAGATGAAGCGTAGCTTAGCACTGGTGACTGTCCCCCCTACCAATTCCTGAACTGCCCCCCCCCCCGGGACCCCACACACACAATTGTGTTCTTTACTGTATTCTAATGAATGCACTTTTGGTTTACATATGTTTATGGTTTTGTTGTATGCTACTGTACACAACAGTAATGTTTGGCCTAATAAATATTTTCTGTTTCTACATTGTATTGGTGTTTACAGTGTACTTGTTACCCTCTCAGCAGATTACTTTCACTGTAGAACATTGTATTGAAATGTAGATTTTAGCCTATGAAAGACCAAAGAGCTTTAGATTTAGAATAACAGTGTACCACTATGAAAGCAGTTTGCCATTCGATGCAAATGTTTCATTCTGACATGTGTTTATGGCATTTTGAATGCAGTGTTACATTTTGAAGGAGATGTGAGGCCTTTTGCATTTTGTGTGTGCAGTTTTGGGAATTGTGTGTAGAGTTTTGAAAAAAGGAGACAGTTTTGAAAAACGTGTGTAAGCAGTTGGAAAAAACTGTAAATGAAGTGCTATTAAGAGAGAATTCAATATATCTGGCTTGCTAAAGTGACAAAATACACTCTGTGACATCAAGGAAGATCTAAAGCCACTTTATCATTTATTTAATGTGATTTGTGAATCATTAACGCCCGTCCCTCATTTTAAGGACAACCCTGGAAGCTACTCTGAAAATATAGTTTACCAAGCTAACAATTACTTCACACTGGAAAAAGTTAAGCTGTAAGATTCATAAAGGATAGTGCTTGTGTCACTGCTAAAATGATAACGCATATTGTAAACCTTTCTATTAGTAGTATTTCCCAAGGATCTCAAAACAGCCCAGGTGGTTCCACTCCACAAGAAGAACAGTAAAACAAATGTAGGAAACTACAGGCCTGTGTCGATCCTAAGTATCTTATCCCAAGTTGTTGAGAGATTTGTTTTTAATCAAATTGAGGGATACCTTCCTGAGTATAAAACTTCTTTATGAACTACAATCTGTCTTTAGAACAGCTCATTCCACTGATACTTGCCTTATCCACCTTTTTGACCACATTAAGCAGGAAAGTGAGAAGGGGAACTATACAGGCATAGTCATGTTAGACTTACAGAACGCTTTTGACACTGTGGGCCATGATATTCTCCTGATGAAACTGAAATGCATGGGTCTAAATTATGTAGCAGGGAATTGGTTTAGGTCTTATCTGATCAACAGAACACAAGTATGTAATGTTGGTGATGTGCTGTCAGAGGCCAAAGAAATATCCTGTGGAGTACCGCAAGGATCCATTTTAGGGCCTCTCTTATTTCATATATATGTTAATGATATGCCAGATACAGTAAAGTGCAAACTCCTGCTTTATGCTGATGATTCAGCCATACTGGTATCAGGGAAGGATACAGTTTACATAGAGGAGACCCTGAGTAAGGAATTGCATTTTGTTAGAGATTGGTTGTCTGACAACAAATTGTCACTACATTTGGGAAAAACTTAATTGATTTTGTTTGGAACAAAACATAGATTGCTTAGTGCTGACAAGATAACGGTAAACTGTGCAGGCAAGGAGATTGATTCTAAAACAAGTGTATCTTATCTTGGTGTGTCCCTAGATCAATCCATTTCTAGAGACCTGATTGCTGCTAAAATCCTTTCTAAAATGGCAAACAAATAGATGTTTTAACATAAAAGTTAAGAAACTGCTTGTCTCAACTTTGATTCAGTGTCATTTATTTAATGATTTTTTAACTAGGCAAGTCAGTTAAGTACAAATTTTTATTTTCAATGACGGCCTAGGAACAGCAGGTTAACTGCCTGTTCAGAACGACAGATTTGTACCTTGTCAGCTCGGGAGTTTGAACTTGCAACCTTGCGGTTACTAGTCCAATGCTCTAACCACTAGGCTACCCTGCCACCCAATTTTGATTATACCTGCCCTGCTTGGTATAGTGGGCTATCACAAAAGCTGAAAAAGAGAATGCAGGTTATGCAAAATAATGTTATCAGGTATATACTGAATGTCCCCACTAGGACCCACATAGGGGTACAGGAGTTACGGGAGGTTGGCTTGTTGCCTTTGGAGTCCAGAGTGGACCAACTGTTCCTCTTTTAGAATATTATCTAAAAAATATTGTGGAGCTACTGCCCCTAAATACTGTATAAACAGTACTGGCACCCAAAATGAGTACCGGCAACTATTTTAGTCCAAGTCAAGCACTGGTTAACAGAATGTGTAATTTAGCCTATTAAACACACACAAAAAAATAAGTTTAAAGTGAAAATTAGGCAGGTGAAATGCAAAAAATAGAGAACATGACTGCCTACTTCAATTATATTTTATATTTTATAAAAAGCAGTGTGTAGTTCCAGTAGTTAGCTACACCACTACATGGCAAGACAGTAATTAACTACTGAAAACACTACCGAAATTTGATTTCAGTTCAACTACCACCATGGGCAGGATATCAATCCTGATAACATGGTCTTTAACCCCTCAGATATTAATAAAGCAAACTATAAATATAACAATTGTGTTGATCCAGAAATACATTTCCTCAAATTGCCAGAAATAAGTATATCGCTTGTGATGAATATAATGTTAAGCAATTTAACAAACCTGTATAGCAGTTTAACTCATTTCAAGACAAGCTTATTTTCTACCTTTCACTTAAACGGTCGCAGTCTTCCTAAAAATCATGACCGACTTGTTCATTATCAGTCTTCTCCCAGTCATGAATTGTCCATTGTGCCCTTTTAGAAACATGTTTGACTGAAGAGACAAGCATGCTTTATGACATGTCTCCTTATAATATTGTTCACCGCTGTAGAACATCAAGAATGTGAGGAGGAGTGTCCATTTTTCTTCAGAAACATTCTGGATTATTTGTAAGAGATGACCTCTCACTTACATCTAATAACATTGATGTTGAATCTCTTTTCATAGAAATTCCCTCCTGTACATTTTATGGTGGTAAAAAAAGGGGTAATGCATCTATGCATCTATCGGCCACCCAATTCTGGTAGTTTCATTGATATCCTTGCATCAGCCTTGGATTTAATTAATAATGAAGATAAAATTAGTTTTCTATTGGGTGATTCCAACATAAACATATTTAAAAGTGAGAACCACTCAGACATCTGACCTTTTGAATAATTTATCCTCCAGCTATCTGTATCCCCTCATCTATAAGCCCACAGACTGACCAGTTCATCTGTATCCCCTCATCTATAAGCCCACAGACTGACCAGTTCATCTGTATCCCCTCATCTATAAGCCCACAGACTGACCAGTTCATCTGTATCCCCTCATCTATAAGCCCACTGACTGACCAGTTCATCTGTATCCCCTCATCTATAAGGCCACAGACTGACCAGTTCATCTGTATCCCCTCATCTATAAGCCCACAGACTGACCAGTTCATCTGTATCCCCTCATCTATAAGCCCACAGACTGACCAGTTCATCTGTATCCCCTCATCTATAAGCCCACAGACTGACCAGTTCATCTGTATCCCCTCATCTATAAGACCACAGACTGACCAGTTCATCTGTATCCCCTCATCTATAAGACCACAAGACTGACCAGTTCATCTGTATCCCCTCATCTATAAGCCCACAGACTGACCAGTTCATCTGTATCCCCTCATCTATAAGACCACAGACTGACCAGTTCATCTGTATCCCCTCATCTATAAGGCCACAGACTGACCAGTTCATCTGTATCCCCTCATCTATAAGGCCACAGACTGACCAGTTCATCTGTATCCCCTCATCTATAAGCCCACAGACTGACCAGTTCATCTGTATCCCCTCATCTATAAGACCACAATACTGACCAGTTCTTCTGTATCCCCTCATCTATAAGCCCACAGACTGACCAGTTCATCTGTATCCCCTCATCTATAAGACCACAAGACTGACCAGATAATCTGTATCCCCTCATCTATAAGATCACAAGACTGACAAGTTCACCTGTATCCCCTCATCTATAAAGCCCACAGACTAACCAGTTCATCTGTATCCCCTCATCTATAAGCCCACAGACTGACCAGTTCACCTGTATCCCCTCATCTATAAGACCACAAGACTGACCAGTTCATCTGTATCCCCTCATCTATAAGACCACAAGACTGACCAGTTCATCTGTATCCCCTCATCTATAAGACCACAAGACTGACCAGCTAATCTGTATCCCCTCGTCTATAAGACCACAATACTGACCAGTTCATCTGTATCCCCTCATCTATAAGCCCACAATCCTGACCCGTTCACCTGACACCCTTATTGATAATATCTTTATGAATTCTTTGAATGATGTGGCTAATATCAAATCAAATTTATTTATATAGCCCTTCGTACATCAGCTGATATCTCAAAGTGCTGTACAGAAACCCAGCCTAAAACCCCAAACAGCAAGCAATGCAGGTGTAGAAGCACGGTGGTTAGGAAAAACTCCCTAGAAAGGCCAAAACCTAGGAAGAACCCTAGAGAGGAACCAGGCTATGTGGGGTGGCCAGTCCTCTTCTGGCTGTGCCGGGTAGAGATTATAACAGAACATGGCCAAGATGTTAAAATGTTCATAAATGACCAGCATGGTCGAATAATAATAAGGCAGAACAGTTGAAACTGGAGCAGCAGCACGGCCAGGTGGACTGGGGACTGCAAGGAGTCATCATGTCAGGTAGTCCTGGGGCATGGTCCTAGGGCTCAGGTCCCCCGAGAGAGAGAAAGAAAGAGAATTAGAGAGAGCATATGTGGGGTGGCCAGTCCTCTTCCGGCTGTGCCGGGTGGAGATTATAACTGAACATGGCCAAGATGTTCAAATGTTCATAAATGACCAGCATGGTCGAATAATAATAAGGTAGAACAGTTGAAACTGGAGCAGCAGCACGGCCAGGTGGACTGGGGACAGCAAGGAGTCATCATATCAGGTAGTCCTGGGGCATGGTCCTAGGGCTCAGGTCCTCCGAGAGAGAGAAGGAGAGAATTAGAGAACGCACACTTAGATTCACACAGGACACCGAATTGGACAGGAAAAGTACTCCAGATATAACAAACTGACCCCAGCCCCCCGACACATAAACTACTGCAACATAAATACTGGAGGCTGAGACAGGAGGGGTCAGGAGACACTGTGGCCCCATCCGAGGACACCCCCGGACAGGGCCAAACAGGAAGGATATAACCCCACCCACTTTGCCAAAGCACAGCCCCCACACCACTAGAGGGATATCTTCAACCACCAACTTACCATCCTGAGACAGGTTTGCGTTATAATGACATTTCTGATCACTTTCCAATTTTCCACTTCTCTTTGGAAAGTTTGGAAATGAACAGATGGGAATGATTAGTAGCATTAAACGTAGAATATTTAACAAAAGTAATTGTGAGAGATTTAAGATGTTGATTGATATTTAATGGGAAAATGTTAATAATTAGGCCGATGTGGAGTCTGCTTACCAGACTTTTCTCACATCTTTCAATTCTGTATTTCATCATGATGAAAAAGGTGCCTCTTTGGTGAAATCAGTGTCTTCACCAAATCTATGCAAACTGGTATTGTTCCTAAAGATTAGAGGCTCAGTTATCCCCCTCTATAAATCTGGGAATCCAAGATCTTTTACAAATTATCGCCCAATATTGTAAGGCGTGTGTACTGGCGGTAGAGAAGTCAGGCGCAGGAGAGCAAAGACTGGGTTACAACCGCGCAGTTTAATGATAAAAATCACTATGGAACAAAAAGCATATATACAATGGGACAAAACCCCAGACACAACGTGTACCGGGTTTCTTCTACCTCCTTCTCTGACGAAGAGGTTTGTGGTGGGTGATTCTGTAACGGGTTTCTTCTACATCCTTCTCTGACGAAGAGGTGGAATAAGGATCGGACCAAAATGCAACGAGGTTCATTCGATACATCTTTAATTATGACGAAACACGAACAATACAAAACAACAAACGTCGAAAACCGAAACAGCCCTGACTGGTGCAACAAACACAGAGGCAGGAACAATCACCCACAAACACACAGTGAAACCCAGGCTACCTAAATATGGTTCCCAATCAGAGACAACGATAATCACCTGACTCTGATTGAGAACCGCCTCAGGCAGCCATGGACTAATCTATACACCCCACACAATCCCAAGACGAAACACACTACAAATAAACCCATGTCACACCCTGGCCTGACTCAATAAATGAAGATAACATAATAAATATAGACCAGGGCGTGACATAACGTGCACAAGCACTTACAAAAAACAATACCAGACAAAGACATGTGTGGAACAGAGGGTTAAATACACAACATGTAATTGATGGAATTTAAACTAGGTGTGTGGGAAGACAAGACAAGACAAATGGAAAATGACAGGTGGATCGGCGATGGCTAGAAGACCGGTGACGACGACCGCAGAACGTTGCCCGAACAAGGAGAGGGGACCGGCTTCGGAGAAAGTTGTGACAAATATCTGTAACTTGTTTTTCTAAAATCCTAGAAAAGTTAGTGTATAAGAGAATGTTGAAATATTTAAATCACCACTGTATTCTTTATGAGCACCAACATCGTTTTCGTAAAAACTACTCCACAGATATGTCTCTTTTGGATAAAATCTTTAAAGCCCTTAACAACAATGAATACGCTCTTGGCATCTTTTTAGATTTATCCAAAGCTTTTTACACGGTTGATCATGGAATAGTACTTTCTAAATTGCATTATTACGGTTTTCATGATTATACATATAATTGGTTATTTAGTTATGTCTATGACAGAGAACAATGTGTTTACCAAATAGACAATGTGATACCAATTAGATTTTATCACACAATAATTTTAATTCACTAATTAATGAATCCAACTCAGTTATGGTTCCAGACAAACAAATTATCTTAAAATGTTAAAAAAATCTAACTTTATTGTATTCACTCATAAGAATAAGAAATATTGTAAATACAAAGACAGAATCTCAATTGGTGGGAATGAAATGACAAGTCCCATCCACTATATTCCTCAGAGGTCTAACTGATGAAAAGCTTTCCCAGAAAGATCATATTCATTTTGTCTGCAGCAAAGTTATGAAATCTGTTGGAATCAGAAAGATTAGTGGTTTGGTTCACCAGGCTTGAGTCCTAACCCTATACTATAGCACAATTTATCCATATCTCATTTGCTGTAATATTCTCTGGGCCAGTACATATTCCTCCTACCTACACAAATTACTCATCATACAAAATACATTTGCAAGACTAGCCACCTCCTCTACCTGGCTCCATCTGAACCATTGTTTAAGAAACTCAGTATCTTGTCTATTCACTACATTGTACACCAATTATACACTGTCATCTACAAATACTCATACCTCCCAGACAGTTTACCTAAACCCTTCAATGGATTGTTAATTCTGAAATCCATCTATATAACACAAGACTGCAATAACCTTCACCATCCCCACAGCAATTATCAGATACAGAGGTGCCATACTCTGGAATTCTTATCTTCACCTCATCATCCTTCAATAACTTCACGTGAAGACTGGGGTTCAGCTTGATGATCCAAACTACCCAATAATCCCCTCCATAATCAAACATGTTTTTTCTTGTTTACTGAACATATATTATGTACAATTATAATTAATGTGCTTTTTAAAAACTGTTTGAACAACCTTTTTTGTACTTATATTTGTGGGGTGGTTTTCATAAGCCCTTATGGGCTTCTAACCTCACCTGCACACCATTTTTGCCAGGTTTTTTAGCTGTACTTTTTCGTCTTTCGCTTCTTGACTTTGCAGCGAATAAAAAAAATATATAACCAATAAAACCAATCTACTGCAAAATGTAGTTAAATGTCTTGTTGAAATACATGTAATCCACTACTCCCCAACACTGCAACCCTGTTACATGAACTGAACTCTTGTTTTAAATCGGTGAAACTATTCCTTTTTTCCCCCATTGAACATCTAATAGTCAAATCACAGTGCAAAAAGCAGGTGAGCTGGTTCTCATCTTTCCAGGCTTTTAGTCAAAAGAATGCATTCCATCCACAATCTAGTGTTTCAAGATTGTAATATGACTCAACCTATAGTATATTCTGCAGCACTGGAACAATGTCCACTGTCACACCCCACAGCAATGCATTTCGGTGTAAACTGTGCTAGTCCAAACATTCCTCAAGGGGGCAGCAAATACCACATGTATGACCTGGAAGTGTGCAGAAACAGAGGGTCGTGAACAACCAGAATAGAGCTTCGACAAAAGGTTAGACAATCACAATGCAAGACCATCGTCCAAAACATGTTCATGTTCTTAACATTCAGATAGGAATAATGTTCACACACCTTGTCTTATAGTACCTGTGAAGTGAGAAATAGTACACTTAATACCAAAAATGTTTTTTACTTGCATACACTAGTGCTCGTTTCCTCTGCAAAATGCATGTTTGGGGCTGATTAAACCAACATTACAGTCATGGAACTGGGCTGTGGATGGAGAGAGGGAGGGGGGCCTGCAAACAACAACATCACACAAAGTAGTTATTATTGGACAATTATCAGCATATTATTATACAGTATTATGCTGTGCAGTACATCCTACTAGGTATCTTTCTGTGGGGGGTTGTGGTGAGTCTGCTGCTTGGTTGACAGGACCTGCACCCCTCATCCTCTGAAAACTGAACACAACATAGGTTTGTTTTGAGGCAAACTTAGCTCCCAATACCAGGAGCCCCTAAGTTTTTTTTCTCTATAAACAAGTTATCAGTGACCTCTACTTGTTGACAATTTATGAAGTGTTTCTAAAGGGTTGAGTGATGGGTGTGGAGTCAGACGCAGAGAGCAGAAGGTAAACGGGGAAAACGCCTTAATGTGCTCCGTAACAGGAACAGGTACAAAATAGGGTGAAGCCCAAAACACAGGCGCAAACAACAACAACAACAACCCACTGTTACAAACACCGGACAGCGAAAACCCAAAATCAACAATACAACACTAACGTACAATAACAACAAGCCTGCACAAACACCAGCGGGCTAAACGAACTTAAATAACACCCATCCCAAAACCCCAACAAGGAACAGGTGAAAACAATTAGACCAAAACAAACGAAAAGGAAAAAGGGATCGGTGGCAGCTTGCAGACCGGCGACGACCGCCGAGCGCCACCCGAACAGGAAGGGGAGCCACCTTCGGTAATATTCGTGACAAGGGTTTATAAGTAGTTACACGTCACATCATTTTTCAGAATGAGTTATAACTGTTTAGCCTAACTGATTTATAAACAATCTATACATTCATTAGTGTAACGGTTCTCGTCTGGTGAAGGAGAAGCGGACCAAAATGCAGCTTGGTATATTTGAGACATGTTTAATGACGATGAAAAAAACACGAACAATACAAAAACAACAAACGGAACGTGAAAACCTATACAGCCTATCTAGTGACAACAAACACAGAGACAGGAACAATCACCCACGAAATACTCAAAGAATATGGCTGCCTAAATATGGTTCCCAATCAGAGCCAACGATAAACACCTGCCTCTGATTGAGAACCACTCCAGACAGCCATAGACTATGCTAGATAACCCCCACTAAGCCACACACCCAATACCTAACAAAACCCCAAGACAAAACACACCACAATAAACCCATGTCACACCCTGGCCTGACCAAATAAATAAAGACAAACACAATAAACTTCGACCAGGGCGTGACAATTAGACTTCTACTAACAGCCTATAAGATACTTAAACTCTTTATAACTTGGCGGTATAGTTGACGATATTGGCCAATCTATCCTTGCCCGAAAAACCCAAAGAATTGCAGAGTCAAAGTTGAACTTGATTTTCTCATATACAGTACATTATTTTGTGATATTTCTCACAATGTGACAGCAGATCAATATCAAAATATTGCCACAATGTTACAAGATACAATGTTCCGTTTTGTTCTTATCTCCCTTTCCTCTTGTAACAGATGTCGTCTGGAGATAGAGAGGAGGACCAAGGTGCAGCGTGATGAGTGTTCATGTCTTTTTAATAAACAAACTGAACACTGGAACAAACCAATAAACCATGTGAACAAAACGAAACAGTACCGTGTGGCCCAACACGGAAACAAACATCCACAAACCAAAAGTGAAACCCAGGATACCTAAGTATGATTCTCAATCAGGGACAACAATTGACAGCTGCCTCTGATTGAGAACCATACTAGGCCGAACTCAAAACCCAACATAGAAAAACAAACATAGACTGCCCACCCCAACTCACGCCCTGACCATACTAAAACACAGACAAAAACAAAGAAACTAAGGTCAGAATGTGACACCTCTACTATTCATTTTCCTAGCTTCCTTTCTTCGTTTCCTTTCCTCCTATCCTTTCTATGCTTCCTTTTCTCCTTTCCTGTTCCCTTGCATAATTTCCTTTCCTCATATCCTAGCTCCCTTTCTTCCTTCCTTTGCCATCTCCCTTTCTTCCTTTCCATTCCTCTTTCATCCATATCTACTGTAGCTCCTCTACCTTTACTAGCTCCCTTTTCTTAGCCATTAGGGTTCTTGATATTAATATCAAGTGTACATGTAGCAGTGTGATGTTGTTCCCCTAGATTATGAATAAAGTTGCACACAAGGACCAGTTTGAATTGGCCAGTCCAATAGCTTTTGCTAGTAAATCTCTTAATCATTCACAATCCAAGTATCCTGCTCACTGGCTGGAATTTCTAGCCATGAAATGGGCCATTCATGATAAATTCAGCCATTGGCTGCGAGGGCATAAGTTTACTGTGTGGACCGACAACAATCCACTCAAATATATTCTTACAAAGCCGAGACTTGATGCATGCGAGCAGAGATGGGTTGCATAGCTGGCACCCTTAGATTTTGATATCCAGTACATACCAGGGCCCAAGAATGGCGTTGCTGATGCTTTAAGCAGAGAGCCATTTGTCCGCTCCAAAGTTCTGCACCGACTGACAACAATTCCACATGATGTCATGCCGGAGGAAGCCAGGTCTTCGAATGGATGATGTTCAAGACATGTTCCACCTCTCCTGTGAGCAGCCCGAGGCTGTAGAACATCTATGGCTCCTGGGAGTGAGTTGCGTAGAGCTGGAGACGATGTCAGTGGGTTGGTTTCCTGTGAAGAGGTGTCTGCTGTCCTCCATGCCCACCGCCGATGGGATGATGGTGTCACAGTGAGGGCTGTTTCACATGTGCAGCATCTTGAGAAGTTGATGTCCATGGGTCAGAGCCCTTGACCTGTCCTTACGCACAAGGAGCTGTATGATAACCCGTCGCTGGATCCTGTCATCAGCATAGTCATGTTCTTTGTAGATAGAGGCTGGCGCCCATCTAGCAGAGAGTCCTTGAAGCTAAAGAAACACTTCATACTCTAAGACAGTGGGGAAAACTCACCACAAGGTTAGGGATTCTGTATCGTGTCTCAGAACACCCAGTCAGTAAGAAGAACATATTCCAGTATGTCATACCTGTGTCTTTGAGAGGCCTTGTGTTGAAGGGAGTTCATGAGGATGCTGATCATCAGGGTCAGCAGTGCACATTGTGGCTCACGAGACAGCGGTTTCACTGGGAATCTATGGAAAAGGATGTCAAGGAATGCGAGGCCCACTGTAAGAGATGTGTGTTGAGTAAAGCACCCATTTTTAGGGGGAGTGTGAGGTATAAGTTAATAGGGATTTATTTTTAAATGTTTTTAATGGTAGTACAGAATTGGACAGATCATGATTGATTGTACATTCCCGCACAGTAGGTGACGACGTGCACCTGAAACCTTTGTTTGCAGACCGCCATGATATCAACGAAGAAGAACGGCTGGATAAACAGGTTGGTTGGGAAGAGAGAAGCAATGTCATATCGCGTGTCATCGCTACTCCATCATAAGGAGAATGTCTGCTCTACTTCTCGGAAATCATTAGTGAGGATGTGGACATTTCGTCAACCATAGATTAAAAACAAATCATATTTTATCGTGGTAGGTTCCCTACATTGTGGCCGCATTAGCACAATCAATCACCTGTCCCTTTGCTAAAGATTATTTTTTGACTGCATTAAGTCATATATTAAAGTTAGAAAGTTAGTGTGAGAAATGTCTTTTTAAACCAGATTGTCAAGGTTCATCTATTGTTCTTGAAGAGGCACTATGGGAGTAGTCTGGGTAGCAGTCTGCTTCGCTATCATTCCCCTTCTTGCCACTCCTTGTCATGCTAAACAACTTTCGCATATGACACAGTTCAAGGAGTGGAATGTTATCTAAATAGACAGTAGCTAGGCGGCAGGTATCCTAGAGATTAGAGCGTTGGGCCAGTAGATCGAATCCCCGAGCTGACAAGGTAAAAATCTGTCGTTCTGCCCCTGAACAAGGCAGTTAACCCACTGTTCCTAGGCCACCATTGTAAATAAAAGTTTGTTCTTTAACTGACTTGCCTAGTTAAATAAAGAAAATAGGCTCCTATGGGAGCACAGTTTTTGAAACAACTGTCAAACTATTTAGACCATCCTATCAACCAATCAGGGCTGTGTATGTAAATATCTTCAAATGTGTTTCCTAACGCCCACATGATGAGACTGACCATTTCAAAAGCCAAAGGAGGCTCCGAGACATACATTATTTTCATTAAATAAGCACACACTGGGATTTATTTGACTTACAGTAATGATTTGAAAAACAGGTACACAAATATAATCTGCTTAAATAGACAGTACATCAACAATAATTTGAACACAATACCACTACATCAATAAAAATGTATTTAGTGATGGAGAATACCATTTGCATAGTTTTAGAGCTTTTGCCAAAAATTATCTGTGGTGTCTGGTTACAACAGAACATTGCCTTAAACTAAAATGAACTGTGGACCTACATCCTGTTGCTCATTTTTATTTATACAGGTTAAATCTTTCATAGTATTAGCTCCTGATAGTAGGTTGCTGGGCCAATGCACAAGTGTGTGTGCATGTAGGATGTAAATACATGGAATTTTGACAACAAACGAAGGACTGTGCAGATTCAGCAATACAAGCCTTGAATCAAAGACAACAAATCAGCAAAGCACAATAGCAATATAACTGTTTATTCTGTTAATTATGATTCCAAAGTGGACTGATTTTCAAATAAAATTACAACGCACACATTTCTTGACATGTTGTCAACAACTGTCAAATTTGAAAATAAAGTAGCTGATATTCACATGTACTATGGCACATTATTTTTGCACTATATCAGCTCTAAAACAACTAAATAGCATAACACCACATAGATATGGCTATTTATTGAATTTAGCCATGCACCAAACTCAATCAGAAGCTGGCATTCCTTTCATTGTGAATAACAAGATACATCTATACTGACAATGACTGATGATGTACTGTGCAACAAAAAGGACCAACTAAAGGACTAGCATGGAACACATTTTTGAATATGCATAGATGTTTTCAAACGGAGATTTAGATTTACCCATTCTACCCATGTATTTATCCGTAATAATCATAATAATAAGTAAGGTATTTCTTTGGTTAGTCAGAAGCAAATGCATTTCCAGCCCAGGTGGACTAAGTGGGAGGCTGAGGGAGGGTTACACTCCACTCTGTAGCGTGATCCAGGACTGTTCTCTGGTGGAGAGGATGCTGAACGCAGGGTACACAGCCTCTCTGAACACAGCCCTGAACGTGTGCAGATGTTTCCGGTGGTCCTTGGTGCTGTGGAAGATCAGTGTTCCCCGCTCATAGTCCAGAGCCACCTCCACCCTCAGTGGCTGATTGGCCAGCTCCTCCAGCGCCACGTTTGAGGAGGCATGGCACGCCGTCAGCTTCTTGTTCTTCCACTGCAAACGCCAAGAGGACGGGTTATGCCCCAGCCGGCTGTGGTCACCCCTCCTGGGCACGCTCTTGTAGCACAAGCCCACTGACCACATGCTCTGGTCGCCCACCTCCACCACCCAGATGTGCTCCCCACTGGTGAAGCCCTGGGAGCACAGGACCTGGGGTGCGGTACTGAACCTCTCTGGGTTATCAGCATACGCCTGCTTGGTACCACTGTATTTGACTGTCTGCAGGTCTTTGGAGAGCAGCAGGCTGGTGTGGGCTGTGCTGGGGTTAAAGGTCAGCTCCAGAGGGTTTATCAGGACGTGGAGAGACTGGAGGAGCCGAGCCATCTCTGCCCTGAAGTCCTCCATCCTCAGGCTGGCCTGGAGCCGCTTGGGGTTCAGAGGGACCTTGTTGGGCACTCTGGCCACGGTACTCGTCACGACCTCCCTGAGCTGGGGCTCAATTAGCAGGAACCTATTGATGAACAGACACTTCTCTGTCTCTGTGAGGACCTCAGTGGTGCGCTGGTGGACCTCTATCAGCTGCTGCTGCTGTTCTTCTAGAAGCCCCAGGCCACTCTGCCAGCTCTCCCTCTGAAGGCCTCTCTCCTTTTCCAGCAGCAGGCTCATCCTGTCCTTGTACCTGCTCACCAGGCCAGCCATGCTGTCCATCAAATCCACAGACTTGGACAGCAGCTTGTCTCCCACAGCCTCAGAGGTGCCCTGGTCCTCAGCAGCCCTCTTTAGCAGGGTCTCGGTCAGCTGCAGCCTGTTGGCCACCGCCTTGCTCTGAATCTCCAGGGCCCGCCTCATTTCCTCCTCGGCTGCCTCGAACGTCAGGACATCATGATTCTGGTGGGTGCCCTCAATGAAACAGTTGGCGCAGAGAGAGGTCATGTCGCTGGCGCAGAAGTACTCCAGCAGGCGTCCGTGGATGGCACAATCTCTCTGGCCCAGCTCAGTCTGGGGCTCCACCAAGTCATGGGTCCTGAAGGACTCCCTCTCAGTGTGGTACTGCAGGTGCCTGGCACACAGGGACACCTCACACTTTAGGCAGGTCTTGATGGCCAGTGTCTCTAAGTCCAGGCAGTGGTCACAGCGCACCTTCAGCGGCTCTCTCTTCAGGTGGTCTGCTGGCGCAACGGCCCTGTAGCCTTCTATGATGCCGCAGAGCTTGAAGTTCCTTTGCAGTGTCTCTGTACCGCCGTACTCTTCTCTGCACTCAGGGCATTGAGGCAGGCTCTTCTCTCCACCGCTGACATCTGTAGCCTTCTGAATGCAGGCCAGGCAGTAGTTATGGCCACAGGGCAGATACACGGGATCCGTGTAGAG
Source organism: Oncorhynchus masou masou (assembly GCF_036934945.1). Classification (NCBI taxonomy): domain Eukaryota; kingdom Metazoa; phylum Chordata; class Actinopteri; order Salmoniformes; family Salmonidae; genus Oncorhynchus; species Oncorhynchus masou. Next base: position 28,333,501 of record NC_088244.1, read on the forward strand.
CTGCAGGCAGATAGGGCAGCTGAGCTCATGTTCTAACAGCTCCTTTGGTTTAGACAGAGGCATGGTCCTTCCTTATTCACTTTAATTCTCCACACTGGACTCTACACACACTGAAGAGACAGAGGGAATGAGAGCAAGTCAAGGAAGTAAGCTTTGATATTTGCTGGTAAAGCAAAGTTGAAATGTGTGCTGAGCAACATTCCGAGAGGTTATTGTGCCAAGATTCCTGCCATAGGGGCAGTCCTTGACAGTAAGCTGCCAGTACACATTGTTATTAAAATATGTTCTGAATCCAATAACCAAAAGTCTTTAAAAAATATATAACTCAGTCACAATGATTGAAACCCCTCCGTCACATTGAGGAAACAGCAATGTGAGATGGGGGAACTCAGTATTCTACATACTGTATAAACACGTGTACCATCGTACTGTGTTTACTGTAAACACCTCACTCTAAAAAAAATGTGTTTTGTTTTATGTTTGTACAGAGGTTACAAGGTTTAATTGAGGTCGATAAGAAGAGGTCTCTATTTTTTGTTTGTTAATTTAGCATGCTAAAAATAAGCAAACCTCAAATTCAGTGCAGGGTTCAAGACTAAACAGGGAAGTAAAAAAAGGTCAAACGTCCAGCAAGTTCAAGTTTGTTTATTTGTCATATGCACATTACATACAGGGGCTTGTCAGTTGGCCCTCCTGGTGGCCCTCCTGGTGAAAAATGACATACATCATTACAAAAAACATATGGCCTAGATAACAAACAACAAACAGACTGATGAAACAAATGAAACATTAGGCCTATCTTTTTTAGTATATTCATATACTAAAACAACAACACTAAACAATAAACAGACTAGTTTTCATGCATTGTATCTTGGATGTTGACAGTATGTCAAGGAGAGTATTAAAAATACATTCCAGGATCACTATCCATCCACCCATCCACTCCTAATCCACTGTTAGAGGGACGTTGGCGTCCTCTGCTGGATATCTGGACCGGGACTTGACTTTGACTATGCTACAGTGGTTTGAAGAGAATAGTGCGGCGCTATAATGGCAGTTGTAATTGAGTAGTTTACTGTAAGAACAAAGGAAAAACCTGATTTGCGAGGGCATGTGCCATTTCACAGTGCATATTCAAACTCCTATGGCACCACAGGTACCAAACTCCTGGTATTAAGCCGGGCTTTGAAGTGGCCCCACAGGTACCAAGCTCCTGGAAATAAGCTGGGCTTTGAAGTGGCACCACAGGTACCAAGCTCCTGGTATTAAGCCGGGCTTTGAAGTGGCACCACAGGTACCAAGCTCCTGGTATTAAGCCGGGCTTTGAAGTGGCACCACAGGTACCAAGCTCCTGGTATTAAGCCGGGCTTTGAAGTGGCACCACAGGTACCAAACTCCTGGTATTAAGCCGGGCTTTGAAGTGGCACCACAGGTACCAAGCTCCTGGTATTAAGCCGGGCTTTGAAGTGGCACCACAGGTACCAAGCTCCTGGTATTAAGCCGGGCTTTGAAGTGGCACCACAGGTACCAAACTCCTGGTATTAAGCCGGGCTTTGAAGTGGCACCACAGGTACCAAACTCCTGGTATTAAGCCGGGCTTTGAAGTGGTACCACAGGTACCAAACTCCTGGTATTAAGCCGGGCTTTGGAGTGGCACCACAGGTACCAAGCTCCTGGTATTAAGCCGGGCTTTGAAGTGGCACCACAGGTACCAAACTCCTGGTATTAAGCTGGGCTTTGAAGTGGCTCCACAGGTACCAAGCTCCTGGTATTAAGCCGGGCTTTGAAGTGGCACCACTTTCTTTCTTTATTTTATTGCACCCCTTTCTCCAAAATGAGAGAGAGAGAGAAAGAGATTTGTCAGAAATCCTTGGAAAGAATCAGTAAGACCTGCATATTTTTGGGGGTTTATTAACTTTATCCATAAAAGTGGATTCTAAACCCCCATCTTGGAACAGTAAAGAAACAGATGTTTTTTCTAACATTAAGAGGGATTTTACAAAAGCCAACTTCAAGTTCCTCAAATGTGGAACATATCCCACAGATATTCAAGCAACATCAATTATAAAGAACACACCACTTTTATTCCTACTACCTGTACATACTGATACTGTACATACTGTTTGCTATACAGTAGTTCACTTAACACAATACTACATTTTAGGCCTACTTCTATCAAACATCTATTTACATTTCCTAAGGTATCACGAGAATGCAGCCAATTAACTGTCTGTCATTTTGAAACTTTTAGATATGTTAAGGAGCCAATGAGATTTCAGTAGTTCAGAAACACAGACAATAAAGCTTATTCACTGCAACTGTCTGTTATCCAAGCCGTGCCCATTCCAGCTCTAACCATAACATTAGTGGATACCCCTCTGACCCTGACCTGTGTCCAATCTATATCACCTCTGCCCCTGCTGCACCCGCTCAGCATACCCAAACTTTAGACGTGCAGCCCCCTTCCCCCTCGAAGCCTGCCCACAGGAAGTGTCTCTTTACTGGAGGAAATGGAGGCCAGATGTGGGGGTGTCCCACAGCTTTGGGCAGTGGGGTGAACAGTGCCTCTGTCACAGGAGGGAGGGGTTAGTATCCCTGTTGGAATTTGTGCAATTCATCACTTTGTTAGCTTCTATTCTTTGGGATTGGTCTGAGTGTTATTTAAAAGTATCTGGCATGTGGAAAACAAAACAGTAATTGAACGTGCAATCGAATTTTGCTTCAAGGCTGCCAACGTTTCACACACAAAATATTGCAAGAATAATTGAAAACTCCCTATGTTGAGTCATATCTCACTCACCACCTTCCACAATGTATATTAAATAAGGACTCTGACTGCAAAATGAGTTGTCAGGAAATGAGATATCAAAGCAGCGTGTTGGCAGCCATCATTAAATCTTAGTGGGTTTTACACTTTTCTTTTGTTGAATTCGATGTAGACTGAGGTCACAGCTAAAGCATTAGACATTCCTGCGGATGTCAGCCATGCTATAATATAGACATGCTCCCTCACTCACAGCAGTTCCACTGTGTCTTACTCTGATACGCTAGCTGTGAGCTGCTTCAGTCCATTTACAAGTAGATTTAGCAGAACTGGTGGGTTCAGAACTATTTCCAGTCCAGTTGTCTTTTCCAGCATTTTTGGTTTCGATGGTCACAGTTTTGATGACTTTTCATTGTTTGGTGTGTTGACCACTGCAAAGAAGAGAGAGAGAGAGAGAGAGAGAGAGAGAGAGAGTAAAAAAGAGAAAATAGTGGCCGAAACATTATGTCACATCCCTGACGAGGAAATGAAATGTGCAACATCAATCAGGCAGAGTAGAGATCAAAGAGCGCCCTACACCCTCCATCTGGTTCTGTTTGGGGAGACTTTTCTCTCCCTGCCTCTCTCCCTCGTTCGTTCCCTTTTTCTTCTCTGAGCGTGGGTCCTTCTTGTTTTTCCTGTCAGGCATTCCACCATGTTACAGAGACAATGACATAGTGACACGCGAGGTAGAACCAGCCAGAGGATGACATCTGCCTGTTCTTAAACACCTCTCCTTTTATATCTGAACTGGAGATTATTCACTGTTTCTCTGATTGAATAAAGGTATCAGGTATAGTCATGTCCTGTCATCACATCTATATATTAAATGATGAAGTAATGTTTGTGTTACTGGGATGTTGGTGTATATATGCATGTCTGTCTATGCATGTGGTGCATGTGTGTGTGTGTGTAAGGGCATGTAGGTGTGTATGTGTGTGTGTGCATATGCGCCAGGGTGTGTATATAACCTCATCATGGGATAATATATTTTGCCGTCTCTCTCTCAGTGGAAATATTTAGGCTAAGTCCTCGCTTGAGCGTGCAGTTCAAACAGGAGAAGTCAGATTTCTTCTCTTTTCCAGACGTAGGCTATCTCTGGGGGGGGGGGGCTTCCATACAACACAGGCCATTGTGAGCACGCTTGGCCCCTCTCTAGAAATGTGCTGTGTATATGTGTGTTTATATCAACCCTGGTATCAATTTTCCATTATTCCATTAGCTCTGAGATATTTATTTGTACGGTGAGGGTGTTCAATGGGATTGTGATTTATAAATAGTTTGATCATTCACAGGCGTCTTGATGACTTCGGAAAGGACACACAAGCTGATTTGTTTAAAGAGCTACATTTGAAATGGACCTTTACATTCCTGAATGGTACACACAACATAATGAATGCATTCTGCCTCCTAACAATGACACCCAATTGTCCAGATGCTGTGCCTCTACACCCTTTGAAGGTAATGTTGTTTGTTGATACCAGGCTTAGACATTGACCAGTGTTGGGTGTGTTACATTCAGGAGGTCCGTTTTCTGATGACACCAATGGAATTATTTAAAATCCACAGCCTTTACCACCCATCTGGGCTGGACAGTGGAAGTCTGACATGTTAATGATGTATTTATAGGTAAGACAGTAGTAGGTCCTTGTTTATTGTAAGTATTGTAAGAAGTTTCTTCAGAGAATAACCCAAACCTCATACTAAATGCACTCAAGTGATTTAATGTCTTAACATTGTATCTGTAGTGCGACACAATTCAATATTCCTGATGTATATTAAGTGCACTTTTAAGTTGGAGGGCGTTCATTGAACTGTTTTGGACTGAAAATCAAACAATAGTTTTTGTTCTTTGTTGTGGATATGTGCCATATTTGAGAACCTACTGATGGTGGTAGAACTGAAGGCTGTGTTCTTGTTCTGGCACAGAGGATGAAACAAAGGTTCCCAGAGGCACCCATTGGATTCAGAACCTCTCATTCTTTCCTTTGCGTGAGCTAATTTTGCTATTAGACTTCACTGCTACTCTGGTATGCCAGTTTCCCCTTTAGCCTACTGCTCAGAAGACTGCGCCAAGACTCCAGTAAAATAAAACCAATCTGAAAACACTGTCGCTGATGCTTGTTCTGATTTACAAAACGAATGAAACTGTGGAACTGAATCCAGTGAAACTGTGCATTTGTTGTATACTTCATCCAGAGTATGGGCAGATGACTCAGTTATGTAGGCTACAGACGAAAGATAACAATAACCTAGTACCATAGTATCTATCCACCTAAAACTACTGACATCTTTAATTATTCGAAGAAAACTGGGCACACTGATGAGGAGTTATAGTATATCATGTATTGTCTTGATTTCAAACGGTAAAGGGAAGCACTTTTGAAGCCTCTCTCTTTTGACTTTCAAGTATTTCCTACGTTCCAAAATCCCAAAGAATTGATGATGGTGTTGAGTTGTGGAGACTTTAGAAGGGAAAAAGGGTGTGGGGGAGGGGAGGGGAACGACTTGTTTTGAAAGAAATCTGGAACCTATAAACTTGGACAACTTCTACGAGGAAAAAAAACGCCAGAATATCCCCATCTGATTGGTCAACCCACGTGCCTTTGTCTCCGCCTCAGCCCTTTACCCTTACCAATCACCAAACACATTCTCTTCCTGTTATGCTTGGCCTGGCTCTGCCTTAGAACCCAGCTGAGCCAATCTGTGGAACAGATGGGTGGGACTTACAAGTTCCATCCTCTTTCTTCTTTAAAAAGCCAGATGCAGGTTGGCTGCTGTCTTACATTGATCTAGGATACTAGATGCAACTGCTGTTCTGAATGTAGCGAGCAGATAGTAGTATTAGATTGCTGTCATGTCTAGATGTAGGCAACATATGGATTTCCAATACTGAGAATTGATTATTTTTCCATTCGCTTTCTCTTGCTAGCAGACCTGGCAGATCACTTCGGGTACTTCTATATACAGGCTTGCCAGAAAAGAGAGAAACTAAAGGGGGCATAGCACATAAGAGGGCCTTAAGGAGAGAACAGAGGAGTGGGATAGAAACAGTGTAGCTGTAGAAACAGGGTTAGGTAGATAGACTGCCATGAGAGAGGATCCGTCAAGCTGTGGTGAATACCCTGAGGGAGGGGTGGTGTCCAGCGAGGAGGAGCCAGACTGTGCTCCAATCAAATACCCTGTGGTGCTGGTAACACCAGGGGCCGGCGGGCGCAAGAGTGTCACGAGGAAAGACAACATTTCATCGCCAACAGAGGACAACAAGTCAACGACAGGAGGGCCCCCCTGTCTGATCCCGTCAGGACCCAAGAGGCCTAAGAAGAGTCCCCAGCCCTCCCTGTCTCCTCTCCCCATCCCAGGCCAGCCCCTGGAGGACCCTCAGCACCAACGGGTGATCGCCAATGTACGGGAGCGCCAAAGGACGCAGTCCCTGAACGACGCCTTTGCCTCGCTGCGTAAGATCATCCCCACGCTCCCCTCAGACAAGCTGAGCAAGATCCAGATCCTAAAGCTGGCCTCGCGTTACATTGACTTCCTCTACCAGGTCCTGCAGAGCGACGAGATGGATGCCAAGCTGGCCAGCTGTAACTACCTAGCCCACGAGAGACTCAGCTATGCATTCTCGGTGTGGAGGATGGAGGGGGCCTGGTCCATGTCCGCTACCCACTAGCCCTGTCACCTACCTCTCTAACACCCCCTCCCTCCTCTTCTGCCCCAGCCAATCTCCCATGACCTCTGACCCCTGCTCTCTGACCCTCATCCTCACATCATCTAACTCTTATCATTCTACACCAGGTATGCACTCCGACTGCCGAGATACAAACCATACAATACATACTCAATATTATCTTTCCAAAGCAAAATCTTACTGTTTTATATTGCATGCAAAGAAGTACTAATTGAACTGATCTGCTTAAGACGATCTGATATGAACATAGGACAACACCTGGAGTTTTATTAGAGTATTGAATGCCATGCTGGACATTTGTCAGAATGAAACGCAGTAACTACTACCAAGTAAGTGAATCACAAGGGAGGGTCATAGGACAGCACATCTTAGGTTACCACAATTCTCTTTTTACATTCAAGGTATACAGTAACTATTCTACAAGATCAGTTAATATTGAACATGTATATAAAATAGTAGCTTGATGTATCCCATGATTATCATCAGGACTATGGACCTAATAGGAGGATGTAGAGCTGTTATTTCATACATTTTGTAACAAATAGCGTTGAACTCTGACAAATCACTCCATTACAGTAGGTATCTTCTTTTTATTATCTACACACATGAAAATTTAATTTTGACCAGAAATCATGAACATAATCATATGCAACTTCTTCATAGACTTGATGTTATTATCCCATAGTCTCATACATAACTCATTGTTTCCCATAGTCTCATTGTATCCCATAGTCTCATACATAACTTATTGTATCCCATAGTCTCATTGTATCCCATAGTCTCATACATAACTTATTGTTTCCCATAGTCTCATTGTATCCCATAGTCTCATACATAACTCATTGTTTCCCATAGTCTCATTGTATCCCATAGTCTCATACATAACTTATTGTATCCCATAGTCTCATACATAACTTATTGTATCCCATAGTCTCATTGTATCCCATAGTCTCATACATAACTCATTGTTTCCCATAGTCTCATTGTATCCCATAGTCTCATACATAACTCATTGTTTCCCATAGTCTCATTGTATCCCATAGTCTCATACATAACTCATTGTTTCCCATAGTCTCATTGTATCCCATAGTCTCATACATAACTTTTTGTATCCCATAGTCTCATACATAACTCATTGTATCCCATAGTCTCATTGTATCCCATAGTCTCATACATAACTCATTGTATCCCATAGTCTCATACATAACTCATTGTTTCCCATAGTTTCATTGTATCCCATAGTCTCATACATAACTCATTGTATCCCATAGTCTCATACATAACTCATTGTTTCCCATAGTCTCATTGAATCCTATAGTCTCATACATAACTCATTGTATCCCATAGTCTCATTGTATCCCATAGTCTCATTGTATCCCATAGTCTCATTCATAACTCATTGTATCCCATAGTCTCATACATAACTCATTGTTTCCCATAGTCTCATTGTATCCCATAGTCTCATACATAACTCATTGTATCCCATAGTCTCATACATAACTCATTGTATCCCATAGTCTCATACATAATTAATTGTATCCCATAGTCTCATTGTATCCCATAGTCTCATTGTATCCCATAGTCTCATTCATAACTCATTGTATCCCATAGTCTCATACATAACTCATTGTTTCCCATAGTCTCATTGTATCCCATAGTCTCATACATAACTCATTGTATCCCATAGTCTCATACATAATTCATTGTATCCCATAGTCTCATACATAATTCATTGTATCCCATAGTCTCATACATAATTCATTGTATCCCATAGTCTCATTGTATCCCATAGTCTCATACATAACTCATTGTATCCCATAGTCTCATACATAACTCATTGTATCCCATAGTCTCATACATAACTCATTGTATCCCATAGTCTCATACATAACTCTTTGTATCCCATAGTCTCATACATAACTCATTGTTTCCCATAGTCTCATACATAACTCATTGTATCCCATAGTCTCATACATAACTCATTGTATCCCATAGTCTCATACATAACTCATTGTATCCCATAGTCTCATACATAATTCATTGTATCCCATAGTCTCCTTGTATCCCATAGTCTCATACATAACTCATTGTTTCCCATAGTCTCATACATAACTCATTGTATCCCATAGTCTCATACATAACTCATTGTATCCCATAGTCTCATACATAACTCATTGTATCCCATAGTCTCATACATAATTCATTGTATCCCATAGTCTCCTTGTATCCCATAGTCTCATACATAACTCATTGTATCCCATAGTCTCATACATAACTCATTGTAACCCATAGTCTCCTTGTATCCCATAGTCTCATACATAACTCATTGTATCCCATAGTCTCATTGTATCCCATAGTCTCCTTGTTTCCCATAGTCTCATACATAACTCATTGTTTCCCATAGTCTCATACATAACTCATTGTATCCCATAGTCTCATACATAACTCATTGTATCCCATAGTCTCCTTGTATCCCATAGTCTCATACATAACTCATTGTTTCCCATAGTCTCATACATAACTCATTGTATCCCATAGTCTCATACATAACTCATTGTATCCCATAGTCTCATTGTTTCCCATAGTCTCATACATAACTCATTGTATCCCATAGTCTCATACATAACTCATTGTAACCCATAGTCTCATTCATAACTCATTGTATCCCATAGTCTCATTGTTTCCCATAGTCTCATACATAACTCATTGTAACCCATAGTCTCATACATAACTCATTGTAACCCATAGTCTCCTTGTATCCCATAGTCTCATACATAACTCATTGTATCCCATAGTCTCCTTGTATCCCATAGTCTCATACATAACTCATTGTTTCCCATAGTCTCATACATAACTCATTGTATCCCATAGTCTCATACATAACTCATTGTATCCCATAGTCTCATTGTTTCCCATAGTCTCATACATAACTCATTGTATCCCATAGTCTCATACATAACTCATTGTATCCCATAGTCTCATATATTTCCTAGACACTGATCTATTCATAACAGTCTACATTAGAAGCCAAATTCTTGTGGAAGAAGTAACATTACAAGTTTCACTTTCCAACAAAAAAACAATTCCATTTATTTATTTTGGTGCAAAAACTTTCCTTTGAAATACTTTCCTTTCATTTTGGCTTAAACTTGCTACGTTGCACAAAAATGAGATAGCTCTTGACAAGGCTCAACAAAAACAAACTGGTTGTGAGAAACCATGCAGCAGTTAGCTATCAAAGGAGAAGTGATGGCTGTCTTACTGCAGTCCCACAAACCACAGAGTTTGATGAAAGTGGTGTCATTGATTCGTCCAGTTCCACCGATCCATGTTGAAGACGGTTGTCAGACGCCTCATCAGTGGCTGTGCCTCCCTTCACCAGTAGCCACACATTTGGCCTTTGCCATTTGAAACCACTGCTCATACCCACTTCATTCCCAATGCAGGAAAAAGCCCGGAACATATCATTAAACTGTCCACAAGATGTACCATTACCATGCTTCTGAGGGAAGCATTATTCATGGTACATTCAGCACAGTGAGTTCCTACAACCTAGCCCACGTTGACAAGTTATTTTCTGTGACATTCACAAATAATACTGTCCTCTAGAAATTGCGTTTGGGGGTGAATGAAAGCTACATACCCTTTAAATCGCTTACTTAATACCATGTGAAATGAAAGTGGCCTGTATAGGCGGCTAGATATGAGAAATGCATTCTCTGACAGTGTTTGTTGGGATGGTCATTGTTATGGTTCAGTCTTCAAGCTGACTTTGAAGGAAGACTTTCTTTGCTCCTTTCTCGTTAGGGTCCTGCATTATTCTCCAGTTAATCTGCTTAGCTCTTTCTGTTCATCTTTGTATTCATATACATGTGAATACAGTATGCACATGTTCTCCCTGCTATTCCGTGTGGTTGCTTTGGTATGTGTGTTTGTATGCCACATAAATACAGTTTTTTATGTTTATCCGTGTCTTTCAAGATGGCCGCTATAGCTCACCAGTTGTTGCACCGCTGTCAGATGGCTTCCTTATTAATTAAGGAGATCAAATACACATGGGTGTTTTAGCCCGCTTTGGTCTCGTCGCTAAACTTATTGCCACACACTTTGGCTTTCGATTGACCGTCTGTTCTTAAGTTTATACTTATATTTGAGGTTACTTTTGTCTTTTATATGCATGTTTATTGATATTATCCAGTTCCATTTAATAGAAATACCACATTTTACAAGGACATGGTCAACAAAACACCCAGCACTGACCTCCAAACAAAACAGGGGCAGGGAAAATGGACATAAACAGCTTAATGCTAAAGGGAGTTTTTATGCCCATGACTTTTTCCCCTGGGAGTTGAACCAGTTTAACTGTTAGACAGTGCAGAGGGATTTTGTTAGGCATCATGGACTAATCATTTGTGCTTTCTTCAACACAAAAGGAAATGTCATATTTTTCATTACGTAACACTTGCAGAATGTTTGAAGCCCGTAGCACTTACAGAATCTTGCGTCTGTCTCCCCAGCACCGTACCAAGGCGACTGAGAAGCCTCCACCTGTTGGTCTGCAATCCCTTTGTTTACTGGTTTGGACCTACACCCCTGGACCAACTAAATCAAAGATATGAGCCTGCCCTCACTCTGGAGAGGTACTGTAGAGAGACTCAGCTTCCTCGAGCCCACACAGAATCTATGGGACAATGATTCAGAGCTACTAGCAGGTCTAGAAGAAGGACAACTATAGAGTTTTAGGACCTGGAAATTGCAACTTGTGACTTGGAAACAATTTGGTAAACAAATGTAAGTTGCAGTCATTAATGGGAATATTCCTATTGTAGTGTGACTACATGTAGTACAGAACTGTTTGTAAACCAACATACAATTCCTCATTCAAATGGAATCAGTTGGTGTAAGATAATAAAATGAGTACTTGAGCATCTTTGAAGCATATTTCTCAGCCCCATCTTATTACCAATCTCACTTTACAGCATATACACCCTGTACTGCAACTACACCAGAATGGACACGTCCACCATCAGCATCCAAAATGAATGGCCAAACATTTGGAGATGGATGATGACACAATAACATTTCTAATCGCCAAATGCACAAGAAATACAGTGGTTATCCTTCTTTGAGTTTGTGTGTTAAAGAACCTGGGTTACCAGATTATCCACGTCTTACCCGGTCAGCATAAATTAGTGCTCTATAGCACAGACTTCCTTAATGAGGGCCAAGTGTCTGCTCAGGCAGACCAGGGTATAATTGCCCATAAAGCTGTTGTTCTTTTGGGGAAAATAAGGCCTCTAAAATATTTATTGGTTGTCTGGTTGGAAAGAAATCCTATGATCTGCCCAACCACAGAAGCACATGTGGATACATGTACTAGTGGACCAGGAAAGTACACCGTATATCCAACATGTTGTCACACCTACAATTCTGTACACACAAAAATGACCATTAAAAATTTTAATTAAGAGAAAAACAGTACAAAATAGACATCCTTTCTATACATACATAGGAAATATGTAGGAAAAAAGGAACACAAGGTCAATGAAAAGTATGAAAACAAGACTGTTATTCCTAACTCCAGTTAGTGAAGGCCACCAATACTTGACTCAAGGCACATGCGTGATGTATTTTGGTCTTGAGTATCTATTTACAGTGACTTTAAGAAACAGAGCATAAAAAGGACAATATTAAAGGAAATCAAGAGGAGTGGCCCACTTGTCACTAAGACAATAAGAGTGTTGCCCATAGGCCCCTGGAAGTCTTTAGAGGAGAGGCCATGTACAGTATCCAACACACTTTGTCTAACATTACTTCATAGACAACAGATACCCACTGGTGTACTACGAGACAGAGAGCACAGGCACTGTTCTACGAGAATATGAATAATGGTGGTTACTTCTATTTCTTTTTATACAAGTCTTTGAGGGGATCTTATGGACAAACATTGCCCAGAGTCTTGAAAACAACCAGCCCAAAACAAATAGTTAGTACAAACAATAATGAATATTGAAAACTGGCAATGGCCTCCTACACACATATACAGATTTTGATTTCAACCTGTTTGCTACAGTACAAAAGTAGTCCTGCAGCAAACAGGAAAAGTGAATTATGTGGATTATAATTTATGGACAGTATTGTAGAGATTGATATGTTTTTGTTTTTTGTTTAAAAGTGGACTTGTTTTATACCTCAAATACACTACAAGGTTTAAATTTCCTGCATTTCAGGAAAGTTCTCCGGCAACAGGGTGATCAAATTACAATCCTACATCTGTAGCCATCCACAGTGGTTGGTACAGAGTATAGTAAGAAATGACTATAAGACTTGTTAGCATGGTTATCGTTATCTCTCTCTCTCAACAACAACTAGGGGAGAGGATAAAAAATGTTTAGTTAAGACAAGATTGACAGGTATCACTAGCGTACAAGCCCCTGTACTGGCGCACCAGCAGAGAGAGTGTTCCTGAAGAAATACGCCTTGTAAATGCCTTCTTTCTGCAGTGGTTAGTCAGAAGTGGATGCTCTCTCTCACTCTTCTCTTCGATTTTCAACAGAGAAAACACAGTAATGCACATTAATAGAGAGCTTATGATACATTTAGACATTTAGCCACATTCCATAGAAGTATGGGGTCATATACAAAATAATATTGTGAATCTGAAAACAAATGTCAATTTCTCAATTTGATGGTGGGCAGTTTTTTTTTCATCCACTGAAGAACCTCTAAAAACAAGTGCAATCTAGATGAAATGCTCATTAAGACAAACTACATAACCCCAGAATGAATATAGAAAATGAAACAGTGGAATGTGCTACACATTTCAATTCAAAACAAAAACAATATACACTGGACATCATGAACACACAAAAAAGGTCTCAGGACATGTTAACAAACTACAGATACACTATATCTGAAAATCTATAATCAGCATGATGTCAAGTACTGCATCGTACATACAACTGGAGTACAAGAGAGACCTCCTACACAAGGCCTAAGGGAGAAGGATGCACCATCATAGTAGAGCCACATCTCCATCAGTGGAGGCTCCTCAGAGGAGGAAGGGGAGGACCATCCTCAGTGAATATCATAACATGTAATGAATCAGATAAAACTACACTATTCACGTCACCAATTAATGAATTAAAACACACTGTTTTAAAATAAAAGTCTACAGTAGCCTCAACAGCACTCTGTAGGGTAGCACCATGGCGTAGCACCATGGTCCATCCCCCTCTGGGTACATTGACTTGTCCTCCAACCTATCTGAGCTCTTGCAGCATGAACTGACATGTCCACCCAAACAAAGGATCAGAGAATTAATTTAGTAGTGAACGCATAAGCTCGGGCTAGCTAGCACTGCAGTGCATAACATGTGGTGAGTAGTTAACTCAGACACTAGTTGAACAGTTTTGAACAAATTAATTTCTTCCAAAATATAGGAGAAGCAAGAGAGTCAATTTTTTTCACTTTCACTTACTTAGCTAGCCTATGCAGCGATCTAGTTTAGCCTGCTTAAATACTCTTCTCTGACAGAGGGATGCTATGTTAGCTAGCTGGCTATGACTATCCAACAAAACACTGGAACTCTTCCAAATCAAGGTAAGATTTTGGTTTTACAAATGTATTTCCCCCGGGGCCCGCCGGTGCAGGTGCTAAACTGCTTACTGACTGTACACTGTAACATTACTGCATGATTGTAGCGGGTTTACTGACACATTAGTTATATTAGCTTTGTTGACTATGACGTCACTTTAGCTAATATGGTGACAACGATGTAGGCTGTGTGTAGCAGTTATGATATAGTTTGGCTTGGAAAGTTTTTTTTGTTGCCTGGTCACATTCAGCTGTGTTGTGCATTGAAGTCCACAAGCGAAAGGTGAGAGGAGGAGAGCGCAGAGAAGCGAGAAGGAATACAACATGGCTACTATGAAAGTGAACTGTATTTACGCGTGATCAGTGGTGTATTCATTCTGCTGTAAAACGTTTCTTAAACGGAAGCAAACAGAACAAAATGGGGATAAACATACCTGAATTTGTCCAATAGCAACTTGTTTGCAACTGTTAGACTAATGATTACACCCTAGATGCAGGCAAGAGTGTGCACGGTGATATTGAATGTGTCACTGTGTGTCCATGTGTCACGGTCTGTCACCTCAAATGTTTATCTCGACCTGTGTGCACCTACGTTGTAAACTTTCATTCATAGGCTCGGTTGTAGCAACATGATGGGTATAGGTAACATTTGAGGATCATGAAGTAGCCTAAACCTATCGCTGTTACAGTGAACTGTGTGACTGGAAAAGGAATGACAGTCATCCAATATGCTGTAATAGAAATAAAGCCATGCTCATAAAAAAAGAAATCGTCCTCCCTCATTTTAAATGGCACCGACCGCCACTGACCTCCATAGTGCTAACAGTAATAGTATTTTGGTTGGTCCACGAAACAAACAGAGCAACACCATAAAGAAGGTTTTCACATAAAATAATACACTCAGTTGAACTGTTATTCAACTCTGCTTGATATTACTATCCGTGGATAATATCAAGGGAACTGAACTGTCAAATGAATGTACACAGTAAATGTCTATCCACAGGTCAACAGTCTGGTCCTGCAAAAACAAACATCAATGTACAGTAACACCGTAACCACACTGGTCCATCTGCAGTAATACAGTCCCACTGCAGCCATGTTGAAGAGCGGTTTCTTTGGGAGATGAAGTGCATTAGAGCCTTTGACTAGCATCATAAACAATACAATGGCATAGGAATGAACATAGAACTAGTATTTCCATCCAAACAGTGGTAGGTCTTCAGCTCTTCATAAGATTCATTGGTTTAATTGTTCCTGTTCATCCAGTTTGTATACTATATATCCTCGAGACAGGAGGTATAATTTTGGTCCTCATCATGTCAGTGGTAAGACATAAAGGGAAATAGCGTGCATGTCTACAATGCCTTTCTGAGTGTGTGTGTTTGTGTGTGTCCCTGCCAACAATATATAAAGACACTTGTCTATGAACAGCAGTGGAAAGTATTCGTAATACAATCTGGCCAAACAGGATTTCTTTTGAAAATGCACTTCGTATAAATACTCAATGTGTATACCTGCCGGTAGAAATGTAGAATGCATAAGTCTTCTTTTTAGAATGTGAGTGGATTTTAGAGGACAACAATAACTTCCAATCTTCAAAGTTTAACAGATAATTAAATAATCTAGAACTTGAGTTTCCCCGAGGTTTGGAATTTTCAATGGTTCACATTACGGAATGCACAGTGCAAAAACAACAGATAAAACCACAGTCATCCTTATCTTCATTTTCTTCTTATTTTTTGTATTTTTTTTAGTGGTTAAACTATTAATGACATCATCGAGGACCGACTGAGCCATTCAACAGTTGCCAGGTGCTGGCCGGTCCCCTCCAGGCTATCGCTCTCTCCCTCTGTCCGTCCAGGGACTTCCTCAGACTGACTTGGGTCTGCTCTGCTCACTGACACAACAACAGACACCCACAGACCTGGTGCTAAGAATTCCCTCCTTCAGGGCCACATCTTCCTTTCGTCTCGATGGCCTGTATTATTCACAGACACTGGGGAAATAAGACAGCGGATGGGAAGCATTTCTTTACTGTAAGTGCCTCCATAAGACCTTTATGTCTGTACTTGTTTTAAAGGCCAAAGAGTGGTCAATATGACGGCACAGGGCTGTTATGGACGTGTCCTTCTGAATACACACAATAAAAATGACTCTGTCTTGCTAGGGCTAGACCACGGACAGAGTCAAATAATCAGCTGTTTGAGAGAACATCTTTTACCTCACATATACACTGACAGGTCTTTGGTGTGGCTGAGCAGGCTACATTAGTTCCACTGTGTTGAGTTCACTCTTCGCTGTGTTAAGTTGCACTGCATACAGTCTTTTGAGAATTGACGGTGGTCTTTGAGGCACTGTGTGGCTTTAAGGTCTCATTGGTTAAGGCAGTTCCACAGTCTACACTCCTCCCCCTCGTCGTGTGACAGGGCAGGATCTCCAAGGCTATTGGGACGTCCTGAAGGAGAGGTCTCTGAGGTCAACAGTCAGCATCTTTCACATGGAATCGTCGTCATGCTCCATAGGCTCGTCGGGGAGGCTGGGGGCAAACACATAGAGAAGATGGTTAGGAAAAGCATCATGCATCATATTTGTATAGTACTGTACAGGGGAGCCTGCCCTTTACTCTGAGAGTGTTAAGGAGTGTTTGAGAGTGTTTGGGTACATGTGCTCCTGTCGTACCTCTTGCTGGTCAGGACCCCCACAGAGAGAGAGGCCAGAGCATTGACAGCATCAGTCTCCTCACAGTCTCTTCTCTGAGCACCCAGGAAGGACAGTCCCACGGAGCTACTGAACGTCTTCAGGGACTGCCAATACTGACCTGAAAAACAGACAGAGAATCTTTTGGACTATAGAGTAGGAGAGAGTGGGGTAATTGAGCCAATGGCCATTGGAGTAAGTTGAGCAAATTGATGTGTTTAGGCATTATCGCTGGGTTATCAGGTAACAACAGGGCCTATGTTAAAAGTGTTAAAGAAAGTACAAAGTGTTTGTTGGGTGTTAAGCTTAAAATTGTTTTAAAAATGAAAAGTGATTGATCTGTGTTTGGGAAATAAAGATAGACATGGTTTTAAAAGGTAGAGGTAATATTTAATTCAGTAGGGGCTTAACTTACCCCATACCCGGTGTAAGGCATGTCAAGAGACCACTTTTTTGGGACAAGCTATGTTTTCAAAACTATATATTTTTTTTTTTACATATATTCAGACAGTGCCTTTCAAAAGTATTCATCCTCCTTGGCGTTTCTCCTATTTTGTTGCATTACAACCTGTAATTTGATGGATTTTTATTTGGATTTCATGTAATCCACATACACAAAATAGTCCAAATTGGTGAAGTGAAATTAAAAAAATTACGACAACAACAAAAAAAGGGAAAAGTGCTGGGTACATATTTATTCACCCCCTATGAAGCCCCGAAATAGGATCTGGTGCAGCCAATTACCTTCAGAAGTCACATCATTATTTAAATAAAGTAAACCTGTGTGTCACATGATCTGCCACGTGATCTCAGTATATATACACCTGGTCTGAAAGGCCCCAGAGTCTGCAACACCATTAAGCAAGGGACACCACCAAGCAAGCGGCACCATGAAGACCAAGGAGCTCTCCAAACAGGTCAGGGACAAAGTTGTGGAGAAGTACAGATCAGGGTTGGCTTATAACAAATATCAGAATCTTTGAACATCCCACGGAGCACCATTAAATCCATTATTAAAACATGGAAAGAATATGGCACCACAACAAACCTGCCAAGAGAGGGCCACCCACCAAAACCCACAGACCAGGCAAGGAGGGCATTAATCAGAGAGGCAACAAAGAGACCAAATATAACCCTGACGGAGCTGCAAAGCTCCACAGCGGAGATTGGAGTATCTGTCCATAGGACCACTATAAGCCGTACACTCTACAGAGCTGGCTTTGCAGAAGAGCGGCCAGAAAAAATCCATTGCTTAAAGAAAAAAATAAGCAAACACGTTTGGCGCAAACCCAACACCTCTCATCACCCCGAGAACACCATACCCACAGTGAAGCGTGGTGGTGGCAGCATCAAGCTGTAGGGATGTTTTTCGTCGGCAGGAACTGGGAAACTGGTCAGAATTGAAGGAATGTTGGATGGCGCTAAATACAGGGAAATTCTAGAGGGAATTCTAGAGGGAAATACAGGGAAATTCCGTCTTCCAGAGATTTGAGACTGAAACGGGGGTTCACCTTCCAGGAGGACAATGACCCTAAGCATACTGCTAAAGCAACAATCGAGTGGTTTAAGGAGAAACATCTAAATGTCTTGGAATGGCCTAGTCATAGCCCAGACCTCAATCCAATTGAGAATCTGTGGTATGACTTAAAGATTGCTGTACACAAGCGGAACCCATCAATCTCAAGGAACTGGAGCAGTTTTGCCTTGAAGAATGGGCAAAAATCCCAGTGGCTAGATGTGCCAAGCTTATAGGGACATACTCCAAGAGACTTGTAGCTGTAATTGCTGCAAAAGGTGGCTCTACAAATGATTGACTTTGGGGGGTGAATAGTTATGCATGCTCAAGTTTTCAGTCTTATTTCTTGTTTGTGTCAGAATAAAAAATATTTTGCATTTTCTAAGTGGTAGGCTTGCTGTGTAAAACAAATGATACAACCCCCCAAAAAAATCGATTTTAATTCCAGGTTAAAAGGTAACAAAATAGGAAGAATGTCAAGGGGGGTGAATACTTTCGCAAGCCACTGTACACACAACATCTTGAAATGTATGTAGATATCGTTGTTAAAAGAATACTATATTTCCCTTGACGCAGTGAAGCTGAATGTAAAACATGGCTCAACTTACCCCACTCTGCTCTACATTATGTGTGTTTATTCTGTGTGTTTTTTTTTTTTGCCTAAACCAGAGCCAGTAAGCACACGCACTTGAATGAGCAGTGAGCACTTTGGCTGCAGTCAGAAGGTCGATATAAAAGCTAGTCCTTCATACTGTATGGGCCCATATGGCGAAAGATCAATATCGTTAATAGCCTTGTAGCCTAATGTATTCAATCATTCTGTGTACTCAGGAAGTCTACATTTCACAATAATTAGGATCAGACCAGAATAAAGGGATAGACAAAAATAGACTAGAGAGACAGAGGGAAAATAGGGACAGTGGTGTACTGTATGAGAAAGAGACAAGGAGTAGAATGACTGTTTACCCACCATGTATCTGTATGACTCTCTGTAGCGAGCAAACACTGTTAGCATTGGGCTTCTGCAGCCGCACCTCCTCTGACAGAGGCTCCTGTATGGACAATAGTGGGAGAGGTAACCATCAGGCCACTAATCAACAACATCCTCCTTTCCAGCCCTCAATATCTTCCATCTTATCTACAGTGCATTTGGAAAGTATTCAGACCCCTTGACTTTTCCCACATTATGTTATGTTACAGACTCATTCTAAAATGTATTAAAGTGTTTTTATTCCTCATTAATCTACACACAATACCCCATAATGACAAAACAAAAAAAACATTATTTTTTTGCACAAAAATAAATAAATAACTGAAACATCATATTTACATAAGTATTCAGACCCTTTACTCAGTACTTTGTTGAAGAACCCTTGGCAGTGACTACAGCCTCAAGTCTTCTTGGATATGATGCTACAAGCTTGGCACACCTGTATCTGGGGAGTTTCTCCCATTCTTCTCTGCAGATCCCCTCAAGCTCTGTCAGGTTGGATGGGGAGCGTCGCTGCACACCACCATGCTTCACCATAGGGATGGTGTCAGGTTTCCTCCAGATGTGATGCTTGGCATTCAGGCCAAAGAGTTCAATCTTGGTTTCATCAGACCAGAAAATCTTGTTTCTCATGGTCAGAGTCCTTTATGTGCCTTTTGGCAAACTTCAAGCAGGCTGTCATGTGCCAATTAATTGATTTTACCACAGGTGGACTCCAATCAAGTTATAGAAACATCTCAAGGATGATCAATAGAAACAGGATGCACCTAAGCTCATTTTTGAGTCTCATCGCAAAGGGTCTGGATACTTATTTAAATAAGGTATTTCTAAAACCCTGTTTTCGCTTTGTAAATATGGGATATTGTGTGTAGATAGATAAGGAAAAAAAGGGGTTTAAAAGTAGTTCATAAACTGCTTTAATGCACCTTAAAACAGTCTCTCACCTCAATGCCCAGGAGAGCGCTGACGCAGGCCTCGGAGGCGTCGCAGATGGCCGTGAGGTCGTGACCTCCCTCCAGGGCCATGATCACCCGGCCTCCAGCCAGACCCATCAACTGCCGGGTCAGGAACCCAAAACCTGATGGACACATCAAAAACAACACAGTCAATAAACTAGCCTAAATCATGTTCAATGAGGCATGTGTGCCAACTCCTTTTCTAGACTGACAACAGAGCCTTCAGAACATATTCACACCCCTTGACTTTTTTCACATGTTGTTGTGTAACATCCTGAATTTAAAATTGATTATATTGAGATTTTGTGTCACTGGCCTACACACATTACACCATAATGTCAAAGTGGAGTTTTATACTAATTAATTGAAAATGAAAACCTGAAATGTCTTGAGTCAATAAGTATTCAACCCCTTTGTTATGGCATAAACAAGTTCAGGGGTAGATATTTGCTTAACAAGCCACATAATACATTTAATGGACTCACTGTGTGCAATAATAGTGTTTAACATGATTACCTCCTCTCTGTACCCCACACATACAGCTATTTGTAAGGTCCCTCAGAAGAGCAGTGAATTGCAAACACAGATTCAACCACAAATACCAGGAAGGTTTTCCAATGCCTCGCAAAGAAGGGTAAAAATACAAAAAGCAGACATTGAATATCTCTTTGAGCATGACGAAGTTATTAATTACACGTTAGATGCTGTATCAATACACACATTTACTACAAAGATACAAATAGAACAATAGAATCAAATTAAATGTACTTGTCTCATGTGCCGAATACAACATAAAATATTTACTAAATAAACTAAAGTAAAACATTTAAAAAGTAACACAATAAAATAACAATAATGAGGCATCCTTCCTAACTCAATTTCAAGCGGGGAAGGAAACCGCTCAGGGATTTCACCATGATGTCAATGGTGACTTTAAAACAATTGGAGTTTAATGGCTGTGATAGGAGAAAACTAAGGATCAACAACATTTCAATTACTGTAGAATACTAACCTAAATGACAGAGTGAAAATAAGGAAGTCTGTACAGAATACGAATATTCCAAAACATGCATCCTGTTTGCAATAAGGCACTAAAGTAAAACTGCACAAATTGTGGCAAAGAAATTAACTGTATGTCCTGAATACGAAGCGTTACGTTTGGGGAAAATCCAACACAACACATCACTAAGTACCACTCTTCATATTTTCAAGAATGGTGGTGGCTGCATCGTGTTATAGGTATGTTTGTCATCAGCAAGGTCTAGGGAGTTGTTCAGGATAAAAAGAAACGGAATAGAGCTAAGCACAGGCACAATCCCAAAGGAAAACCTGGTTCAATCTGTTTTCCAGTAGACACTGTTTTCCAATAGACATTCACCTTTCAGCAGGACAATAACCTAAAACACAAGGAGTTGCTTACCAAGAGGATATGTTATGTTCCTGAGTGGCCTAGTTACATTTGAGACTAAAATCACCTTCAAAATCTATGGCAAGATATGAAAAAACAACACTTGACAGGGCTTGAAGATTTTTTTGTTTTGTTATTCTGTACAATCCAGGTGTACAAAGCTCTTAGAAACTTAACCAGAAAGACTCACAGCTGTAATCGCTGCCAAAGGTGATTCTAACATTGTATTGACTCAGGGGTGTGAATAATTATGCAAATTAGATATTTCTGTATTTCATTTTCAATACATTTGCAAAAATGTCGATAAACATGTTTTCACTTTGTCATTATGTGGAATGTTGTGTAGATAGGTGAGATAAAACAAATCTATGTAATCCATTTTGAATTCAGGCTGTAAAAAAAACTAAATGTGGAATAAGCCAATGAGCATGAATACTTTGTGAGAAGTATTGTACTGCAGTGCCTGTACCAATCTTAATGACATTTACAGCACAGATTCATATAAATCAATAAAGACACACATTTACAACAGTGATGCAACCAGGTCAGCGTGTACGAGGTCAAGGCTTATAAATGTCTTACCTTCTATTTATCAAGAACTAACCAGCGAAGCTCTGAAACCACTGTACAAGCTAGCTCATGGTCTAACGTGTACTGTTTGAGGAAAGCCTTGCTTACATTTGCCGGTGACCTTGTAACCCCCTAGAGGTGCAGGATGTCCCTCTGCTGCATCGAACCCTGAGGAGACCAGGACCACGTCAGGGGAGAACTCCTGAGCTATGGGCATCACCA
Organism: Oncorhynchus masou masou; assembly: GCF_036934945.1. Lineage (NCBI taxonomy): Eukaryota > Metazoa > Chordata > Actinopteri > Salmoniformes > Salmonidae > Oncorhynchus > Oncorhynchus masou. The sequence goes on from NC_088244.1 coordinate 28,355,951, forward strand.
CCGTCCTGCAGGGAGGAACAACAGCGTTTCAACAACACCTCGACAATATTTACTCCACAAACAGCCCTGTCTGGCTGTTAATGACAGTGAAGAGAGCAGGATTGAGGTCGAGGTGCAGGGGCCTCCTGTTGTTTTCTGGACTGGCGTCAGCCACCTCGCTCTGTTAAGAGAGTCTACCAGCACAGCACAGAACTGAGCAGGGCCACTAGCTAGCGAGGGAGCTAACGCAGGCATCTCTGCTGCCGCCCGAGTTCAAAGCCTCCATAAGCACGTCTGGTTCCCATTTGGAGCTTGTCACTCTCCTCACGTCACTGACAGCCTGCCATCTGGGATCCATTTGGGTTCATTATCCTGCGTTTGGATTCCTCCAGCCCAGACCCCCCCCACTCCCCACCACACTAACCAACCCTGCCTCCCCTGCAGACCAATAAAACCTCCCCTACTCCCCTGTGAGCCCAGCTATAGACAGACTACAGGGAGAACAAGAGAGAGAGGGAGAGGGCTCATTAAAGATCAATCAGAGCGAGGGAAGGGGAGAGGTAGGGAGAAGAGGAGAACAGGAATGAGACAGAGGAGACAAGGAGGTGGTGGGGGTGCATTCCTTACCCCTGGAGTTTAGAGAAACTGACTGAGAACATTTCACCAACAAACTTGCTAGACATTTTAAATCTGTGTGGGACAGACATGTGTGGCAACAAAATGGTGTCTTTTCAGATTCAAACACAAAGGCTTTATTATTAAGTCCAAGGGTGGTGTACTACTGTGTGGAAAAGAGAGTTGTAATAGGAATATTAAACCCTGGTTTCTTATTACGTTGAAGTTAAAAACTTTTGTTGAAACTTTTCCAGTACTATGTTGTCATTCTCATTTTGTTTCGCTGGCTTAGAGGTGGGGCCCACCCACCACTGTCTGTGGTCGCCACAGTTTCCTACGGTTGCCACCAGACAGCCGACCTAACCAAAATACAGAAACTTCATTAGAACCTAAACCACCCACCGGTGGCAATTAAGTGCTATGGAGGAAGTGGCAGTGAAATGTCTGTTTAATACAACAACCACCAAACCTGGAGACAATTTAATCTCACACGTAAAACATTGAAAAGTGGGACCGTACACATGCACTTCAAATGACTCCGATTCAGAAATGCGTTAAGAGTTTTTGCACTTTTGCAAATTACAGTCAATACTGTATGAGGGGAGAAGGGGGTCCTTTCTAGAAAGTGACAAGGTAAGACCTTCATTTTTGCATAGTTACAGAAATGGGGACGGGTGGACATTCATGCTTAAACCAGAAAGGATCACGGTCAGAGCTGTTGTACCTAAAAGCAGCGATGTACTCAGCATCACTCATAGGGGGGTCCAGACCTCCAGTCCAGGCCACGTTGACATTGAAGCCTTCTCCAGCACCAGATCCCACCTACAACACAGGCACACACAGAGAGACCGACTGAGACAATGCATTCTCCATGGAGATGTGGCCAATAACATAGAGGTGCTAGAGGCACAACACGTGGAATAGAATGTCTCCTAAACACACTAAGACCCTTGAGCAGACATCTGTCCACCGTTACTTTGGAGCCTAGCTAGTTGCTCTAGCTTCTCTTGATGTCATGCCCATTGTCCGACTGGCAGAATGCCCGGTGTAGAGCTGACCCAATGATGTCACTTACCTCAGCTGGCCCCCCGCTGCCAGGGAAGAAGTTGCCGTCGTCATAGCGATGCAGTGAGATATACAGCACACTGGGATCATTGTAAAACACTTCCTGGGTCCCATTACCATGGTGAACATCCTAGCAACAGGACAGAGATGGAAGACATTTGGTTACATTAAATCACATAACTGCTGGCTTATTTTATGTCATATCCTAGACCTGGCCAATAGTAACAAATAAAGCAATGTGAGACAGAACTCACATGTGTTTACTTGTGTATACATACATGTTTTCATGTGTATACAGTATATCACAAGGGTCATACTAAATACTGTAGTTGTTGTCAAAACAGTAGTAGGTCAACTGAGACGAGTATACCACCAACGAAAATAGTGTTGCTACTGTTATTGCTACAATCACTGAAACTGTAGTCCCTTACCCAGTCAACGATGAGGATCTTGTTGGCACTCAGTTTCTGTTGGAGCTGCCTGGCTGCGATGGCCACCGAGTTGAAATAGCAGAAACCCCTGGAGGGAGGGTGGGGGTGAAAGAAAGGTAGAGAAACAGACATCAGCAATACAAGATGATAGTGGTTAGGATACGAAGAAAAATGGTGGAATTCCTAAAAGCCGACTCAGCACACCAATAGGAGAGGCATAAATCTTCCCTCTGTTCTTTTCCTTCCCGGCTTCACTATCAGCCCATAAATATCTTTCATCGGACAGCGTGCTGACACTGCAACGCTCAGCAGAGGCCGCTGTGGTTAGCCTGGGCACGCACTACCACAAGGAGTATAGTACACACGAAAAACTACACACAAACAAAAACACACGCACATTCGATATGAGAAAATGAGACAGACTTACATTGGGTTGGAAGGGTCAGCATGGTGTCCTGGGGGCCTCACCACTGCAAAGCCATTCTGGAGAGAAACAAAACAAAACAGGATCATTCACTATTCTTTCTCAAGTTGCCTGAGGCAGTTCGAGAGATAGTCTGGAGTGTGATTTGATGGGGATTACAGATCTCTGTGTCTCACCTTCAGCTCTCCCTTGGCCACTCTGAAGGCCAGCTCTGTGACACTGCCTGCAGCCATGCGTGACGCCGTGGACGTGTGAGACTCGTTCCAGATTGTGTCATTGTCCACCTGCCAATCAAAACCAACACAAGGGTGAGTGACAGGACAGCACACAGTCCTCACCTCAATCAGCTGTCTGATATATTACCATACTTACAGTACACAGACACACCCGGTGCCATAGAGATGTGCTACCCAAGCAACAGAGAAATACAAGAGGGAAAAACAGGACTTGTTTCCAGGGAGAGGAAAATGCATAAATGTTGAAAATGCAGACATGGAAGAGGAAAACGCAGACATGGAAGAGGAAAATGCAGACATGGAAGAGGAAAATGCAGACATGGAAGAGGAAAATGCAGACATTTCCAGGGAGAGGAAAACGCAGACATTGAAGAGGAAAATGCAGACATTTCCAGGGAGAGGAAAACGCAGACATGGAAGAGGAAAATGCAGACATTTCCAGGGAGAGGAAAACACAGACATGGAAGAGGAAAATGCAGACATTTCCAGGGAGAGGAAAACACAGACATGGAAGAGGAAAATGCAGACATTTCCAGGGAGAGGAAAACACAGACATGGAAGAGGAAAATGCAGACATTTCCAGGGAGAGGAAAATGCAGACATGGAAGAGGAAAATGCAGACATTTCCAGGGAGAGGAAAACACAGACATGGAAGAGGAAAATGCAGACATTTCCAGGGAGAGGAAAACGCAGACATGGAAGAGGAAAATGCAGACATTTCCAGGGAGAGGAAAACGCAGACATTTCCAGGGAGAGGAAAATGCAGACATTTCCAGGGAGAGGAAAACGCAGACATTCCCAGGGAGAGGAAAATGCAGACATTTCCAGGGAGAGGAAAACACAGACATGGAAGAGGAAAACACAGACATGCACACGAGGGAATTCCCTCACGGACATAAACATGCTGCTCTCCACTCCATTCTACATATCCTTCCTTCCTTTCATAATTCTTTCCCGTTTGTTCACAAACTTGTATTTCTAGCCGTCTGGTTCAGACAATGAAATTGGAGGCATTTCTTTAAAATCCCGTGATCATCATGTTTCTATTAGTTTGTGTGTGTGTGCATGTGTGTGTGTGTGCATGCATGCATATGTGTGTGTGTGTGTGTGTGTCTCTCACTTACCCCCACTCCTCCACATGGGAGCATCACAAACATCCTTTGAGAGAGAATGCCTGTGGGAGAACAATGAGTGGTATTATTCATCACAAATAATCCAGCAGTTTATTTTCTTATCATTTTATTAGCATATGACAATACTGTTTGTCTGTGTACCATCAGTAAATTACATCTTACAGTTTTTCTCAATCGCATAGAAGCCATTTTTGGATCTGCATTGAAATGTATCTGTAGCAGAATGGCAATGATCAAATTGTGAAATACAGACCTTCTGATCATTGTATTGCCGTCGTACCTGCCTTGCATATCTTAGAACCGCTTTGGCAAAACGTAGAAGTGTCGTCAGGGAATACATGTTTATTTACAGAATATTAACACATGGTTTTCATCAGAAGGGAAATGGGTGAATCTGTGTTCATTGCTATGTACTGTTTTGCAAAAGGCCACAGAGTTCTGTGTTTTGTGGACTCTGTTTTGAAAATCGACAAGATTGTTCCAAAAAATGCTTGTACATGATTGAGAAAAACCGTAAATACACTAACGAGTTATCTTCTAAACGTAAGAGATTCCAAAGTGCTATCAATACAGCACCGTTAGAATCATTAACCAAAGGCAAATCTCTATTTACTAGAGACACCAGAGAAAGTAGCTGTACTTTACTGTTGCCAGTTATTCAAGGGGTCCTGGCATAAGTAGGAAACATCATCAAATCTTTAGTGAGGACGTACCGGCCAGCTTGCGGTTGTCCAGTTTGAGGCGGTTGAGTGGGTTGGTGCCGTACAGCAGGACATGACGCTCTGAATGGACCGACTGCAGCTCCTCCAGAGTGGCCTTTCGACCCCGGATAGTCTGTATGGGAGAACATGGACCAGACTTAGAGCAGACACTGGACCATTGAGTAAGATACAACTACCCATATCAAGATTGAATATGGCTACAAATGAAAAGGCCATGTTTGTCCCTTGAGTCTACCCACAGGGCACAGACGTCAATTACACGTCAATTCTACGTTGGTCCAACGTGATTTCATTGAAATGATGTGTAAATAACGTTGATTCAACCAGTGTGCCGAGTGGGTAGGTAAAGAAAAAGGAGGTAAAAACGGTGGTTTATGTACCTCACACTGGCCCCTGAGACCTCTCTCCTGGAGACGTGACCAGATACTCTGGATCCTCCCAGCATGCTCTGGGTGGCTGCTGTTGTCACCACATGTGCACTGGTGCTTTAGCATCTGAGAGTCATAAACCAGGCCTGCAACCAAACAGACACACACTAACGTTAGCAGTTCCGGTGAATCAACAGCTGTAAAACAGCTGATCTAACCAACAACAAGAGAGATATTGAAACAAATGCAATAAGCATATAAACTGCTTACTACCCATATCAGAGTGTCCTTGACCAGGCCTCAGATTGGATCAATTGAATTACAGCCACAGTAGGGATAATAACCTACACCTAAACAGGTTCCCTTGTGGCAGTGTGCATGGGTGTGTGTGGTTCATTTCTTACCGGTGGTGAAGCGTGGTTTGCTATGTGGTTCTGGGGCGGGTATTGGCAGGGGCTTGTCTGGCAGCGTGAGGGAGGTGGAGGCTGGTGAGGACTGGGTACGGAAGAGGGGCCGGTGGGCACTGCCAAGCATCATGGGTACCGCCAGCGTCTCCATGTGGGCTGTCTGCCGGCGCAACTGCTGCAGCTGTTTCTGTTTCTCCCATAGCAATGACTAGAGAGGGAGAGGGAGCAAGATAGAGAGAGAGCCAGAGAGAGAAAGAGCCCAGAGAGAGAGAGAGAGAGAGAGAGAGAGGGAGCAAGATAGAAAATGAGTGAGCCAGAGAGAGAGAAAGAGAGAGAGAGAGGGAGGGAGCAAGATAGAAAATGAGAGAGCCAGAGAGAGAGAGAGCCCAGAGAGAGAGAGAGAGAGAGAGAGAGAGAGCAAGAGAGAGAGAGAGAGAGGAGATATGTTTAGTGCTGTTGTGATTTTCAACCCACAGGAATCTATACACGCAGAAAGTAAAGTAAAGTCAATCCTGCATGAAGCACGAAAAAAACAAACATTGCTGCCCTCTGCTGGAAGTTCAAGGAAGGCATATTCTATTAGTGGTCCTCTATCATCTGTGTGTCTTTATCTTACCTGGTTGAGTATGAGTGTGTGTTGCAGATTGATCTGTTCTCCCTGGCTGTCCAAGTCAGACACAGGCTCCGCTTCCCTCAGTGACTCCACCCGTGCTCGGCCGTGATAGGTGTCGCTGGGCGTCGGCCCCATCTCCTCAGAGTCCATGTCTTCTGAGGGGATCTGTCTGAGCCGAGGCTTCTCACTGGATTTAGACATCAGCTGGAACACACACACGCAAAATGATTGATCAATTTAGATTCATCCAACTCCATTCAAATCAATGAATTATTTTCGAAAAAGAAAGCTGCTGAAAGAGGAAACCATCCTTGGATTGTACAAAAATCAATAACCCATTACAACAGAGTATGAGTGAGTATGAGAGTATGTGTGAGAACATGTGTGATTTGTGAAGGTGTGTAAAGTCGCTCACCTTGCCCAGGTGTGTCTGCTGTTTAAGTCTCTCCAGTAGTTGGCTGTTGTGGTGCTGTTGCAGCAGAGGGTGTAGGGATCTGAGGCTCTGGGGCAGCGGCTCTGAGCGAGTTCGGCTCAGGGCCTTGTGAGGGCCCCCACCCGGGGCCAGACGATCCATCTGGGGGGCAAACTGTAGTGGCACGGTGCCCAGGCCTGGAACTGAGACAGGAGGAGACAGGGAGAGTATGGCTGTAAATCTGACTATTTGACAAGGCCACTAGGTGGCGGTACCACATTTCCTCTGGTGTCAGAATAAACCTTGTCTTGGCTATTTCACAGGAGGCAAGAGAAAAGCGATAATGCCTACAGAATCCAGCTGAGCAATTGTGTATTGTGTAATACTTTTATAAGGAACACATTCTTGGCAAGAACTTCTCCTGTTCTATGTCAAATTACATGCAAAATGACTTAACTGCTGTATACAAAGGCAAATGTTTATTGGAAGTCAAACGCATTGCAAGGCAGCCAGCATTGTATGTGAATGGTGTGTCTCACCAGCGAGCATGGGGGTATGGACCAGTCTGGAGGGCTCCAGGAGGAGGACAGGCTGGAGGTGGGGCGACAGCGACCCACTCTGCTCCTCCATCCCCAGGGGAAGGTAGACAGACTGGCCTCCCGTCACCATAGGCACCCGGCCCACCTTCCGAGGGGACAAGTCTAATTCACTCTGCACACATACATACATGTAAAGTGGCGATAAATGATCTTGTTGCTATCAAAGATGAGTCTTAGTGTTTCTTTTACCATGTCTCTGTCGCAGTGTAATAATAATAACAATACCTCGAATTCATAACATCTTACAGTCATTTTCATAAAGTTGTGTGATATGCTTACCCTGGCGTTGGCTGGAAGGCCCAGGGTGATGGTGGGTAGGGCAGAGGAACTCTGGACGGTGAAGTGGGCTAGAGACCCATCCTGGAGCAGTAGCCTCTGGGCCTGAGGACACACACAACATGAATTCAACTACATTGACTAGACCGTTTACTCTCAAAGCTGATAAATACCTCAGCAGGCGTAGGCCTTGAGTGTACTGTATATATATGTACACTATATATACTAAAGTATGTGGACAACCCTTCAAATTTGGGGATTCGGCTATTCCAGCCACAGCCGTTGCTGACAGGTGTATAAAATCGAGCACACAGCCATGCAATCTCCATAGACAAACATTGGAAATAGAATGGCCTTACTGTTGGAAGAGCTCAGTGACTTTCAATGTGGCACCGTCATGTGAACCTTTCCAACAAGTCAGTTTGTCAACTGTAAGTGCCGTTATTGTAAAGTGGAAACGTCTAAGAGGCACAACGGCTCAGCTGCGAAGTGGTCGGCCACACAAGCTCACAGAACGGGACCGCCGAGTGCTGAAGTGCATAGCTCGTAAAAATGATCTGTCCTCGGTTGCAACGCTCACTACCGAGTTCCAAACCGCCTCTGGAAGCAACGTCAGCACAATAACTGTTCATCGGGAGCTTCATGGAATGGGTTTCCATGGCCGAGCAGCCACACACAAGCCTAAGATCACCGTGCGCAATGCCAAGTGTCAGCTGGAGTGGTGTAAAGATCGCCACCATTGGACTCTGGAGCAGTGGAAACGAGTTCACTGGAGTGATGAATCATGCTTCACCATCTGACAGTCCAATGGATGAATCTGGGTTTGGCGAATGCCAGGAGAACGCTACCTGCCTGAATGCAAATTGCCAACTGTAAAGTTTGGTGGAGGAGAAATAATGGTTTGGGGCTGTTTTTCATGGTTCGGGCTAGGCCCCTTAGTTCTAGTGAAGGGAAATCTTAACGCTACAGCATACAATGACATTCTAGATGATTCTGTGCTTACAACTTTGTGGCAACAGTTTGGAAAAGGCGTTTTCCTGTTTCAGCATGTTAATGCCCCCTTGCACAAAGCAAGGTCCATATAGAAATGGTTTGTGTGGAAGAACTTGACTGGCCTGCACAGAGCCCCTTCCCTTAACCCCATCGATCACCTTTTGGGATGAATTGGAATGCTGAGTGCGAGCCAGGCCTAATCGTCCAACATCAGTGCCCGACCTCACGAATGCTCATGTGGATGAATGGAAGCAAGTCCACGCAGCAATGTTCCAACATCTAGTGGAAATACTTCCCAGAAGAGTGGAGGCTGTTATAGCAGCAAAGGGGGTCCAACTCCATATTAATGCCCATGATTTTGGAATGAGATGTTCAACGAGCAGGTGTCCACATACTTTTGGTCATGTAGTGTATGTGTTTAAGTGATTTTTTTGTAAGTGCATAAATAAATAGTGAGTGTGCGTGTTTGCATGTTTGTGTAGTGTTTGAGTCTTTCAAAAATGCATGTGGGACAGCCTTTTTATTCTGCTGATTAGCCAAGACAAGACGACGAGGTGGAGATTTCATTTGATGATCAGATCTGGTGCTGTGTTCGGCTACAGGGCTATAGCCAGATGTCCTTCTCCAATATCACTGCTTTAAACATTTCATTACCCAAACAGGAAAAAACTGAGAGGAACACACCAAATGAACTGTCTAGAAACTAGGGCTTTGCGGCTCCCATTTCCACACAAACCCACCAGAGAGGACACCTCTGTCCTTATCTCATGCATTTGTAATGTATAAGTGTATGCGTGTGGAGGGGTAAGGGAGGGTGGGTAAATACCAATCGGATAATAACCTCATGGGACAGCCCGTCAACAGAGGGCAGGACTCCATTCTCATTGGGTAGACTGTCATTGGGGGAGCTGCAGCCAGACACTGGGGTGCTACTGCTGCTGGGAGATGAGTCTGCAGAGAGAGAGAAGGAGGATGGGGGAGAGTGAGAGAGTGAGAGAGAGAGGGAGAGAGACATAGAGAGAGAGAGAGAGAGAGACAGAGACAGAGAGAGAGAGGATGGGGAAGAGAGAGAGAGAGAGGATGGGGGAGAGTGAGAGAGACAGAGAGAGAGAGAGAGAGAGAGAGCCAGAGAGAGAGAGAGAGAGGATGGGGGAGAGTGAGAGACAGAGAGAGAGAGAGAGAGAGAAAGAGAGAGAGGATGGGGGAGAGTGAGAGAGAGAGACAGAGAGAGAGAGAAAGAGAGAGAGGATGGGGGAGAGTGAGAGAGACAGAGAGAGAGAAAGAGAGAGAGGATGGGGGAGAGTGAGAGAGAGAGACAGAGAGAGAGAGAAAGAGAGAGAGGATGGGGGAGAGTGAGAGAGACAGAGAGAGAGAAAGAGAGAGAGGATGGGGGAGAGTGAGAGAGACAGAGAGAGAGAGAAAGAGAGAGAGAGAATAAGTCCATTACAACATTTGTATTTTCTATTAGCCCTGGCACCACAGAGCCTAGTGGGCAGCAGTGTTCGGGGAAGTGGGGGACTTACCCAGAGTGTCGGGCACCCGGTGTTTGATGGGGGACGGGGCACTCTCCTTGCGGGTCAGAGGACTCTTACGAGTGTTCAGGTGTTTCTTCAACTTGTGTTTCACCTTCAGGTTGGGCTCTGAGGCTGATCAGCGACAGAGATAGTATCATCAGTATAAATTCACAGTCTAAGAAAACTATCCAAACCAAAATAAAGTTAGTAGTAGAGTACAATGTTGAATCCAGGCAAGTGAAATCAGAATCAGCACCTTTATACGATACATCTTCCTCTCCATTCATACATTTTCAGCAGGTGTATATAATGGACAAGAACACGTTTGGATTTACTGTTAGCCTCTTTAAAACAGATTCTACAGGCACTGTGAAGCCAAGATCTGATTTCAAACAGGCATAATGAACAAGCAGACAGTGATGAAGTAGTGTGCTGCCACATGGCTAATTACAGTAACAGTTTGTCAAAACTGTGTTAGAAGCAGTACTCCGTCAGTCAGTCACCTCTCTTTGCTGGGTGTGTGTGTGTATGTTTGTACCTATGTTTGTGTGCGTATGTATGTGTGTGTGTGTGCGTGCGTATGTGTGCGAGGGCTGGGAACCGTGCCACAGCTGACAGCTCTACCACTCTGAAACAAGGATCTTATGTAATTGGCTAATTGTAGATGGTATCCTCATAGCTTCAGGCACAGAGGCACAAGGCGTGGCGCTGAGAACTATCAACTTTGCATGGCAAACACCTGGATTAGTTTGTCTGTCTTTGTGCGTTTGTGTGTCTCACCTGCCCTGCGTAGAGGGGTGTCATCTGAGCCCTCTCTGCAACCCTGTGGAGGGGGGGACACCAGAGGCTGGGACGTCCCACTGGGGTCTGGAGCCAGCTCCCTACAGACACAAAACACACAGACACATAACACCGCCAGAGTTGGAAAATCAATTCTATACAGATATCAAGGTGAAACATACTGAAACATGATGTAATGCAACAACATGTGTTAAGAGTTCTCACCTGTAGCCCACATGCTACTGAAGGTGTAGAGTTCTCACCTGTAGCCCACATCCTACTGAAGGTGTAGAGTTCTCACCTGTAGCCCACATGCTACTGAAGGTGTAAAGAGTTCTCACCTGTAGCACACATGCTACTGAAGGTGTAGAGTTCTCACCTGTAGCCCACATGCTACTGAAGGTGTAAAGAGTTCTCACCTGTAGCACACATGCTACTGAAGGTGTAAAGAGTTCTCACCTGTAGCTCACATCCTACTGAAGGTGTAAAGAGTTCTCACCTGTAGCTCACATGCTACTGAAGGTGTAAAGAGTTCTCACCTGTAGCCCACATCCTACTGAAGGTGTAAAGAGTTCTCACCTGTAGCCCACATGCTACTGAAGGTGTAAAGAGTTCTCACCTGTAGCCCACATGCTACTGAAGGTGTAGAGTTCTCACCTGTAGCCCACATGCTACTGAAGGTGTAAAGAGTTCTCACCTGTAGCCCACATTCTACTGAAGGTGTAAAGAGTTCTCACCTGTAGCCCACATGCTACTGAAGGTGTAAAGAGTTCTCACCTGTAGCCCACATGCTACTGAAGGTGTAAAGAGTTCTCACCTGTAGCCCACATGCTACTGAAGGTGTAAAGAGTTCTCACCTGTAGCCCACATGCTACTGAAGGTGTAGAGTTCTCACCTGTAGCCCACATGCTACTGAAGGTGTAAAGAGTTCTCACCTGTAGCACACATGCTACTGAAGGTGTAAAGAGTTCTCACCTGTAGCTCACATCCTACTGAAGGTGTAAAGAGTTCTCACCTGTAGCTCACATGCTACTGAAGGTGTAAAGAGTTCTCACCTGTAGCCCACATCCTACTGAAGGTGTAAAGAGTTCTCACATGTAGCCCACATGCTACTGAAGGTGTAAAGAGTTCTCACCTGTAGCCCACATGCTACTGAAGGTGTAGAGTTCTCACCTGTAGCCCACATGCTACTGAAGGTGTAAAGAGTTATCACCTGTAGCACACATGCTACTGAAGGTGTAAAGAGTTCTCACCTGTAGCTCACATGCTACTGAAGGTGTAAAGAGTTCTCACCTGTAGCCCACAGGGGGACCACTGAGAGGGTTGGAGCAGGTTCTTCCCAGGGCTTGTTGTTTCTGCTTCTTCAGAATGACCTCCTGGAGCTTCTGCTTCACCAGGGAACTGGCCACAGCACCTGTCAATCAACATAGATATAGAGATCATCAGACCAATCCCTACAACTACTCAGTCGAGTGTTCCACCTTTCAACAGCAACATTGTAACTGAAGTGAAAGAACGACTCATTTTTCCTGTCCAGGGCATGACATTGTAGCCAGAGTATCAAGATGAGATGGCAACATTTGGGAAAATCCCTTTCTATTTCAGTCTCCCTCTGCATGCTAGGAAGCTGTGACCATGCCGTCCCAGTGTGTGTGTGTGTGTGTGTGTGTGTGTGGAGGGGACTAGGGAGGGCATGGAGGACAGGGGGAGGTGACAGGAGGTGTCACTATTGATACGGTCAATATTGACACCGGTGCTGTTTGCACAGCTCGACTATGTTTTAACCACTGTTTTAGAGGAACTTCTTTCTCTTTCTCCAAAATGAGCTGCTCAGCTCTGTCTGTTCTGCTCTAAAAGTCAATACCGGCCCAGAAACTCCCTCCTACCGTAGCATGATAGTATTCAGTAGTATACAGTGTTCATGACTGACAGTGAAACCCCATATTGTCTTGGATGGTAGTAGGATGAGGATCTATATATAATCTGTTGGTGTGTGTGTGTGTGTGTGTGTGTGTGTGTGTGTGTGTGTGTGTGTGTGTGTGTGTGTGTGTGTGTGTGAGTGAAAGAGAGAGAGAAAGGCAACAGGAACAGTGGACTCTGTGTGAGGAGGAAGCAACACGGGATGTCTACTACCACAGCCCTCCCAGCATGCCTCAGCCCACAACATACAGAGATGAGCTGCTCTGAGCAGAGCCACAATGGTCCATTGACAGCCACTCACAGAGAACCGGGTTTGGGACCCACAGGGCAGGGGTCAAAACAACAGCACTCTACAGCTCATTCTCTCCTCTCCTCTCCTCTCCTCTCCTCTCCTCTTCTCTTCTCCTCTCTTCTCCTCTCTTCTCTTCTCCTCTCCTCTCCTCTCTCCTCTTCTCTTCTCCTCTCTTCTCCTCTCTCCTCTCCTCTTCTCTTCTCCTCTCTTCTCTTCTCTTCTCCTCTCTTCTCCTCTCTTCTCCTCTCCTCCCCTCTCCAGGGCCCTACCAGATACTGTCTGACTAGAGGAATGCTCAGAGACCTCACAGAAGTATTTATGGACATGCAAAGACAGAGCACTAAATTACTGTTTTCCTCTGCTTGTTGTAAGAGACAAGATATTTGGTGTTATTTGTGTCTAGGTGCTATTTATGATGACTCAGTCTGTTGGGAATAGACAAAAAGAAATGCCTCTCAAATCGGTGTCCCTGTCGGTTTTTGCCCAAGGCATTGTTTGGCTGTTTGGTGAGAATATTTACATTTGTAGAGTGTATGTGCATTTATCTGTGTTTATATACAGTGCCTTGTGAAAGTATTCGGCCCCCTTGAACTTTGCGACCTTTTGCCACATTTCAGGCTTCAAACATAAAGATATAAAACTGTATTTTTTTGTGAAGAATTTACAGCTCCAGGACCATTCTGGAAGAAAACCTGATGGAGTCTGCAAAAGACCTGAGACTTGGACGGAGATTTGTCTTCCAACAAGACAATGATCCAAAACATAAAGCAAAATCTACAATGGAATGGTTAAAAAATAAACATATCCAGGTGTTAGAATGGCCAAGTCAAAGTCCAGACCTGAATCCAATCGAGAATCTGTGGAAAGAACTGAAAACTGCTGTTCACAAATGCTCTCCATCCAACCTCACTGAGCTCGAGCTGTTTTGCAAGGAGGAATGGGAAAAAATTTCAGTCTCTCGATGTGCAAAACTGATAGAGACATACCCCAAGCGACTTACAGCTGTAATCGCAGCAAAAGGTGGCGCTACAAAGAATTAACTTAAGGGGGCTGAATAATTTTGCACGCCCAATTTTTCAGTTTTTGATTTGTTAAAAAAGTTTGAAATATCCAATAAATGTCGTTCCACTTCATGATTGTGTCCCACTTGTGGTTGATTCTTCACAAAAAAATACAGTTTTATATCTTTATGTTTGAAGCCTGAAATGTGTCAAAAGGTCGCAAAGTTCAAGGGGGCCGAATACTTTCGCAAGGCACTGTATGTGTGTGTGTGTGTGTGTGTGTGTGTGTGTAGGGTGTTTGTCTTGCGAAAGTGACATTGATGGATCTGTTTCACTTTACACAACATTGTGCAGAACACCAACCAATGAGGATAACAATAGGAGAGAGTGGGGTATGTTGAGCAATTTTTTGAAAATCAGCACTACATCAAAGTGAGATATAGTATTCATTATAACAAAGAACATCCCATCATGCTTAGGGTCATGTATGAAAACGCTGGGAAGGCCATTATTTTGGTTACCATGTCTATGTCCCTATAGGATGACATCCACAGGGCCCGAGTGGTCACTGAATAGTTTGATGAGCATGTAAACGATGTAAACCATATGCCACGGCCGTCTCAGTCACCAGATCTCAACCCAATTGAACACTTACGGGAGATTCTGGATCGGTGCCCGAGACACTGTTTTCCACCACCATCAACAAAACACCAAATGATGGAATTTGTCGTGGAAGAATGGTGTGGCATTCCTCCAATAGAGTTCCAGACACTTGTAGAATTTATGTTGAGGTGCATTGAAGCTGTTCTGGTTTGTGGTGCCAAACATCCTATTAAGTCACTTTGTTGGTGTTTCCTTTATTTTGGCAGTTACCTGTATGTCAAAGTTTAATTCATTGAATGGGAGTGGAATGGAATGGGAGTGGAATGGGAGTGGAATGGGAGTGGAATGGAATGGGAGTGGAATGGGAGTGGAATGGAATGGGAGTGGAATGGGAGTGGAATGGAATGGGAGTGGAATGGAATGGGAGTGGAATGGAATGGGAGTGGAATGGAATGGGAGTGGTATATTGTATATCTTAAATGTACATTCGGATTTAGATCTCTCTGCTCAATATTACCCTTCCATTTCTTGACCAGTTGTCTGGGACAGAGATGTTGTTTTCAATGTGCCAATTCATAGGCAAGTTCTCTGCACTTGAGGCTACTTAAGCTTATGAAACGGTTCTACAATATTGTTGATATGTATAGCAAGCTGATAGAGACCCCAACTGATGTACAGAACAATGTTAAAACAATCGACTTTGGTTTAGATACAAGCATCATGAAACCTTTAACCCAATACATTTGACTTGGTACAAATATAAATAAATGTACCTAACTTGCTAACCACTTTTTCCATGCTTCACAGACTCCATGAAACCATGACCTATTCCAAACGATTTGCTCACATGATTCATTGTGTGTGGTTTCCTAGAAACAAGGGGTGGCTCAACTTGACCCGCTGGCTCAACACAACCCACTCTCTCCTACTACAGTGTACAAGCATACAGGCATACCTATGCACGCACACACACACACACACACACACACACACACACACACACACACACACACACACACACACACACACACACACACACACACACACACACACACACACACACACACACACACACACAGTGAAACTCACTCTGTTGGCTCTTGTCCTTGTGCCACAGCTGCTGCAGCTCTTGCTGTTTCTCCTGCTCCTGCTCACGTCTCCGTTGTTCCATGTTAAACTGAAAGCCAACGAGACAGTCATTACAGTACGTGTGGAAACAGGAACAAGTGCCGCTCTGATCTGGGAATGTGTGACATATGGTGATGGAAAGACTTGGGCTTAATGAGTGTAAATGAGGCAAGAAAGTCATTAATACGAGCTCAAATGTATAAGAAACATTACACATGAAACATTACAGACATGTAATGCAATTTATGGGTTCCTTTCACATCAGTGTGTGTGTCGGTGTTTGGCAACAGTGTGTGCTGAGAGCAGGCCTAACGATGCAGTACGTACCCGGATGTGCTGATGCAGCTGGTGCTGGGAGAAGGTAGTGCAGGGCTGGTGGGAGAAGGGGCTGTGGAGCAGAGGAGGGTGCAGGGCCGTGCCTGAACCCGGCCGCATCACACGCTCCGTCACACGCAGGTCCATTGGGACTGACCCCAGGGGCGCCGACACCGAGGGCTCTAGGGGAGGGTGGCGAGAGAGTTGAGTTTCTCAGAAAATCAATTTCTTATTTCCAACCTCTTGACTTCAGGTCAAGTGTTTAATTACTGTACGGCAGTAACACTTGACTCCCAGAAACTGGAGGGGATAGGAGAGAGAGGTAATTTTGAGTAAAGAGAAGAGAGAGAGAAAGAGAGACGTGACAGAGAGGGAGATAAATAGACCAGAGGCACAGCCCACTCAGTGTATAGATGTGGGCTAGATGAATGTGAGCGCCGATCCCACACTGGACACCACACATACAAAAAGAATGTCTGCTGTACATATATAACACTGTCTCACAGCCTTTCCCTCACCCCTCCACTGTCTCACAGCCTTTCCCTCACCCCTCCACTGTCTCACAGCCTTTCCCTCACCCCTCCACTGTCTCACAGCCTTTCCCTCACCCCTCCACTGTCTCACAGCCTTTCCCTCACCCCTCCACTGTCTCACAGCCTTTCCCTCACCCCTCCACTGTCTCACAGCCTTTCCCTCACCCCTCCACTGTCTCACAGCCTTTCCCTCACCCCTCCACTGTCTCACAGCCTTTCCCTCACCCCTCCACTGTCTCACAGCCTTTCCCTCACCCCTCCACTGTCTCACAGCCTTTCCCTCACCCCTCCACTGTCTCACAGCCTTTCTCTCACCCCTCCACTGTCTCTCAGCCTTTCCCTCACCCCTCCACTGTCTCACAGCCTTTCCCTCACCCCTCCACTGTCTCACAGCCTTTCCCTCACCCCTCCACTGTCTCTCAGCCTTTCCCTCTCCCCTCCACTGTCTCACAGCCTTTCCCTCACCCCTCCACTGTCTCACAGCCTTTCCCTCACCCCTCCACTGTCTCACAGCCTTTCCCTCACCCCTCCACTGTCTCACAGCCTTTCCCTCACCCCTCCACTGTCTCACAGCCTTTCCCTCACCCCTCCACTGTCTCACAGCCTTTCTCTCACCCCTCCACTGTCTCACAGCCTTTCTCTCACCCCTCCACTGTCTCACAGCCTTTCTCTCACCCCTCCACTGTCTCACAGCCTTTCCCTCACCCCTCCACTGTCTCACAGCCTTTCCCTCACCCCTCCACTGTCTCACAGCCTTTCTCTCACCCCTCCACTGTCTCACAGCCTTTCTCTCACCCCTCCACTGTCTCACAGCCTTTCCCTCACCCCTCCACTGTCTCACATCCTTTCTCTCAGCCTTTCCCCCCTCCACTGTCTCACAGCCTTTCTCTCACCCCTCCACTGTCTCACAGCCTTTCCCTCACCCCTCCACTGTCTCACAGCCTTTCCCTCACCCCTCCACTGTCTCACAGCCTTTCCCTCACCCCCCTCCACTGTCTCTCAGCCTTTCCCTCACCCCTCCACTGTCTCACAGCCTTTCCCTCACCCTCCACTGTCTCACAGCCTTTCCCTCACCCCTCCACTGTCTCACAGCCTTTCCCTCACCCCTCCACTGTCTCTACAGCCTTTCCCTCACCCCTCCACTGTCTCACAGCCTTTCCCTCACCCCTCCACTGTCTCACAGCCTTTCCCTCACCCCTCCACTGTCTCACAGCCTTTCCCTCACCCCTCCACTGTCTCTACAGCCTTTCCCTCACCCCTCCACTAGCTCACAGCCTTTCCCTCTCCCCTCCACTGTCTCACAGCCTTTCCCTCACCCCTCCACTGTCTCTCTCCTCATTCTAGATTCTTCACTGACATAAATGTCTGATTTGCATGATAATCCAGGACATTTGCATTGCATGGGCGAGCCAGGGGGAAGGATTGCCTTGCCGCGCTCTACAACAGGATCCAGAACGGGGTTGGGAAAGAGCTTTTACCGCACCATGCTGACACACATGCATTCACCCTCTCACACACGGATACGGACACAGAGACTCAAAACAATTATTGACATAATTGCCAAGTCTTTGGTTGAGTTTATAACTACACACACAAAGTCTCAATTGTCTGAGGCTTTGTAAAGTGAAATGATGTACTGTACATGGCATGAAGTTTGACTTGGCCTGCTTCCAAA
Source organism: Oncorhynchus masou masou (assembly GCF_036934945.1). Taxonomy (NCBI): domain Eukaryota; kingdom Metazoa; phylum Chordata; class Actinopteri; order Salmoniformes; family Salmonidae; genus Oncorhynchus; species Oncorhynchus masou. Next base: position 28,373,985 of record NC_088244.1, read on the forward strand.
TCCCAAGCAGCGAGAATGTTTCTGCCTTGTGTCAGGACCTGCAGGCAGTAGAACTGTCTCTCACAGCTGGGTTGAGGAGGGTGTGGAGTGACTGAGGGTGAGATAGATATATTCTATAGCCTACAACACTGCTGTGGTGTGTAGTGTGCAGTGCCTGTGCATGTGTGTGAGGAGAAAAGCCTCCTTCGTACACACTGATATAGCCAGCTGTGTACTCTCACATCCAGAATGGGAACAACAGATGATGTGATTCATGCCTCAGTTTGGACGCCCGTGGAAACCCAAGGGCTGTTTGCAGGCCCTCACAGTGCACAGCCAGCTGGGGACAGCGTCAACATATACTGTATCATTACACAAACACTTCATTGTTCACCCGACGAGCATTATTACTGTTTAACTAAATCAATCACTCCCTACTGCTAATGAGAGAGAACCAACAAAAGTGTGTTTATCTAGGAATGAAAGATGAGCTTTTCACAATCCTATTGTAGGAATGAAAACGGGCTGATGAGATTGGTGTGTGTGTGTGTGTGTGTGTGTGTGTGTGTGTGTGTGTGTGTGTGTGTGTGTGTGTGTGTGTGTGTGTGTGTGCTGCAGTGTGTTTTTCTGTGTAAACATGAATGCAGGCATTGCAAACGCGATGGGGGGAAGCCTTCTGATGGACATTTTTGTCTTTTAAAGTCCAGTTGGTGTTTGTGTATAAATGCGGCCGTAACAACCGGCCACAACATCTACTGACACAGCCCTCTGCTTAAGGCCTCCATATTAGGAGGCTGGAGAGGAGGAAGGCGAAAAGCTTGACAGAGGCTGCATGAATGTCATCGATGTTTGGAATTATTAAATACCTTCTTGACGAGGAGTCAACAGGCTCTCTGTTTGCATCCCAATTGACACCCTACTCCCTAAATAGTGCACTACTTTTGTGCATAATATAGGGACTAGTGATCTATTTAGGAGACGCTGACCAGAGTCTGACAAATGAGGAGGAACAAGTGGATTATTCCAGGAACGTAACATCAGCGACTCTTAAAAGGAAACAAAGGGGACCAGTCATCAGCAGAAAACACCAGCACCTTTTCTGTTTGCATCTCCCTCCCACCGCCAGCTATATTTAGAGACAACATTCACCTGTACAAGCCTCGTTTTCACCAGACTCTCCATCACCTTTCGTTTCCACAGTAATGGAACCCACTGGGAAAGGGGATGAGGATGTGAGTGAGAGAGTGTTTGCCTGTGTGTGTGTGTGTGTTTGCCTGTGTGTGTGTGTGTGTGTGTGTGTGTGTATGTATGTATGTATGTATGTATGTATGTATGTATGTATGTATGTATGTATGTATGTATGTATGTATGTATGTATGTATATATATATAGATATAGATATATATAAATATATTTGCCTGTCTGTGTTGTGAAAAAGATACCCTGTTTGTCTGAAATATGAAACTGGCTGATGGACAAACTCATAACAATGTCAAACAAATGTGAGCAGGGCTGCACATAGAAATGCACAGTCTGTTTTTATGTCTGTCTGAGGAAGACTCAGTGGAAGAAAAACATGAGTGTAGCATCTTAACCATTACAGTACAACAGACAGAGGTTGTGTCCTGAATGGCACCCTAATCCCACGTTTGACTAGAGCCCTAAGGGCTTGGCTCAAAAATAGTGCACTATATCACATTACAGCCTAAGTCATGGTGTCTGTGATCTGATGGGCTGTGAAGTCATGGTGTCTGTGATCTGATGGGCTGTGAAGTCATGGTCTCTGTGATCTGATGGGCTGTGAAGTCATGGTCTCTGTGATCTGATAGGCTGTGATGTGATTATGAAGTCATCTCTGTGTTCTGATAGGCTGTGATGTGATGATGAAGTCATCTCTGTGCTCTGATAGGCTGTGATGTGATGATGAAGTCATCTCTGTGCTCTGATAGGCTGTGATGTGATGATGAAGTCATGGTCTCTGTGCTCTGATTGGCTGTGATGTGATGATGAGATGTGGTTATTGAAGCCTGGTTCCATGCTGGCCTGAGGGATAATGAGTTCAACCGAACAATGAACAGACAGAAGACAAGGAGTCTCTCCTCCTCCTCTCGCCTTCCCCAGAATATTGTTCTCCGCTCTGGACTGGTTATACCAGTATGGCCAGTGTGTACGGGAACCTCTCTCCCTCTGGTCCCTCCTCCAGATTAGGCAGAACACAGAATGACTGATTGAGTGAGTATGAAACCACGCCTTTCTGTAACTAGACACCCTTTACCTCGTATAACCTCTACCACTCCACTCATCAGTTGACATGATCATTCTGCATGGAGAAGTTATGTGTACAGTACCATAACTGTAGTATGAAGTTGGAGTACACACATCCCCCCCCAAAAAAAAACAACAACATGTCAACTGCTGACATTTGTATCCTCTGAATAGGGTTAGAAAAAGGGGGAAAGCGTAGGGAACAGACAGTGGTGACACTATCAACACTATAGTCTGTGTTGATGGAGGCTGAGCTGGAGCTGAGTGACGTCCTCTGTGGTCAGGTCTGCTAGGAGAGAAAGGAAACTGGAACAATGGAAGCCAAAGTGTCAGAGTAAATCTCAGGCCCGGCTCCACAGAGAGAGAGCGGGGCAGACCGGCTGGGCCTCTAAATTAGGCGTCTCAAAATAAAAAGGCCAACAAAACAGGAAGTATTGACCAAGTGACATCTGCTCCAATTGGGTCAGACGCCTCCCCCTGCCTCCCTCCCTCCCCTACCTCCTTTTGTTTATGCTGACTGGACTGGAGCCTCTAATTGGCATGTCCACATCTATTTTGGGGTGGGAGGAATGTTTTTTTCAGGCTCTGCTGCTAATTTCTATGGTGACTTTTGTTTTTCCTCCTCATCAGAGGTCCTGTCCATCGGCCCAGAGGATATGTAGCACAAACAACATCCTCCGGGGATAATGTATTGAATATGTATGCGCATAATGTGTATAAAGTTTTTTTTAAAGGAACCTTTCTGAAAATATACATGTATTTGTTAATGCAAAAGGTGTGTGTGTGTGTGTGTGTGTCTGAGTGTGCAAACAGTCCTTAGGGCCTGTAGATAAGCCTTGTCACTCTGCATACACTAAAAGATTGATGACAGTCCACAGAATGGTGCCAGTGGCGACACCCAGGAATACAACAATTGTCTGCAACTAGGGTTGCAAAGGGTCGAAAATGTTCCGGTAAATGTCCCAGGAATATGAATTAATATGAATTAAATGAATCCAAAAAAGTTAGCTTATAACAATTAACCTTTTTTGTGGGATACACATATGGCAATTCTAGGTCTTGTCGCATATTTTGGATAAACTAACCCCAATTCAATGGAATTGCAACCCTCTGCATGCACAGTGCATTCTTCCATCACATGTACAGCTGATTCTCAAGATCTTGCACACTATTGAGCCCACACTACTACACTGTCTGAGCCAAGGACTACATGCTTTCTGGTAAGTTTTGATTACAATACTGGGTGGGGTGAATATATTTTATACGACATACATGATTTTTTGTTAACAAGTAAATAGTAGCCAACAGCAAAGTGTGTTTAAATCATTTTACAATTTCTGCTAGTTAGTTTTTGCTACCATGTGGGTTTTAGCTTGCTTGAGCCTGCTAACTGAGGAGTATTAATTCACCTGTTTCCATACATGTTTAATTTTAAAACATGTATCTTACAAAGGAGTTGTTTAATCTAACTGCTTAACTATTTATCTGTATTTATTTTTTGTCATTTTTTTCTAATCTTTACAGGAAAACGCCACGGAAACTATCTGATGTGTGGAGACATTTCACTGCAGCTAATGTAGAAGGAAAAGCTGTGTACATTTGCAAATACGGTGCCAAATCATATGTGAAGAATGCAACAAAGATGCAGAATCATCTGGCCAAGTGCATAAAGTTACCTCAGTGCTCACAACAAGCAACCTGACAAAAGTCCCTCTACTTCTATTCGAGGTGAAAATGAGGAATCAGACACCTTATTGATAGCAACAGCTCATGGTCCTCCTGGAATCAGAAGTGTTTTGGACTCAATGGAGGAACGTAGTCAGAGAAATGCTGATGAATGTCTTGCTTGAGCTGTGTATGCAACTATTCACCTCTGATGCTCACAGGCAATGTGTATTGGAAGAGATTTCTGAATGTTCTCCGCCCAGCATACACCCCTCCAACCAGACATGCTTTACCTACTAATTTTCTGGATGCAGAGTTCAACAGAGTTCAAGTGAAGGTCAAGCAAATCATAGAGAAAGCAGACTGTATTACTATCATCTCTGATAGGTGGTCGAATGTTTGTGAGCAAGGAAAAATTAACTACATCATCTCCACCCCTCAACCAGTATTCTACAAGAGCACAGACACAAGGAACAACAGACAAACCGGTCTCTACATTGCAGATGAGCTGAAGGAAGTCATCAATGACCTTGGACCACAGATGGTATTTGCACTGGTGACAGACAACGCTGCGAACATGAAGGCTGCTTGGTCTAAAGTGGAGGAGTCCTACCCTCACATCACACCCATTGGCTGTGCTGCTTATGTATTGAAACTGCTCCTCAAGGACATCATGGCATTGAAAACAATGGATACACTCTACAAGAGAGCCAAGGAAATGGTTAGGTATTTGAAGGGTCATCAAGTTATAGCAGCAATCTACCTCACCAAGCAAAGTGAGAAGAATAAGAGCACCACATTGAAGCTGCCCAGCAACACCCGTTGGGGTGGTGTTGTCATCCTGTTTGAGTCTCCTCGAGGGGAAGGAGTCTCTCCAAGAAATGGCCATTTCACAGTCTGTCGATATGGACAGCCCCATCAAGAGCATCCTCCTGGATGATGTATTTTTGGAGAGAGTGGTAAGTAGCCTGAAACCTATAGCAGTAGCCATTGCACATATTGAGTGAGACAATGCCATCCTGTCTGATGTTCAGACTCTGCTTGCAGATGTAAGAGATGAAATCCGTACTGCCCTGCCCACTTCCTTGTTGCTCCCACAAGAGAAAACTGCAGTTCTGAAATACATCAAAAAGCACGAAGACTTCTGCCTGAAGCCCATACATGCTGCAGCGTACATGTTGGACCCCAAGTATGCTGGCAAGAGCATCCTGTCTGGTGCAGAGATCAACAAGGCCTATGGTGTCATCACTACCGTGTCTCGCCTCCTTGGCCTGGATGAGAGCAAGGTTCTTGGCAGTCTGGCGATGTACACTTCCAAACAAGGGCTTTGGGATGGAGATGCAATATGGCAGTCGTGCCAACATATCTAATCAGCCACCTGGTGGAAGGGACTTTGTGGATCTGAGGCTCTTTCCCCTGTTGCCTCCATCATCCTCCAAATCCCACCAACATCAGTCGCCTCGGAGCACAACTGGTCCTTGTTTGGGAACAGACACACCAAAGCACATAACAGGCTGACCAATATAAGGGTTGAAAAATTGGTGACCATCCGGGCAAATTTGAGGCTTTTTGAGCCTGACAACGAGCCATCCTCAACAAGGTTGGAAAGTGACAGTGAAGATGAGACCTCAGAGTCTGATGTTCAAGAGGTGGACATTGAGAAGGTCCAGGAAGAAGACATGGAAGCCTGAGAGGAAGACAACCAAAGCTTTAGTTTCTAGACTATCATTTTACAGATGTATGTTGAAAACGTTTTTGGGAGATGCGATGGATCATTGGGGATCATTCAATATTCCCTTTCTTTTGTTGTTCAGTGAAATCATCCCATGTGAAAAGTCAACTAATTTAATTGGAGTTCAAGTTGTAACTATATAGTTTTTTTTCTATTGGAATGATTTAATCATTTGCAATTCTGTCTACTTATGATACGGTATAAGGTTTATGTTTCTGTCTCCACATGATATGGTAAATATATCCAATGCAAAAAACATCTACATTTAAATGGTATTAATATTAATTTGAATATATTTCCATTAATTCCCACAGAACGTTTCCACCTCTGAATATTCCCCAAAATGTGCAACCCTATCTACAACACACTATCTATCACCACCGTATCCTCTGGTCTACATTCAGTCTGCATCAATTCTCCAACCGTCTCTTTTCCAAAAATATATATATTTTTTTTAATAAAGAATTTATTCCATGAAGGCAGTACAAAAGCCCTACACTTGGCCAAGCTTAAAACACAAGTCAAGTTACTGAGTGGAAAGGTTCACCTACATTATGAGCAATTTCCTAGTCATGCAGGTTCAGTTCCTTTACACTCTGTGACCATGTCTGAATAATTGCATTAGAAATAGAAGGCATTTTGAGTATGCGAAAATAAAGTTTTATAGTTCATGAAAATGTCAAAACTTGAGTATGCTTTAAATGCCTACTCATTTCGTCTTTTCATGGAGTAGAATTCGCTGCACCCTACTGAGGAAGATACTTGTTTCCGGGCTCATGTGTTTGACGACAGCTGATAATCACATATGGTGACTGGCTGTAGAAAATGTAACCAACGGAATAAACGCAGTTACGCATTAGATGATTCATTTGGTTCTACTAAACAGTACGTTTTAAATAGTATGCAGTATGATTAGTACAAAGTATGTATGCAGTTTCAGTAAGTAGTAGACAAGACAGATTTCGGACTTAACCGGTCTCTGCAAGACTGCCAGAAGCTTAAAGTATTCCCTTTGAACTTCCTGAGACATAATTAAACAGAGAAGAAATGAGAGGAGAGGAAAGGGGAAAGAGGTCACAGCAGGGGGATTGTTATGACAACCTGACACCCCTGAGAAAGTCCCCCCCCCCTCCCTGAGCCTCCACTGAGGCATCTCAAACACGCTCCCTCCTAAAAGGGGATATGCCACAGCGTTATTATGATCCCAACCTCAATATGTGTGTGTGTTCCACTACTGAGGAGGAGTCTTTCACCATCTCTCAGTACAAGTGCAACTCAACACCTCCTTCCATCTTCTCTCTTCCTGCAGGCCCTCCTGTCGCTGCGGTGTGTGTGTTTAGTGCGCGAGGTCAACCCTGCTGCGCAGCATGGCTTGCCATTCCTGTCTGCAGTGTAGGATTGCCTGCAGTTAGCTGTGCTCTATGTACTTCTAGGAGCTGCCCGTTTCCAACATGTGGATACATAACGGAGTTGTTCCTGCCATATACAAAGGTCACCTCTATTCAATTTCTAGGATACCACATCACTTGTTGGTACATCAGGTAACATAGCTCTGGAGTAAACTTGAGGACCTAACGCATACTAAATATGCATACAAAATAGCGGCATTCTTTATAATTGTAATTGAATGCGGTTGTTAATAATAGAAGCCCGTCTATCAGGCCTCATTAGTCCACCTCATTTTCGAACTCATTTAAAACACGGAAGCCAAACGTGGAAACTATAGATACAACTTCTTCCATGCTGGCGCATTATCATACTTCATATGCGCGCCACCAGAAATCCCTGCATGAGCATGTTTCTGTTAACTGATACACCATAACAAAATACACCATATTACTGTCCTGCTAATGTGCCTGGACCTTGTAGGCTAAACATCCGAGAAAACCTCCAAAACGGATTCAAATGGTTGCCCAATCAGGCAGGCTAGATGCAGTTATTTTGAAATTAATATGCATTCAATATGCCAGGCTTTTGAACGGTTATTCAAATATCATAGGCTATTCACTGCAGTTTACAGTCTAGACTAGTGTTTTGTACTTACTTGAAAACAACAATAACATTCTTCATTACATTGTGTTGTTATTGTAGTCTAGGTAGGATACATTTCGTGTCCCTAAAAAACTGAAACAATAGGGTAGCTTTTCGAGCTGCGTAACCCGCGGGGACTGGGACTTGGACTGGGACTTGGAGGGAGCGCAGCCTCAGGAGCGCACATACTGTAGGCTAACTATGATCCGACAGCCTAAACCTTTTTTTCTCTCGCGGTGTAAATTGACTGGATATTTTCACTGCAATATCAAGCCTAACATTGAGCTTATGAATTATGGGCTAACATGCATAAACTTCTATCTTAGGCTATATCTCGAGCCTGTGTCTCTTAATTGTTCTGTTGTGCATTTACGCACATGTCCTCTCCGCTGCCACAGCTATTCCTTTTAAATCTTGTAGAGGGGCATAAAAAGCCAGACAACAAAAGCTTGTTTGACACTTATTTTTGACGTATTTTCTTTAGCCTACTAATAGCCTATTGGACGAGAGATGGACGCTCGCTTGCTGAATGTAAAATAGGCTACAGCATTAACAGGCAGGGGGAGTTGGAGAGGAAAGGCCCATATGTTCCTATATTAGGCCTTAACACGGGGCTACATCCTGACAAAAATAGACATACACCATATGAGTGGCCTGCTAATGCACCTTTCTGGACTGTTGAGAATAGACCCAAACTGAACCCAATGGTTGCATGACTAGGTCTAGTCTGTTGGCCTAAGCAGTTATTTCAGCATGACACAAAACAGGACTTATGAGCAGTTATTTCAATGAGCCTACATCACTGAAGTTTACAGTCTATGGAGAATAACTGTGTATTCACTTCATAACACTAATACATTCCTCATTGAACTGTGTTGTTGAAGCACATGCATAATCGTTTTGTCTACAAACCTTGGCCTAGGTTTATCCTGTTGCCGTGTCACTTTATCCCCACCTAATACCTATATGTACTGTGCATATCTACCTCAAAATCCTAATACCCCTGCACATGGACTTGGTACTACTACCCGATGTATATAGTCAATCTAGCATTGCTCGTGTTACTATTTTTTAAATATGATTTAAAAAAAATGGTATTCTTCATTGTTGAGAAGGGCCTGCTCGTAAGGGCTCGTAAGAAAGCATTTCACTGTTGGTCTACACCTATTTTACGAAACATGTAACAATTAAAATTTGATTTGAGATCTGCCATTTCATAATCTGGTTTCTTATTTTTCATGCACTTTGACAGGCAATTATTTTGCCTATTGCCCTAATATCTAGGTAATATTTAGCTACTGAATGGTCTAATATCTAGCTAATATTTAGCTACTGAATGGTCTAATATCTAGCTAATATTTAGCTTCTTACTTTGGCTACACATCGCTAGCCTCGCTTTTCCAGCTGTTCCGTGAGCAAGCCCCTCCGCAATAGGCCATTCCTCTTCTCATAACATCCCAGGAAAAGATATAGATTACAAAAGCTATCGGACATTTATTTTGATCATGTTTTATTCTAGACCTAATAGCCTATTCGGGGAAATGAGAAGGCTTGCTCTTGCTAATTGCTGAATGTAAAACAGACTTACATCATAGGAAATGCATTTCAGGGAAAGTTAAGGAGAGAAAGTGCATTGGTGTGATCACTATTGGCCCGTTATGATAACATTGTTCCACTGATGCATTGCAAATAGTGCACAGGACAGACAGAGGTGAGCACTGTAAAAAAGAAGACCCAAAGAAATTGACAACCATTAGAAAAATGGAAATCACTTGCAAACCACTTGAGCAACGAGGCAATGGCCTTATGTAGGCCGAAGAGATGCGCAGAGACAACAGTGTTCGTTGTCGAATTGCTCCATTGAAAAACGAGTTACTATATTATTCTCATTATGCCTACATGTACATTGAAGTATTATTTGCAGTTGTCACCATGACAATGAACACACCTTGAAAGCACTGAACGTCTGAACCACTATCTGTGCGTTAGTCCTCATGAATGGTTTTGTGTTGTCTAATAGCAGCATGTACCATGTCTTGATTAGTTTGATTAACAGGTGTAGGACTGTATAACGATAAACTATTAACTTTCCTCTAGTGTGGATGTTCACCAACGTTTTATAGCCATTTTATAGCCTCTTGTTTATCATCATCGTTATAGTTATTGACTTGGTTAAAGACCCGGGCCTTAACACTGACACAAACCCAACTAACTTGAATTAAATAAATGTAGAATTAGACTTATACACCTACAGTATACATGTTTACTTGACTGTTATACTCTATAAATGTACTCTTTCAAAACATTTACACTGGCAAGTTTGCCACCAGTGTGCTGCTGTAGGAAAGTCAAGCGGAAGTCGAATCTATCACTTCCGTTGTTTGGCTGTGCCCATAGCAACGTTCGAAAATGAGGTGGATTGCTCAGTCAGGGTAGGTAGTCAAAAAAAGTAAAATTATAATATTTGTCCCATGCTTCGTAAACAACAGGTTTAGACTAATAGTGAAATGCTTGCTTATGGGCCTTTCCCAACATTGCAGAGAGAAAGAAAATAGAGTTAAAAGTTATAATAAACACACAATGAGTAACTTGGCTATATACACAGGGTAGGAGGTAATGGAAGTAGATATGTACATATAACTAGGAATAAAGGGACAGATACTGAACAGTAGCAGCAGCGGATGTGATGAGTCAAACAAAAAGTGCAAAAAAGTGTCAAGCAGATGGTTAAATAGTTAACCAATAGCTACCCGGACTAACTATTTAACAGTCTTATGACTTGGGGGTAGAAGCTGTTCAGGGTCCTGTTGGTTCCAGACAAGTCACTAGTCTCCTCCATGTCCTGTCAGTCCTCTCCTCCATTCTCTTCCCCTCTCCTCCATTCTCTTCCCCTCTCCTCCATTCTCTTCCCCTCTCCTCCATTCTCTTCCCCTCTCCTGCATTCTCTTCCCCTCTCCTGCATTCTCTTCCCCTCTCCTCCATTCTCTTCACCTCTCCTGCATTCTCTTCTCCTCTCCTCCATTCTCTTCCCCTCTCCTCCATTCTCTTCCCCTCTCCCCCATCTTTTCACCTCCCCTCCATTCTCTTCCCCTCTCCTCCATTCTCTTCCCCTCTCCTGCATTCTCTTCCCCTCTCCTCCATTCTCTTCCCTCTCCTCCATTCTCTTCCCCTCTCCTCCATTCTCTTCCCCTCTCCTCCATTCTCTTCCCCTCTCCTGCATTCTCTTCCCCTCTCCTCCATTCTCTTCCCCTCTCCTCCATTCTCTTCCCCTCTCCTCCATTCTCTTCCCCTCTCCTGCATTCTCTTCCCCTCTCCTCCATTCTCTTCCCTCTCCTCCATTCTCTTCCCCTCTCCTCCATTCTCTTCCCCTCTCCTCCATTCTCTTCCCCTCTCCTGCATTCTCTTCCCCTCTCCTCCATTCTCTTCCCTCTCCTCCATTCTCTTCCCCTCTCCTCCATTCTCTTCCCCTCTCCTGCATTCTCTTCCCCTCTCCTCCATTCTCTTCCCCTCTCCTCCATTCTCTTCCCCTCTCCTCCATTCTCTTCCCCTCTCCTCCATTCTCTTCCCCTCTCCTCCATTCTCTTCCCTCTCCTGCATTCTCTTCCCCTCTCCTCCATTCTCTTCCCCTCTCCTCCATTCTCTTCCCCTCTCCTGCATTCTCTTCCCCTCTCCTCCATTCTCTTCCCCTCTCCTCCATTCTCTTCCCCTCTCCTCCATTCTCTTCCCCTCTCCTCCATTCTCTTCCCCTCTCCTGCATTCTCTTCCCCTCTCCTCCATTCTCTTCCCCTCTCCCCCATCTTTTCACCTCCCCTCCATTCTCTTCCCCTCTCCTCCATTCTCTTCCCCTCTCCCCCATCTTTTCACCTCCCCTCCATTCTCTTCCCCTCTCCTCCATTCTCTTCCCCTCTCCTGCATTCTCTTCCCCTCTCCTCCATTCTCTTCCCCTCTCCTGCATTCTCTTCCCCTCTCCTGCATTCTCTTCCCCTCTCCTCCATTCTCTTCCCCTCTCCTCCTTTCCCTTCCCCTCTCCTCCATTCTCTTCCCCTCTCCTCCATTCTCTTCCCCTCTCCTCCATTCTCTTCCCCTCTCCTCCATTCTCTTCCCCTCTCCTCCATTCTCTTCCCCTCTCCTGCATTCTCTTCCTCTCCTGCATTCTCTTCCCCTCTCCTGCATTCTCTTCCCCTCTCCTGCATTCTCTTCCCCTCTCCTCCATTCTCTTCCCCTCTCCTCCTTTCCCTTCCCCTCTCCTCCATTCTCTTCCCCTCTCCTCCATTCTCTTCCCCTCTCCTCCATTCTCTTCCCCTCTCCTCCATTCTCTTCCCCTCTCCTCCATTCTCTTCCCCTCTCCTCCATTCTCTTCCCCTCTCCTGCATTCTCTTCCCCTCTCCTGCATTCTCTTCCCCTCTCCTCCATTCTCTTCCCCTCTCCTCCATTCTCTTCCCCTCTCCTCCATTCTCTTCCCCTCTCCTCCATTCTCTTCCCCTCTCCTCCATTCTCTTCCCCTCTCCTGCATTCTCTTCCCTCTCCTGCATTCTCTTCCCCTCTCCTCCATTCTCTTCCCCTCTCCTCCATTCTCTTCCCCTCTCCTCCATTCTCTTCCCCTCTCCTCCATTCTCTTCCCCTCTCCTCCATTCTCTTCCCCTCTCCTCCATTCTCTTCCCCTCTCCTCCATTCTCTTCCCCTCTCCTGCATTCTCTTCCCCTCTCCCCCATCTTTTCACCTCCCCTCCCATCTCTATGAGCTGTAGCAGTAGGACAGAGACAGATAGGTGAGATAGGACAAAGGTTGACAGAGAGCAGAACAGCAGAGCAGAGTAGCAGTATGTAGACTTCCTCTGCTGGGTAAATATGTCTGGAATTACAGCAGGAATGTTAATCATGGCCCGGCGTATCTATCAACCTCTCACTAATACAAACTTGTAGAACATCCCTCCAAAACAATGTGAGCACATAGGGAGTTTGGGAAATCATTGTTGAATAGAGTGTTGCTAATAAAAAATATATGAGTTGTGTTTTCATGGAACTCGAATCCAACAAACACTGGGGTCAAAATGAAAAGTTGACTCTTGTGATGAGAGTTTGAGCCAGAATCAAGAGAAACAAGTTCAGATTGATACCAGAGATAAGTACTGTGGAGAAAAAACAATATAAACAAGCCCAAAATAACCAGCTGTGGAATAACAGAGACATTGTATGTGGCCCTTTCTGTGAATGGTTTATCCCAGGCTGGCGTGCGTGCGTGTGTGTGTGTGTGTGTGACTGGTATAGTGTGATGTGATCCTATCCGGCCAGCTCATTTGTTTGTGTGGGAGGACAGATGTGCCAGAGAGCTATCTATGGACTACCAATGGAAGGTGTGCTTCCAGTCCTCATCGTTATGGAAATCACCTGAGACCTACCTCTCTCTCTCTGTGTGTGTGTGTTGCCTAATTGAAGCCGACCATAATGACGTGCCTGTGGACTGAGATCTTCCTCCTTCCATGGTGCTGATTCAATATCATGTGCTTCCTTACCTCCTTCACTAGTCTTCAATTCCTCAGTCAGTCAGACCTGCTTTCCCAGGGCCTAGTCCTCTGAAGTGGAAGTAACTAGTTACAGCACTCCAGATACATCATCAAGCCTAGACTTACTGAAAATGGTCCAAGGTTCATGTATAATAACTTATACAGTTTATGAATTAGTATAGGAGAGTAGAAAGACTGCTCTCTCTCTCTCTGAGTGGAATCTGATTGAAGCAGCTCTGAGAGTGAGCGAGAGAGAGAGAGAGAGAGAGAGAGAGAGAGAGAGAGAGAGAGAGAGAGAGAGAGAGAGAGAGAGAGAGAGAGAGAGAGAGAGAGAGAGAGAGAGAGAGAGAGAGAGAGAGAAAGAGAGAGAGAGAGAGAGAGAGAGAGAGAGAGAGAGAGAGAGAGAGAGAGAGAGAGAGAGAGAGAGAGAGAGAGAGAAAGAGAGAGAGAGAGAGAGAGAGAGAGAGAGAGAGAGAGAGAGAGAGAGAGAGAGAGAGAGAGAGAGAGAGAGAGAGAGAGAGAGAGAGAGAGAGAGAGAGAGAGAAAGAGAGAGAGAGAGAGAGAGAGAGAGAGAGAGAGAGAGAGAGAGAGAGAGAGAGAAAGAGAGAGAGAGAAAAGAGAGAGAGAGAGAGAGAGAGAGAGAGAGAGAGAGAGAGAGAGAGAGAGAGAGAGAGAGAGAGAGAGAGAGAGATCAGCATGGAAAAGTTGTGTAACATGCTCAACATACACGGTGAAGTAGACCTGTCCACAGTGGCTGACTGCTCCAAGGAAATACAGGGACCCGTTTAAATACCGAATAGAAGCAGGGACTCTCTGTAACTCCTCAGCTGAGCCAAGTACATCTTGCTATTCGTAGATGGTGTTCATAAACAGGTGTAGACTATCAGTGAAATGATTTCTCACGGGCCCGTCTCAACAATGCAGATCATTTTTTATGAATTTAAAAAATAATAACATACAAATATTAACGAGGAATAAATACACAATGAGTAAAGATAACTTGCCATTTGTTTTTGTGTGACTCTCTTTCTTTGTGGGCCAGTGGATTGACAGTGGAGCGGAGGTTAATGTATACTTCTGTCCAGGCTGAAGTTTCCACTGTCCTTACCTGGGTTTCCTTTTGTGGGGTCAGAGGGTGCCGAGATAAAACAACACAATGTGAGATGTATTACCAAGGCCTCACTGTGACGTGTATCTGTATGGTACGTTACTACGGAACATTAGAACGATTCCATTAACGTAGAGAGACAGAGACAGGGACAGAGACAGGGACAGAGACAGAGACAGGGACAGAGAGACGGGGACAGAGACAGGGACAGAGACAGGGACAGAGAGACAGGGACATAAAACAACGCAATGTGAGATGTATTACCAAGGCCTCACTGTGACGTGTATCTGTATGGTACATGTTACTACGGAACATTAGAACGATTCCATTAACGTAGAGAGACAGAGACAGGGACAGAGAGACAGGGACAGAGACAGAGACAGGGACAGAGAGACAGGGACATAAAACAACGCAATGTGAGATGTATTACCAAGGCCTCACTGTGACGTGTATCTGTATGGTACATGTTACTACGGAACATTAGAATGATTCCATTAACGTAGAGAGACAGAGACAGGGACAGAGACAGGGACAGAGAGACAGGGACAGAGAGACGGGGACAGAGAGACGGGGACAGAGAGACAGAGACAGGGACAGAGAGACAGGGACATAAAACAACACAATGTGAGATGTATTACCAAGGCCTCACTGTGACGTGTATCTGTATGGTACATGTTACTACGGAACATTAGAACGATTCCATTAACGTAGAGAGACAGAGACAGGGACAGAGACAGGGACAGAGAGACAGGGACAGAGAGACGGGGACAGAGAGACGGGGACAGAGAGACAGAGACAGGGACAGAGAGACAGGGACATAAAACAACACAATGTGAGATGTATTACCAAGGCCTCACTGTGACGTGTATCTGTATGGTACATGTTACTACAGAACATTAGAACGATTCCATTAACGTAGAGAGACAGAGACAGGGACAGGGACAGGGACAGAGAGACAGGGACAGGGACAGAGAGACGGGGACAGAGAGACAGGGACAGAGAGACAGGGACAGAGAGACAGGGACAGAGACAGAAAGACAAGGACATAAAACAACACAATGTGAGATGTATTACCAAGGCCTCACTGTGACGTGTATCTGTATGGTACATGTTACTACGGAACATTAGAACGATTCCATTAATGTAGAGAGACAGGGACAGGGACAGAGAGACAGGGACATAAAACAACACAATGTGAGATGTATTACCAAGGCCTCACTGTGACGTGTATCTGTATGGTACATGTTACTACAGAACATTAGAACGATTCCATTAACGTAGAGAGACAGGGACAGGGACAGAGACAGGGACAGAGAAACAGGGACAGAGAGACAGGGACAGAGAGACAGGGACAGAGACAGAGACATGGGCAGAGAGACAGGGACAGGGACAGAGAGACAGGGACAGGGACAGAGAGACATGGGCAGAGAGACAGGGACAGAGAGACTGTGACAGAGAGACAGGGACAGAGAGACAGGGACAGAGGGACAGGGACAGAGACAGAGACATGGGCAGAGAGACAGGGACAGAGAGACAGGGACAGAGACAGGGACAGAGACAGGGACATAAAACAACACAATGTGAGATGTATTACCAAGGCCTCACTGTGACGTGTATCTGTATGGTACATGTTACTACGGAACATTAGAACGATTCCATTAACGTAGAGAGACAGAGACAGGGACAGAGACAGGGACAGAGAGACAGGGACAGAGAGACAGGGACAGAGAGAGAGGGACAGAGAGACAGGGACAGAGAGACATGGGCAGGGACAGAGACAGGGACATAAAACAACACAATGTGAGATGTATTACCAAGGCCTCACTGTGACGTGTATCTGTATGGTACATGTTACTACGGAACAGTAGAACGATTCCATTAACGTAGAGAGACGGGGACAAGGACCGAGAGACATGGGCAGGGACAGAGACAGGGACAGAGAGACAGGGACAGAGACAGAGAGACAGGGACAGAGAGACAGGGACAGAGACATAAAACAACACAATGTGAGATGTATTACCAAGGCCTCACTGTGACGTGTATCTGTATGGTATATGTTACTACGGAACATTAGAACGATTCCATTAACGTAGAGAGACGGGGACAGGGACAGAGAGACATGGGCAGGGACAGAGACAGAGAGACAGGGACAGAGAGACATGGGCAGGGACAGAGACAGGGACAGAGGGACATGGGCAGGGACAGAGACAGAGAGACAGGGACAGAGAGACAGGGACAGAGAGACAGGGACAGAGAGACAGAGTCAGGGACATAAAACAACACAATGTGAGATGTATTACCAAGGCCTCACTGTGATGTGTATCTGTATGGTACATGTTACTACGGAACATTAGAACGATTCCATTAACGTAGAGAGACAGGGACAAGGACCGAGAGACAGGGACAGAGAGACAGGGACAGAGAGACAGGGACAGAGAGACAGGGACAGAGAGACAGAGACAGGGACATAAAACAACACAATGTGAGATGTATTACCAAGGCCTCACTGTGACGTGTATCTGTATGTTACATGTTACTACGGAACATTAGAACAATTCCATTAACGTAGAGAGACGGGGACAGGGACAGAGAGACATGGGCAGAGAGACGGGGACAGGGACAGAGAGACATGGGCAGAGAGACAGGGACAGAGAGACATGGGCAGAGAGACAGGGACAGAGAGACAGGGACAGAGACAGAGACAGGGACATAAAACAACACAATGTGAGATGTATTACCAAGGCCTCACTGTGACGTGTATCTGTATGGTACATGTTACTACGGAACATTAGAACAATTCCATTAACGTAGAGAGACGGGGACAGGGACAGAGAGACATGGGCAGGGACAGAGAGACATGGGCAGGGACAGGGACCGAGAGACAGGGACAGAGAGACAGGGACAGAGAGACAGGGACAGAGACAGAGACAGGGACATAAAACAACACAATGTGAGATGTATTACCAAGGCCTCACTGTGATGTGTATCTGTATGGTATATGTTACTACGGAACATTAGAACGATTCCATTAACGTAGAGAGACGGGGACAGGGACAGAGAGACAGGGACATAAAACAACACAATGTGAGATGTATTACCAAGGCCTCACTGTGACGTGTATCTGTATGGTACATGTTACTACGGAACATTAGAACGATTCCATTAACGTAGAGAGACAGGGACAGGGACCGAGAGACAGGGACAGAGAGACGGGGACAGAGAAATAGGGACAGAGAGACAGGGACAGAGAGACAGAGACAGTGACATAAAACAACACAATGTGAGATGTATTACCAAGGCCTCACTGTGACGTGTATCTGTATGGTACATGTTACTACGGAACATTAGAACGATTCCATTAACGTAGAGAGACAGGGACAAAGAGACAGGGACAGAGAGACGGGGACAGAGAGACAGGGACAGAGAGACAGGGACAGAGAGACAGAGACAGGGACATAAAACAACACAATGTGAGATGTATTACCAAGGCCTCACTGTGACGTGTATCTGTATGGTACATGTTACTACGGAACATTAGAACGATTCCATTAACGTAGAGAGACGGGGACAGGGACAGAGAGACATGGGCAGAGAGACGGGGACAGGGACAGAGAGACATGGGCAGAGAGACGGGGACAGGGAGACAGGGACAGAGAGACATGGGCAGAGAGACAGGGACAGAGAGACAGGGACAGAGAGACAGGGACAGAGACAGAGACAGGGACATAAAACAACACAATGTGAGATGTATTACCAAGGCCTCACTGTGACGTGTATCTGTATGGTATATGTTACTACGGAACATTAGAACGATTCCATTAACGTAGAGAGACAGGGACAGGGACCGAGAGACAGGGACAGAGAGACGGGGACAGAGAGACAGGGACAGAGAGACAGGGACAGAGAGACAGAGACATAAAACAACACAATGTGAGATGTATTACCAAGGCCTCACTGTGACGTGTATCTGTATGGTACATGTTACTACAGAACATTAGAACGATTCCATTAACGTAGAGAGACAGGGACAGAGAGACAGGGACAGAGAGACAGGGACAGAGAGACAGGGACAGAGAGACAGGGACAGAGAGACAGGGACATAAAACAACACAATGTGAGATGTATTACCAAGGCCTCACTGTGACGTGTATCTGTATGGTACATGTTACTACGGAACATTAGAACGATTCCATTAACGTAACATGGGTGATTGGAATAATACTGGAATGA
The DNA here is from genome assembly GCF_036934945.1 of Oncorhynchus masou masou. Classification (NCBI taxonomy): domain Eukaryota; kingdom Metazoa; phylum Chordata; class Actinopteri; order Salmoniformes; family Salmonidae; genus Oncorhynchus; species Oncorhynchus masou. The sequence goes on from NC_088244.1 coordinate 28,392,498, forward strand.
ATTGGGTGAGATTGGTTAGCATACAAAACAGTGAGCAAAAGCTCTAAGAACTGGGTCCTTCTCAAATCTCCTTCTACGATCTGTGGCCCAACTAAGTGCCTGAGTCCCTCTGCAGTTCTCCAGTTCCTGTTCACTCAATTTATCTCTCTCTCTGTCTGTGTGTCTCTCTCTCTCTGTTTGTGTCTCTCTTTCTGTTTTGTGGAAGGAGCAGCGCAAGTACGAGCCCCAGAGAGCAGGGAGAATGCAGAGAGCTTTAATCAACACCAGAGAGACATTTTAATTAGTCTCACACACACACACACACACACACACACACACACACACACACACACACACACACACACACACACACACACACACACACACACACACACACACACACCTCTCCCCACCAGCTGCCCTCTTGAGATCATTTTTTAAAGTAGTCTATTATTTGGTTTGCTGCTCAGGCAAGGAAGCCCTAGTGATTAGAACTCAGGTTCCAGCCATGGACAGGGAGACAGGGACAGAGACATGGTTAGGGACAGAGACATGGGCAGGGACAGAGACATGGGCAGGGACAAAGAGACAGGGACAAAGAGACAGGGACAGAGACATGGGCAGGGACAGAGACATGGGCAGGGACAAAGAGACATGGGCAGGGACAGAGAGACAGGGACAGAGAGACAGGGACATGGGCAGGGGCAGGGACAGAGACAGGGACAGAAAGACAGACAGACAGAGACAGGGACAGAAAGACAGACAGAGACAAAGAGACAGGGACAGAGAGACAGGGACAGAAAGACAGACAGAGACAGGGACAGAGAGACAGGGACAGAGAGACAGGGACAGAGACAGGGACAGAAAGACAGACAGAGACAGGCACAGAAAGACAGACAGAGACAGGGACAGAGACAGGCCCAAAACAACAAGCCAACCACGCTGAAAGATATGAAAACACACAGCAGTGCTTCTTCTCTCTGTGAGCTATAATTAGTCAGAAGTGCTACCCCCTCTTTACTCATCTTTGAACAGACCACATCCTCTTTTAACTCCTTCTTCTTCTCTCGGTCTTACTGGCCGTATTCAGTCTCAGCTCTCAGAGACAGACATGGCTCTGCTTTGCCCTGGGCCATCCCATAACACCACTAGAGATCAGGGGGCTGGTGTAACCGTGGTAACCAATGCAGGCAAAAGGAAGCACAGTTTATAAAAACACAACAATGAGAGAGAAAGAGACACTTCCTGTTTGCAGAGTTTAGCTTCTTCCGAGCCAGTCACTTCTGATGAGATGGTATTTATGAATCGTAAAGCTAGAACCAAAGTGAAGCTCACAGTGGCCATATTAACAGAAATACACGCCAGATCAAATATAGAACATATGCTAAATGTACACTTTACTACTGTTCTGAGAGGAACAGTAGTAAACGGAATGTACACCAGATGTCTCTACAAATAAACCATGAGTGTAGAGCTACAGCTCTACAACTATTCAGACAGGCTCAGTCAAATTCATGTGCTGCTCGCTCAGTATTGTCAAGACCAAGCTATTCAAGACCGTTATATTTTCTTCTTCACATTAAATTTGAGCTGAAAGACCAAGGGCCAGCAGGAGTCTCCTCTCCCCCTCTCCCCCTCTCCCTCTCTCCCCCTCTCCAGCCCATAGCCCAGCCAGTAAATGGCTGAAGGGGAGCTGCTACCCATTCAACTGAGTTGATTAATGTCTAACTCTCACTCCATAGGCCCTGAGGACATCAAACGAATTGACCAACAGCAACAGAGAGAGGAGAGATGGAAAGGTTAGTAAGGGATTGATAGTAAAAACCAGATCATTGACGCCTAGAAAACTGAATGGGGCAAGTATTTTGTTGTTACCAATGCAGCCATTTTGATCTCAATGTCAGATCATATCTGGGCAAGAATTATGTTTTCAATTAACATGGTCAAAAAGAAACAAAAATAGGTTTTTAGCAAAGAGCAATATCTCAAGCAAGATTTTTGCTGAGACTGTCTGGGAGTGGTCTGAGTTGGAAGAGGAAAACAGAAAACTAGCTGTTATTGGCAGAGAGGTTTGGAACCCCTTATTTGTCTATTAACTAATTTACCGCCTGGTGATGTCATCAGGCAGGCCAAAACTCCATCCCACCAAACCAGGCTGACATTTCAGGCTGTCTTTTCAATAGTGCTGAGCGATTAACTGACATGTCTGTTATTTTTCAGTTTTTAAACAACTAATTTGGCAAAGTGGGTGGGGTTATAACCTGCCTTGTTGGCCGTGTCCGGGAGTATCACAGTGTCCCCCGACCCACCCCTGTCTAAGCCTCCAGTATCTATACTGAAATCGTCTATGTGACAGGGGGCTAGGGTCAGTCTGTCTTATCTGGTGTCCTGTGTGAATTGTAAGTACGCTGCCTCTAATTCTCTCCCTCTCCCCCATCCCAGAGGACCTGATCCCTAGGACCATGCCCCAGGACTACCTAGCCTGATGACTCCTGGCTGCCCCCAGTCCACCTGGTTGTGCTACTGCTCCAGTTTCAATTGTTCTGTCTGCGGCTATGGAACCTTAACCTGTTCACCAGACGTGCTAACTTGTCCCGGACCTGCTGTTTTAGACTTTCTGTCTCTACCGCACCTGCTGTCTCGGCCTCTGAATGCTTGGCTATGAAAGGCCAACTGACAATTACTCCTCAGGCACTGACCTGGTGCACCCTCTATAACCATTGATTATAATTTGACCCTGCTGGTCATCTATGAACATTTGAACATCTTGAAGAACACTCTGCCCTAAAATGGCCAAGTACTCTTATAATCTCCACCCGGTACAGACAGAAGAGGATTGGCCACCCCTCAGAGCCGGGTTCCTCTCTAGGTTTCTTTCCTAAGTTTCTGTCTTTCTAGGGAGTTTTGCCTAGCCAAAGTGCTTCTACATCTGCATTGCTTGCTGCTTGGGGTTTCTGTATAACACTTTGTGACATCTGCTGATGTAAGAAGGGAATTTATAAATACATTTGATTGATTGATATACAGGGCATTCAGAAAGTATTCAGACTCCTTCCCCTTTTCCACATTTTGTTACGTTACAGCCTTATTCTAAAATTGATTTTTTTTAAATGTTACTTAATGTACACGCAATACCCCATTGGGACAAAGCGAAAACAGGTTTTTACACATTTTTGAAAATGTTTTTAAGAAAATACCTTATTTACATAAGTATTCACACCCTTTGCTATGAGACTAGAAATTGAGCTCAGGTGCATCCTGTTTACATTGATCATCTTTGAGATGTTTCTACAACTTGATTGGAGTCCACCTGTGGTAAATTCAATTGATTGGACAAGATTTGGAAAGACAAACTCCTGTCTAATATAAGGTCCCACAGTTGACAGTGAATGTCGGAGCAAAAACCAAGCCATGAGGTGGAAGGAATTGCCCGTAGAGCTCTGAGACAGGATTGTGTCGAGGCACAGATCTGGGGAAGGGTACCAACAAATGTCTGCAGTATTGAAGGTCCAAGAACACAGTGGCCTCCATCATTCTTAAATGGAAGAAGTTTGGAACTACCAAGACTCTTCAGAGCTGGTCGTCCAGCCAAACTGAGCAATTGGGGGAGAAGGGCTTTGGTTGGGGAGGTGACCAAGAACCCGATGGTCACTCTGACAGAGCTCCAGAGTTCCTCTGTGGAGATGGGAGAACCTTCCAGAAGGACAACAATCTGTAGAACTGCACCAATCAGGCCTTTATGGTAGATTGGCCAGACAGAAGCCATTCCTCAGTAAAAGGCACATGACCACCCGCTTGGAGTCTGCCAAAAGGCATCTAAACGACTCAGACCAGGAAAAAAAAAGATTCTCTGGTCTGATGAAACCAAGATATAACTTTTTTACCTGATTGCAAAGCGTCATGACTGGAGGAATCTTGGCATCATCACGACAGTGAAGCATGTTGGTGGCAGCATCATGCTGTGGGGATGTTATTCAGCGGCAGGGACTGGGAGACTAGTCAGGATCGAGGGAAAGATGAACGGAAATAAGTACAGAGAGATCCTTGATGAAAATGTCCTTGAGTGGCCCAGACTTGAACCCGATCGAACATCTCTGGGGAGACCTGAAAATAGCTGTGCAGCGACGCTCCCCATCCAACCTGACAGAGCTTGAGAGGATCAGCAGAGAAGAATGGGAGAAGCTTCCCAAATACAGTTGTGCCAAGCTTGTAGCATCATACCCAAGAAGACTCGAGGCTGTAATCACTGCCAAAGTTGCTTCAACAAAGTACCGAGTAGAGGGTTTGAATAATGTGGTATTGTGTGTGGATTGATGAGGAGGAAAACAGTTTTATACATTTCAGAATAAGGCGGTAACGTAACAAAATGTGTGAAAAGGGGAGGGGTCTGAATACTTCCCGAATGCACTGTAGAGAGCAGCTGTTGCGTCACGAGGTACCTCTACCTGAAGATACAGGATGGAAGTAATTGATAGTAATCAGCAGTCATAAAAGTATGCCTTACTTCCTTTGAAGAACTACAAAATAGTGATTTTGTCAGACAGCATAGGCAGCAGGTCTATGGTGATGAGATGACTTGAAATGAAATAATACATTCATCAAATAGAACAAATGTAAAATATACAACAACTTAAATATTTTATTAAAGTAAAGTCATGTGAATAAATGATGGTTAATAAGTGATAATCATTCATGGACAGTCGCTACCATCACAGGACTTGTATTAATTGTTTTATTCTGTGTTGTTACAGCATTCAAACCAAATAATTTAAAAAAGTGGTTCTTTTTAATAATTGAACCCGAAACTGAACCGACATCAAAACGCACTAATCTCTCAGCACTACTTTTCAAACAGCTTACACTAAAAAGGCATTGTCATAGTGTTCACATTACAGTAATATTCCAACCTCAGTGTTGAAAACATAGGCAAAACATGTTTTTGCCTGCACTGGGCCTTTAAACAATGATAGTGTTTTTGTCTTAACCATTGCTAAATCAACCTTGTGCAACCCAGGATCTCCAATTATAGTGTGTGTCGACCGCAATCCCATATACCCTGATCTGTCAGTACTTCTACATCCCCTTCTCTCTCTGTCCTTCTCTCAGTTCCATCTCTCTCTCTCTTTTTCCTTTTTCTTTTTGAGGGTCTGAAGGAATCCACAGCTGTCAGTGGCTTTCAGACCCTCTGCTTCAGAAGCAGCTGCCCTGCAAACATTAATGAGTCTTTAGGACATCAAGAAATGGTCGCCTAAAGTCGTCAGGACATTGGGTCATGGTCCGCAGGAGGTTTTTGCTAGTTCCTGGTTGGTCCCGAGGATATTTTTAGGACTTTCTTGGGATGTTGTGCCTTGGTCCCCCTGGAGGATTTGTCGAGTTCCCCGTTTGTCCCAGGGACATCCCCGAGGACATTTTTAGGATGTTCCTTTGGGACCATCATGCAACATTCTTAGAACGTCAGAGGGATAACGTCACGCCGAAAACCTTAATCAAATCAAAGTTTCTTTGTCACGTGCACAGAATACAACAGGTGTAGACCTTACAGTGAAATGCTAACTTACAGGCTCTAACCAGGTATTAGGTGAACAATAGGTAAGTAAAGAAATAAAAACAACAGTAGAAAAGACAGTGAGAATGACAGTAGAGATGCTATATATATACAGTAGTGAGGCTTTATACAGTAGTGAGGCTATAACAGTAGAGAGGCTATATACAGTAGAGAGGCTATATATATACAGTAGTGAGGCTTTATACAGTAGTGAGACTCTATATATACAGTAGAGAGGCTATATACAGTAGAGAGGCTATATATATACAGTAGTGAGGCTTTATACAGTAGTGAGGCTATATACAGTAGAGAGTTTATATACAGTAGTGAGGCTTTATACAGTAGTGAGGCTCTATATATACAGTAGAGAGGCTATATACAGTAGAGAGGCTATATACAGTAGAGAGGCTATATATATACAGTAGTGAGGCTTTATACAGTAGTGAGGCTATATACAGTAGAGAGTTTATATACAGTAGAGAGGCTATATATATACAGTAGTGAGGCTTTATACAGTAGTGAGGCTCTATATATACAGTAGAGAGGCTATATACAGTAGAGAGGCTATATACAGTAGACAGGCTATATACAGTAGTGAGGCTATATATATACAGTAGTGAGGCTATATACAGTAGACAGGCTATATACAGTAGTGAGGCTATATATATATACAGTAGTGAGGCTATATATATACAGTAGTGAGGCTATATACAGTAGACAGGCTATATACAGTAGTGAGGCTATATATATATATACAGTAGTGAGGCTATATACAGTAGTGAGGCTATATACAGTAGACAGGCTATATACAGTAGTGAGGCTATATCAGTAGTGAGGCTATATACAGTAGCGAGGCTATATACAGTAGTCAGGCTATATACAGTAGCGAGGCTATAACAGTAGACAGGCTATATACAGTAGACAGGCTATAACGGTAGACAGGCTATAACAGTAGCGAGGCTATATATAGTAGAGAGGCTATATACAGTAGCGAGGCTATAACAGTAGCGAGGCTATATACAGTAGACAGGCTATAAAAGTAGTGAGGCTATATACAGTAGACAGGCTATATACAGTAGACAGGCTATATACAGTAGAGAGGCTATATACAGTAGTGAGGCTATATACAGTAGACAGGCTATATACAGTAGCGAGGCTATATACAGTAGTGAGGCTATATACAGTAGCGAGGCTATAAACGTAGCGAGGCTATATACAGTAGACAGGCTATAACAGTAGTGAGGCTATATACAGTAGACAGGCTATATACAGTAGACAGGCTATATACAGTTGACAGGCTATATACAGTAGAGAGGCTATATACAGTGGAGAGGCTATATACAGTAGACAGGCTATATACAGTAGCGAGGCTATATACAGTAGCGAGGCTATAAACGTAGCGAGGCTATATACAGTAGCGAGGCTATATACAGTAGCGAGGCTATAAACGTAGCGAGGCTATATACAGTAGACAGGCTATAACAGTAGTGAGGCTATATACAGTAGACAGGCTATATACAGTAGACAGGCTATATACAGTTGACAGGCTATATACAGTAGAGAGGCTATATACAGTGGAGAGGCTATATACAGTAGACAGGCTATATACAGTAGCGAGGCTATATACAGTAGCGAGGCTATAAACGTAGCGAGGCTATATACAGTAGACAGGCTATAACAGTAGTGAGGCTATATACAGTAGACAGGCTATATACAGTGGAGAGGCTATATACAGTAGCGAGGCTATATATATATACAGTAGTGAGGCTATATACAGTAGCGAGGCTATATACAGGCACCGGTTAGTCAGGCTGATTGAGGTAGTATGTACATGTAGATATGGTTAAAGTGACTATGCATATATGATAAACAGAGAGTAGCAGTAGCGTAAGAGGGGTTGGCGGGTGGTGGGACACAATGCAGATAGCCCGGTTAGCCTATGTGCGAGGGCACTGGTTTGTCAGCCAATTGAGGTAGAATGTACATGAATGTATAGTTAAAGTGACTATGCATACATGTATGATAAACAGAGAGAAGCAGCAGCGTAAAAGGTAAAAGAGGGGCGGGGGGGGCACACAATGCAAATAGTCCGGATAGCCTTTTGATTACCTGTTCGGGAGTCTTATGGCTTGGGGATAAAAAAAACTGTTGAGAAGCCTTTTGGTCCTATACTTGGCACTGCAGTACCGCTTGCCATGTGGTAGTAGAGAGAACAGGCTTGGTGGCTCTTTGACCATTTTTAGGGCCTTCCTCTTATACCGCCTGGTGTAGAGGTCCTGGATGGCAGCTTAGCCCCAGTGATGTACTGGGCCGTACGGACTACCCTCTGTAGTGCCTTGCGGTCGGAGCCTGAGCAATTGCCGTTTGGCCCATTCTAGTTTGTTGGTGATGTGGACACCAAGGAACTTGAAGCTCTCAACCTGTTCCACTACAGCCCCGTCGATGAGAATGGTGGCGTGCTCGGTCCTCCTTTTCCTGTAGTCTACAATCATCTCCTTAGTCTTGGTTACTTTGAGGGATAGGTTGTTATTCTGGCACCACAAGGCCAGGTCTCTGACCTCCTCCCTATAGGCTGTCTCGTCGTTGTCGGTGATCAGGCCTACCACTGTTGTGTCGTCTGCAAACTTAATGATGGTGTTGAGTCGTGCCTGGCCATGCAGTAGTGGGTGAACAGGGAGTACAGGAGGGGACTGAGCACGCACCCCTGAGGGGCTCCAGTGTTGAGGATCAGCATAGCAGATGTGTTGCTACCTACCCTCACCACCTGGTGGCGGCCCGTCAGGAAGTCCAGGATCTAGTTGCAGAGAGAGGTGTTTAGTCCCAGGATCCTTAACTTAGTGATGAGCTTTGAGGGTACTATGGTGTTGAACGCTGAGCTGTAATCAATAAATAGCATTCTCACGTAGGTGTTCCTTTTGTCCAGGTGGGAAAGGGCAGTGTGGAGTGCAATAGAGATTGCATAATCTTTGGATCTGTTTGGGTGGTATGCAAATTGGAGTGGGTCTAGGGTTTCTGGGATAATGGTGTTGATGTGAGCCATTACCAACCTTTCAAAGAACTGCAATGTTACGGACGTGAGTGTTACGGGTCTGTAGTCATTTAGGCAGGTTACCTTCATGTTCTTGGACACAGGGACTATGGTGGACACAGGGACTATGGTCTGATTGAAACATGTTGGTATTACAGACTCAATCAGGGACATGTTGAAAATGTCAGTGAAGACACCTGCCAGTTGGTCAGTACATGCCTGGAGCACATGTCCTGGTAATCCGTCTGGCCCCGCAGCCTTGTGAATGTTGTCCTGTTTAAAGGTGTTACTCACGTCGGCTACGGAGAGCGTGATCACACAGTCGTCCTGAACAGCTGATGCTCTCATGCATGCCTCAGTGTTGCTTGCCTCGAAGCGAGCATAGAAGTGATTTAGCTCGTCTGGTAGGCTCGTGTCACTGGGCAGCTCGCAGCTGTGCTTTCCTTTGTAGTCGGAGCCGGTGTAGTACAATTCAACTTTAGCCCTGTATTGACGTTTGGCCTGTTTGATGGTTCGTCGGAGGGCATAGCAGAACGTCCCCTGACGTCCCCTGTTTGCTGGGTGGTGAGGCTATTCGGTTAGGCACTCCTAAAAGCCAGTGTGTGTGTGTGTTTCCACCCCTCCTTCCACCTCCAACATCAAACACATTCCCCACAGCCCCAGTGAGATAAGACACTCAACACAGCAACTCTCTCAAAGAGACTCTGCATGGCCCACTCATCACCCAGGCCCAACATACGTCAACACACCCACATCAACAACCCTTACAACAACACACACCTGTCTCAGCCATGCCACCACCGTATCACCACAACATCTCTTAGCAAGAAACTAAAACAAACATTGTTACAGACAGCTGTGCTGTAGGCTACATGGTGTGATATGAAAGGTTCCACTTGTCTTGCATGCATCAATTACTGCGGTTTAATTCTATGTCATGTTATTTAAGAAGAGGATGCACCCAATAAAGGACTACATAGCGCTCTCTCAACAAGCCTGTTGCACTGAACCATGAAGGAGCAACCTGTACTGTATAACCATGACTACAAAGTGAAACACAATTTCCTGCATCACCCTGAGAGCAGAACAGACAGGTAAACGAAAGTTCCGCCACTTGACCCAGAGGTCAGCAGTATGGGGACACTGTGTAGTGAACCCTGGTCTGGCTCCTGGGTGGGGAGAGAGGGACGAGAGGAGAGAAGAAAGGCCCCTGGATTGCTAACCCTAAGGTACTACGAAAACAGAACATTCATGGCCAGCCCAGCTTGGCAGAGACACAGAAAGGAAAGAGGACAGCTTCTGCTACATTTACTGCTCTCTGAGAGAAGAGGAGAGGCTACAGTATAATTCAGTGGTTAAGGTAAACGGCATATGAGTGCACACAAAAATGCAGATAATGACATCTTTCTGACATCCGTGCATCTCTCTTTTCTTTCCTGTCTCTCGCCAAGTTTAAGTCCCGGTGTCCCTCTGCAGTTATCAAGGTTTCTTTCTATCCCTCTCCCTATCGCAGACTCTCTGAGACTTTTACACTTTAACAACTGTTCTAGGAAAACCATGAATATGCAGAGTCACACTTCTCTGACTGAATGAACAACAACAGAAGAGGACATTAAAATTCTTGGTAACACACACACGCATGTACACACACACACAAAACACACGCACTCACACTGAATACATAACTGCAAAACCCACAGTCGTTATCGGAGACCAGAAACGTATCCATCTCCAAATCCAGTAAGCAAACCTCAGAGCTGTAAGTAGATTTATTTTCTTGGTTCCTGGCATTCAAAGTGAACACAGGTAGACCATGAGACCATTAGCAGAGCATCATTAACTGACTTCAGCTCCTGGTGCAGAGCTGGGAGTTTTCTTAAGGTGACTTGGTAACTTTTTAACATGTCCAACTGGCCTGAGAGGTAAATGCTATATGTATATGCTGCCGTTATGAAACCAATTCCTGGACAGCAGGGACACAATTTACAGGCCTGCCTCAGGGATCCAGACTCACATTTCACATTCAACAATGTTTGGTTCCACAGATAACAAGGTCTGTCACCACAAGGAATATGTATCTACCTGTATCAAATTATTTCATGGATCTAAAGGACAGCAAACGATCAATCTATCCAACTTCAGTCGAGTTGTATATAGGACTAATACAGGACTAAAAGTCTCTGCCTCCCTGACTAAAAGTTCAATTGAACCCTCTGGGCTTTTTCTCTCAAGACAGCAACGGGAGGGAGGGAGGGAGGGAGTCAGCTGACCCGGGTTTCAGTCAGAAACAGGAAATGTGATCTTTACTGCAGCTCCTTGCAAAACAATCTTGCTATTGTTATCTCCATTTTCCTCCGTTCCTGGTATGTTAAGGGAAATGTAAGACTATATTCTTTGAGGGTTTGTGAGTTCTCATCCCCTTCACTCTCCGTATCACAACCCTTCACTCTGTGGTTTCACAAGCAACAAATACCTTGTCCAGACAAACAGCAAACCACAGACACGTACTCGGTTCCAGACTCTGAATAGGCTGGCATGATCCAAATCCAAACTGCTGGAAAATATCTTTAACTGATATTGAGCTTCTTGCTATGGAATGATACAGTACCGTCTGGGCACATAACACATCACAGACCAAGTACCTTTTCTCTGGCAGGTGGCTGTAGAATCACAACAGGAGGATCTGAGGAACAACCACAGCACAGCGCTGACGGACCACAGCCTCGTTTTAATTACCTCATTGATTTAACTTCAATTAAGGGGGCTTGTTGTGTGTCTCATCAGAGCAACAGCAGCAGCTAGCGGAGAATGAGACGCACAGCCCTCTGATGAATAGCGACAGGGACAGAGGAGAAGGGTCGTGTCAGTTGGCCTGGACGGACACACATGAAACTGGACACTGCCGCCTCGGCCATGACCTCACTCTGTTTTTCTAAGGAAACCGGACTCGTTTGGAAGGATGGAACATAAGCCTGGCACAGCAAGAGCTAGCAGTCAGAGCAAATACATACACTCAGACTGTAGCCGTCAGTGCCAACTATTCCACACACGTAATAAGCATGTTAGCGTTTACAATGAACACTGATTGATAGTTCAAACAGGATTCATCCCCATCAGACTCAAAACAACAACATACACAGTACATGTTTTACTGAATCATATGTACTGTGTTTGTCATTCTGGGAGTACTTTGTGGTGTGAAAACATAAGAATATAGGATCCCCTATCCTACTGTAGTGTTGTGATTTGTGTACCTGTGTTGCTCTGAAAGTTTATAAATCTAGAGAATCACGTGTTTCAAGTGAAAATACTTGACTTCCTCTGACAAATCATTGACTATGACATGCTCATCCTCATTAGAAACGCTCAACCCAGAACAATGTTTTCTCCAGGATATTTCCATATTTGTCTGAGCATAGATTGCTATAGACAGACAGAATAGATTCGATCTGAACGTTTCTGACAACTGCATAACTGTTCTGACCTGTTCAAAGAACCTTGAATAGCGGGTGGGTTGGTGACATGCAAACAGATGTAGCCCATCTAAAAAATTAACTCATTCTGAAAGATATATATAATATATATGTATGTAGGCCAGGCCTATTCTGAAGACCGTGAGGTGATATGCAGCAATGAGTTGTTACATTGTTATTTCACGGCTGAAGTGACACATTTAGGGGGCCTACCTGCCACTCTTGAAAAAACGCTGTCCCGTTGGTCTTTGTCTAGGTTAGGTCCCGACGCCGTGATTGCATCTGCAGACCGGAGAGAGAAAGTTTATTATTCACAATCATCAGAGCAATGAACTATCAATGTTATCTTCGTGATAGATAACATCAAACATATGTATCAAAAGTCTAGGCTGTCTAAAACAAAGGACCTTACACAGCTTTCAGAAAAAAAGAAACACTTTGCTTCCGACAAAAAGTATCGCTTTACGATCGCGAAGTTTCTTGTAACAATTCAACAATGGAATTCATTTTCTTCTCTCGGAGAAAACCTGTTGCCCTGGCCTGAACATCTGCTCTGAGGGGATGCCATGGAAACGAGAAGGGAGAGAAATAACATGCCTACATTTACAAGACGGCCCTGCGAGGAGAGGTTGATTGTAGCCCCAATTAAATCGGCTTGTTTCAAAACGTTGCCAACCTATTTGTAGAATGACAGACCTGGCTGCGGTGCACATAAACATAACCAGTATGATACATTCCCGGGTATATAGAGTACTCTCTACTGCTGCAATATAACCCCGAATAATTATCTGAGATCTCGTAAGTTATGGGCATGAAAGAAAATGTGTTACCTTGTAAGAATAAGTCACAAAATAACGCCACATTCTAAAACTGGCTACTCCTCCAAAAACAAAACAAAAAAAGGCAATGATATGATTCGTCCTTTGAAGCCTTGGCTTTTTGTGAAAGGACTTACAGGGAACCGGACCAGGGTCAAAGGATGAGATTCGTCAGTAGTACAAGAGAGTGAGAAAGAAAGAGTTGTCGCAAGCAACTTGGTAAGTCCAGCCCCTGAAGAAGACGAAAATAGAAATCTAGGCGGGTAGCACCAAAAATAGCGTTGACATCACACAACTTCTCTCTGCCATTGTTTCAGCATAGGAGCTTCCTATTGGTACACTCTGTAGCCAATCCGAACACCGTACTTTTTCCTGTCCGAAACTTTGTTCATAGTTTTTGTTCAGATGGCTTCTACAGCTCCACCTGCTGACATGGCAACCACTGTTTATTGCAAGAGAATAACTATGTTAGAGTCCTCTACTCGTACTTTTTGGACAACGCTATTATAAACATGTAATAACTTGTGTAATAATACATATTCTCTGTTCCAATATGTTTCTCAATGTAGCATTTCCATGTGAATTTATGACATCAATCAAGTAAACCAAACAGCATGATATAGAGTTTACAAGTGCTCTAGTAGCTATTGTCTCAATTAGCAGCATGTGTGGTTATAGCAGAGACATATGGAACTCTGAGAAAAGGTGAGATGTAATTTGTCAGCTTCATCTGGGCATCTTCCATTTCTCAGAAAACTTCGATGAAATGTCTTTATGAACAGTAGCTCCTAGGAAATGGTGAGATCTAAATAGTTACTAAGGGCTTCCTGTCTATCTGTTGGACAAGGTAACCCATGCACATTACTTTATCTGTCACCTCCCACAAACTCTTCCTGTGACCCTAATGCGTTGTTTAAAAGTAACAATACAAATACTGATGTTTGGATTTAAAAAAATTCAGACTTGATTTTCCCTTACAAAAACTGTATCAACCCCTACAAAAATGTCTGTTAATTATAATCCACATAATAATGCACATTTCCTGCTGTAGCAAACTGACTCAAAATCAGATCCTACAAGTCTTTTGCAGAAGTGCAAATAACACAATATGAGGGTTTGAGGTGGGATTCGAGCATCACCTGCGTGTGCTGTGTGTGTTTAGAGGACAGGAAATGACAGAAAGGGATCTATGATAAAGAGTTCAGTCCATCCTTTAAAGGCGTTTTTCCCGGCTTGAGCACTGCTTTCATTTCCACTCAACCTCCGTGATGCAGTTTTCAAGCTCAACAGTAAAACAAACTGCTCATGCACACCAAGAACGAAACCTAACGCAGGCTGTGCTGTGGGTTATACTCGCCTTCACATGCGTATGCACAGGGGGAGCCCAGCACCCTTACCAGAAATCCTCCCAAAGTGTGGCTGTTTATGAGTGTGTGCATGTGTGTGTGGTTTGTCTTGTCAATTACACAATCCCCCAGTCTGAATCACGTCCGGCATGAGCTGAAAATAACAAGACCACAGTGTGTGTGACAGCGAAATGGCACAGCAGGCTAGCAGCCCACGGGGAGGCACACACACATGATCACAAACACAGGCAGAAGTTTAGGCGCACTGGCGAGGCGCTGGCCTATGTGAGCCACGCTGCACTGTAACATCCAAATGTAATAGACAGGCAGCAGTGACCAATCTGTTGCTCTGGTTGAGATGGATGTTAAACTGTTTCATTTGACCCATATCATGCTGTGTCAGAGACGTGATGCATACAAACACTCTTTTAGAGTGACTGTATAAGACACTAAGAATTTCTAAATCAAATATATCCAAAATGTTTAAACAGAGGCTTGACATACAGCGGGCCCAGTTCAAATCTGTTGAACTGTATTTTTATAGAATATTTACCACGTTCAGATGTCAGTTAATTTGAGGGGAAGAGGCCTCTATGTTAGTTCTATATGTACAGGATGTGGTCAGCTGTGAACTACATGTATTTACAGTTGAAGTCGGAAGTTTACATGCACTTAGATTGGTTGCAGTCATTAAAACTCATTTTTCAACCACTCCACACATTTCTTGTTAACAAACTATATTTTGGCAAGTCGGTTAGGACATCTACTTTGTGCATGACAAGTAATTTTTCCAACAATTGTTTACAGAGAGATTACACTTATAATTCACTGTATCACAATTCCAGGTGGTCAGATGTTGACTGTGCCTTTAAAAAGCTTGGAAAATGGCTTTAGAAGCTTCTGATAGGCTAATTGACATCATTTGAGTCAATTGGAGGTGTACCTGTGGATGTATTTCAAGGCCTACCTTCAAACTCAGTGCCTCTTTGTTTGACATCATGGGAAAATCAAAAGAAATCAGCCAAGAAAAAAATGGTAGACCTCCACAAGTCTGGTTCATCCTTGATCCTTGGGAGCAATTTCCAAACACCTGAAGGTACCACGTTCACATGTACAAATAATAGTACGCAAGTATAAACAACATGGGACCACACAGCCGTCATACTGCTCAGCAAGGAGACACGTTCTGTCTCCTAGAGATTAACGTACTTTGGTGCAAAAAAGTAAAAATCAATCCCAGAACAACAGCAAAGGACCTTGTGAAGATGCTGGAGGAAACAGGTACAAAGTATCTATATCCACAGTAAAGTGAGTCCTATATCGACATAACCTGAAAGGCCGCTCAGCAAGGAAGAAGCCAATGCTCCAAAACCTCCATAAAAAAGCCAGACTACGGTTTGCAACTGCACATGGGGACAAAGATGGTACTTTTTGGAGAAATGTCCTCTAGTCTGATGAAACAGACCGTTTTGTTACTAAAGCACTTTATACCACCCACCACTGCGACCTGTATGCTCTAGTCGGCTGGCCCTCGCCGCATATTCGTCGCCAGACCCACTGGCTCCAGGTCATCTACAAGTCCATGCTAGGTCAAGCTCCGCCTTATCTCAGTTCACTGGCCACAATGGCAACACCCACCCGTAGCACGCACTCCAGCAGGTGTATCTCACTGATCATCCTTAAAGCCAACACCTCATTTGGCCGCCTTTCCTTCCAGTTCTCTGCTGCCTGTGACTGGAACGAATCGCAAAAATCACTGAAGTTGGAGACTTTTATCTCCATCACAAACTTTAAACATCTGCTATCTGAGCAGCTAACCGATCGCTGCAGCTGTACATAGTCCATCGGTAAATAGCCCACCTACCTACCTCACCCCCATACTGTTTTTATTTATTTACTTTTCTGCTCTTTTGCACACCAGTATCTCTACCTGCACATGACCATCTGATCATTTATCACTCCAGTATTAATCTGCTAAATTGTAATTATTCACTCCTATGGCCTATTTATTGCCTACCTCCTCAAGCCTTTTGCACACAATGTATATACACTCTTTTTTTTCCTACTGTGTTATTGACTTGTTTATTGTTTACTCCATGTGTGACTGTGTTGTTGTCTGTTCACACTGCTTTGCTTTATCTTGGCCAGGTCGCAGTTGTAAATGAGAACTTGTTCTCAACTAGCCTACCTGGTTAAATAAAGGTGGGGGAAAAAATAATAACAATAATAATAATAATACTAATTGAGAGGTATGTAAACTTCTGACCCACTGGGAATGTGATGAAAGAAATAAAAGCTGAAATAAATCACTCTCTCTACTATTATTCTGACATTTCACATTCTTAAAATAAAGTGGTGATCCTAACTGACCTAAAACAGGGAAGGTTTACCAGGATTAAATGTCAGGAAATGTGAAAAACTGAGTTTAAATGTATTTGGCTGAGGTGTATGTAAACTTCCGACTCCCACATGCACAATGGGGCGGCAGGGTAGCCTAGTGGTTAGAGCGTTGGACTAGTAATCGAAAGGTTGCAAGTTCAAATCCCCGAGCTGCCAAGGTACAAATCTGTTGTTCTGCCCCTGAACAGGCAGTTAACCCACTGTTCCTAGGCCGTCATTGAAAATAAGAATTTGTTCTGGTAAAATTAAATATATTACACTGACAAGGACTCTCCACAGCAAGATCCTGGCATGCCTCTTAATTACATTAGAATTGACAGAATTTTTGCAACTTTGCTGTACATTCCAACTCAAGTCAATAAGATACAGATATTATTTTAGGCCTTTCAGGACAAGACCTGGTAAACTTTGCCCAAGATCACAATGTGGTCCAGAGAGAGGGCATCAGACAGACGGGGACAGGGATGGAGGGAGGGAGGGAGGAGGGCATCAGACAGACGGGGACAGGGATGGAGGGAGGGAGGAGGGCATCAGACAGACGGGGACAGGGATGGAGGGAGGGAGGAGGGCATCAGACAGACGGGGACAGGGATGGAGGGAGGGAGGAGGGCATCAGACAGACAGGGATGGAGGGAGGAGGGCATCAGACAGACGGGGACAGGGATGGAGGGAGGGAGGGAGGAGGGCATCAGACAGACAGGGATGGAGGGAGGGAGGAGGGCATCAGACAGACGGGGACAGGGATGGAGGGAGGAGAGCATCAGACAGACGGGGACAGGGATGGAGGAGGGCATCAGACAGATGGGGATGGAGGGAGGGAGGAGGGCATCAGACAGACGCGGACAGGGATGGAGGGAGGGAGGAGGGCATCAGACAGACAGGGACAGGGATGGAGGGAGGAGGGCATAAGACAGACGGGGACAGGGATGGAGGAGGGCATCAGACAGACGGGGACAGGGATGGAGGGAGGGAGGAGGGCATCAGACAGATGGGGACAGGGATGGAGGAGGGCATCAGACAGATGGGGACAGGGATGGAGGAGGGCATCAGACAGACAGGGACAGGGATGGAGGAGGGCATCAGACAGACAGGGACAGGGATGGAGGGAGGAGGGCATAAGACAGACGGGGACAGGGATGGAGGAGGGCATCAGACAGATGGGGACAGGGATGGAGGGAGGAGGGCATCAGACAGACAGGGACAGGGATGGAGGGAGGGAGGAGGGCATCAGACAGACGGGGACAGGGATGGAGGGAGGGAGGAGGGCATCAGACAGACGGGGACAGGGATGGAGGGAGGGAGGAGGGCATCAGACAGACGGGGACAGGGATGGAGGGAGGGAGGAGGGCATCAGACAGACAGGGATGGAGGGAGGAGGGCATCAGACAGACGGGGACAGGGATGGAGGGAGGGAGGAGGGCATCAGACAGACGGGGACAGGGATGGAGGGAGGGAGGAGGGCATCAGACAGACAGGGATGGAGGGAGGAGGGCATCAGACAGACGGGGACAGGGATGGAGGGAGGGAGGGAGGAGGGCATCAGACAGACAGGGATGGAGGGAGGGAGGAGGGCATCAGACAGACGGGGACAGGGATGGAGGGAGGAGAGCATCAGACAGACGGGGACAGGGATGGAGGAGGGCATCAGACAGATGGGGATGGAGGGAGGGAGGAGGGCATCAGACAGACGCGGACAGGGATGGAGGGAGGGAGGAGGGCATCAGACAGACAGGGACAGGGATGGAGGGAGGAGGGCATAAGACAGACGGGGACAGGGATGGAGGAGGGCATCAGACAGACGGGGACAGGGATGGAGGGAGGGAGGAGGGCATCAGACAGATGGGGACAGGGATGGAGGAGGGCATCAGACAGATGGGGACAGGGATGGAGGAGGGCATCAGACAGACAGGGACAGGGATGGAGGAGGGCATCAGACAGACAGGGACAGGGATGGAGGGAGGAGGGCATAAGACAGACGGGGACAGGGATGGAGGAGGGCATCAGACAGATGGGGACAGGGATGGAGGGAGGAGGGCATCAGACAGACAGGGACAGGGATGGAGGGAGGGAGGAGGGCATCAGACAGATGGGGACAGGGATGGAGGAGGGCATCAGACAGACAGGGGCAGGGATGGAGGGAGGAGGGCATAAGACAGACGGGGACAGGGATGGAGGAGGGCATCAGACAGATGGGGACAGGGATGGAGGGAGGAGGGCATCAGACAGACAGGGACAGGGATGGAGGGAGGGAGGGAGGAGGGCATCAGACAGATGGGGACAGGGATGGAGGAGGGCATCAGACAGATGGGGACAGGGATGGAGGAGGGCATCAGACAGATGGGGACAGGGATGGAGGGAGGAGGGCATCAGACAGACAGGGACAGGGATGGAGGGAGGGAGGAGGGCATCAGACAGATGGGGACAGGGATGGAGGAGGGCATCAGACAGATGGGGACAGGGATGGAGGAGGGCATCAGACAGACAGGGACAGGGATGGAGGAGGGCATCAGACAGACAGGGACAGGGATGGAGGGCATAAGACAGACGGGGACAGGGATGGAGGAGGGCATCAGACAGATGGGGACAGGGATGGAGGGAGGAGGGCATCAGACAGACAGGGACAGGGATGGAGGGAGGGAGGAGGGCATCAGACAGATGGGGACAGGGATGGAGGAGGGCATCAGACAGACAAAGGCAAGGATGGAGGGAGGAGGGCATAAGACAGACGGGGACAGGGATGGAGGAGGGCATCAGACAGATGGGGACAGGGATGGAGGGAGGAGGGCATCAGACAGACAGGGACAGGGATGGAGGGAGGGAGGAGGGCATCAGACAGATGGGGACAGGGATGGAGGAGGGCATCAGACAGATGGGGACAGGGATGGAGGAGGGCATCAGACAGACGGGGACAGGGATGGAGGAGGGCATCAGACAGACAGGGACAGGGATGGAGGGAGGAGGGCATCAGACAGATAGGGACAGGGATGGAGGGAGGGAGGAGGGCATCAGACAGACGGGGACAGGGATGGAGGAGGGCATCAGACAGATGGGGACAGGGATGGAGGAGGGCCTAAGACAGATGGGGACAGGGATGGAGGGAGGGAGGGAGGGAGGAGGGCATCAGACAGACGGAGACAGGGATGGAGGGAGGGAGGAGGGCATCAGACAGATGGGGACAGGGATGGAGGGAGGAGGGCATCAGACAGATGGGGACAGGGATGGAGGGAGGAGGGACAGACAGACGGGGACAGGGATGGAGGGAGGGAGGAGGGCATCAGACAGACAGGGACAGGGATGGAGGGAGGAGGGCATCAGACAGACGGGGACAGAGATGGAGGAGGGCATCAGACAGATGGGGACAGGGATGGAGGAGGGCATCAGACAGATGGGGACAGGGATGGAGGAGGGCATCAGACAGATGGGGACAGGGATGGAGGAGGGCATCAGACAGATGGGGACAGGGATGGAGGGAGGAGGGCATCAGACAGACGGGGACAGGGATGGAGGGAGGAGGGCATCAGACAGATGGGGACAGGGATGGAGGGAGGAGGGCATCAGACAGATGGGGATAGGGATGGAGGGAGGGAGGAGGGCATCAGACAGACAGGGATTAGGGGGGGGCATCAGACAGACAGGGACAGGGATGGAGGAGGGCATCAGACAGATGGGGACAGGGATGGAGGAGGGCATCAGACAGACAGACAGGGAGGGAGGAGGGCATCAGACAGATGGGGACAGGGATGGAGGGAGAAGAGCATCAGACAGACAGGGATGGAGGAGGGCATCAGACAGATGGAGACAGGGATGGAGGAGGGCATCAGACAGACAGGGATGTAGGGAGGATGGCATCAGACAGATGGGGACAGGGATGGAGGGAGGAGAGCATCAGACAGATGGGGAAAGGGATGGAGGGGGAGGGAGGGAGGGAGGGAGGGAGGGAGGGAGGGAGGGAGGGAGGGAGGGAGGGAGGGGGAGGGAGGGAGGGAGGGAGGGAGGGAGGGAGGGAGGGAGGGAGGGAGGGAGGGAGGAGGGCATCAGACAGACGGGGATGGAGGGAGGGAGGGAGGAGGGCATCAGACAGATGGGGACAGGGATGGAGGGAGGGATGGAGGGAGGAGGGCATCAGACAGACGGGGATGGAGGGAGGAGGGCATCAGACAGATGGGGACAGGGATGGAGGAGGGCATCAGACAGATGGGGACAGGGATGGAGGGAGGAGGGCATCAGACAGATGGGGACAGGGATGGAGGAGGGCATCAGACAGACGGGGACAGGGATGGAGGGAGGGAGGGAGGAGGGCATCAGACAGATGGGGAGGGAGGGAGGAGGGCATCAGACAGACAGGGACAAAGGATGGAGGGAGGAGGGCATCAGACAGACAGGGACAAAGGATGGAGGGAGGAGGGCATCAGACAGATGGGGACAGTGATGGAGGGAGGGAGGGAGGAGGGCATCAGACAGACGGGGAGGGAGGGAGGAGGGTATCAGACAGACGGGGATGGAGGGAGGAGGGCATCAGACAGATGGGGACAGGGAGGGAGGGAGGGAGGAGGGCATCAGACAGATGGGGACAGGGATGGAGGAGGGCATCAGACAGATGGGGACAGGGATGGAGGAGGGCATCAGACAGACAGGGACAGGGATGGAGGGAGGAGGGCATCAGACAGATAGGGACAGGGATGGAGGGAGGGAGGAGGGCATCAGACAGACGGGGACAGGGATGGAGGAGGGCATCAGACAGATGGGGACAGGGATGGAGGAGGGCATCAGACAGATGGGGACAGGGATGGAGGGAGGGAGGGAGGGAGGAGGGCATCAGACAGACGGAGACAGGGATGGAGGGAGGAGGGCATCAGACAGATGGGGACAGGGATGGAGGGAGGAGGGCATCAGACAGATGGGGACAGGGATGGAGGGAGGAGGGCAACAGACAGACGGGGACAGGGATGGAGGGAGGGAGGAGGGCATCAGACAGACAGGGACAGGGATGGAGGGAGGAGGGCATCAGACAGACGGGGACAGAGATGGAGGAGGGCATCAGACAGATGGGGACAGGGATGGAGGAGGGCATCAGACAGATGGGGACAGGGATGGAGGAGGGCATCAGACAGATGGGGACAGGGATGGAGGAGGGCATCAGACAGATGGGGACAGGGATGTAGGGAGGAGGGCATCAGACAGACGGGGACAAGGATGGAGTGAGGAGGGCATCAGACAGATGGGGATAGGGATGGAGGGAGGGAGGAGGGCATCAGACAGACAGGGACAGGGATGGAGGGAGGAGGGCATCAGACAGATGGGGATAGGGATGGAGGGAGGGAGGAGGGCATCAGACAGACAGGGATGGAGGGAGGAGGGCATCAGACAGACAGGGACAGGGATGGAGGAGGGCATCAGACAGATGGGGACAGGGATGGAGGAGGGCATCAGACAGACAGACAGACAGGGAGGGAGGAGGGCATCAGACAGATGGGGACAGGGATGGAGGAGGGCATCAGACAGACAGGGATGGAGGGAGGATGGCATCAGACAGATGGGGACAGGGAGGGAGGGAGGGAGGAGGGCATCAGGCAGACGGGGATGGAGGGAGGAGGGCATCAGACAGACGGGGACAGGTATGGAGGAGGGCATCAGACAGACGGGGACAGGGATGGAGGGAGGAGGGCATCAGACAGACAGGGACAGGGATGGAGGGAGGAGGGCATCAGACAGATGGGGACAGGGATGGAGGAGGGCATCAGACAGATGGGGATGGAGGGAGGAGGGCATCAGACAGACGGGGACAGGGATGGAGGGAGGGATGGAGGAGGGCATCAGACAGACAGGGACAGGGATGGAGGGAGGAGGGCATCAGACAGATGGGGACAGGGATGGAGGGAGGAGGGCATCAGACAGACATGGACAGGGATGGAGGGAGGGAGGGAGGAGGCCATCAGACAGATGGGGAGGGAGGGAGGAGGGCATCAGACAGATGGGGACAGGGATGGCGGGAGGAGGGCATCAGACAGACAGGGACAGGGATGGAGGGAGGGAGGGAGGAGGGCATCAGACAGACAGGAGGGAGGGAGGAGGGCATCAGACAGAAGGGGATGGAGGGAGGATGGCATCAGACAGATGGGGACAGGTATGGAGGAGGGCATCAGACAGACAGGGATGGAGGGAGGAGGGCATCAGACAGACGGGGACAGGGATGGAGGGAGGGAGGGAGGAGGGCATCAGACAGACAGGGACAAAGGATGGAGGGAGGAGGGCATCAGACAGACAGGGATGGAGGGAGGAGGGCATCAGACAGACAGGGACAGGGATGGAGGGAGGGAGGGAGGAGGGCATCAGACAGACAGGGACAGGGATGGATTGAGGATGGCATCAGACAGACAGGGACAGGGATGGAGGGAGGGAGGGAGGGAGGAGGGCATCAGACAGACAGGGACAGGGATGGAGGGAGGAGGGCATCAGACAGACAGGGACAGGGATGGAGGGAGGAGGGCATCAGACAGACAGGGACAGGGATGGAGGGAGGGAGGGAGGAGGGCATCAGACAGATGGGGACAGGGATGGAGGGAGGAGGGCATCAGTCAGACAGGGACAAGGATGGAGGAGGGCATCAGACAGACAGGGATGGAGGGAGGAGGGCATCAGACAGACGGGGACAGGGATGGAGGGAGGGAGGGAGGAGGGCAACTGTGGTGGTGGGTGTTGAGTGTAAAATATCAGGCAGACAGCCTGCAGCTCACCACATTACATGTACCACCCTGCCGGCCTACTCCATCACCACCCAACAAATTATCAAGATACAATTTCTGAAATATCCACACTAATTCAGCATCTATGTTTTAAGAAATAATACACATGTTGTATTCTTGCTGTATCAAAATATAGAATAAAGCTTTTTACAAATTCAATCTGCGCATTTTAATCCATATTTATAAACCACATATTTGTGTGAAATATGTTTTCCTGCCATGAATCACTTCCATTTTGTGATTAAAGGAGAACCGAAGCGCTAAGTCATTCTGAAGCAGAAAGTTGGTAATAACGAGCGTTTGAATTCAATATAGATATAACTAGATTACAGTTGTTGGACCAGCTGTTGAGAAACTTTCCACTGAATCAAACCTCATGAGGCTGTCTAGATCAAGGCGCGGTTGGGCTTTATGTTAGCTACATGTGTGGACAGTATGCAGTTGTAAAAATACAGTACTGTGCATTTACTTGTGTGTATATAAATGAGATCATTTTAAAATCTGTGGAGACTCATATTTCACCAATTATGAAACACACTATAAAATGGTCCAAGTGACCAGTACCAGCAGTATAGTGAATAAATGTCCTGGCACAGAAACACCAGGCTGTGGGAGAGGGTAACAGTAACATATATGTGAACTGGTAGGCTTATACTTTATTACTGCAGTGTGAGGGAAGAAAGAAGAGAGAGTGAAGGAGGGAGAATGGAGGAGTGAGCAATGTATCTGATGTGAGGATGTCTGGTCGCAGCTTGCCAACAGGGTCCTTCCCTTTAAGAAGCCAAAAGGAATGTGAAAAATGCTGGATAAGGAGGTATGGAAGCAGCAGTCATAGTTATAACACTCACAGTATGGTGAAGAGAGAGAGAGGGGGAGAAAGAGAGAAAGAGAGAAAGAGAGAGAGGGGAGAAAGAGAGAGAGAGAAAGAGAAAGAAAGAGAGAAAGAGAGAGAGAGAGAGAGAGAGAGAGAGAGAGAGAGAAAGAGAGAGAGAAAGAAGAGAAGAGAATAGAAGAGAAGAGAAGAGAAAAAGAGAGAGAAAGAGAGAAAGAGAGAGAGAAAGAGAGAGAGAAGAGAAGAGAGAAAGAGAGAGAGAGAGAAGAGAAGAGCATAGAGAAAGACATGGAGAATGGATTTGAGTACAGGACAGTTTGTTGGAGAGTGAATACTACAACTGGATCAGTGGATGTTTAGATGTTTAATATTGGAGTCGTGTGTGTATTTTTGTGCACACATGCAAGTGTGTGTGTGTGTTTGAAAGAGATTGACAGAAATGGGATAACAGTGTGCAGTGCTGTATATAAGCAAGGAGCAGCAGTGGAGGATGGCGTGGACAGGGTTTACAGTACAGGATCATTTTGGTCATTTAGCAGAGCAATTTTGGTCACTTATTTGGAGCGATTTGGGTTGAGCGCCTTGCTCAAGGGCACACCGGCAGATTCGTCACCCAGTCAGCACAGGGATTCAAACCAACAACATTTACTTGCCCAATGCTCTTAACCACTTGGCTACCTGCGACCCAGCATAATGTCTGTTGGCCCTCGCTAATCAGTCGTACACCCCCTGAACTGCACGTACAGAATCCAATTCACACACAGTCATACTAACAAATACGCACATATACACAGGGACACGCATAGCACATTTTCCATGGGGTTTTTAGTGTCCATTCGTTCACTGACGTGGTGGGTGGTTGTGTGAGCGAGAGTCTGAAACATACAGCTGGCTGTGAAGAGGCCTAACTGGAAAGTGTTGGTTAGATCTCTCTATCCTGTCCATCATCAGTGTGTCTGCTCAGCACACCACCACGTTCAAACAGCCACTTTCCAAAACAAAGGAAAACAGCTCACACTAGGTTCCCTCTAGAACAGTCATCAAGCTCTACTGTGTTCATATATATATTTTTTTAAATGGAGATTGATAATCTATTCAATACAACATTAGGTGGTATGTCTGATGATGATGAGTTTCACATGAGCACATACCTATAATACTATAGGAAAGAACAATGGAATACCTTTTGTTTGCTATTTTTAATATTGATTAATACAGATACCAAATGTGGCAATTTCCAGTCATAGCTCAATGGAAACTAAATCTCCTTCTCAAATGAAACTTGAATCTGATTTCATGCATTTTTTTTGTAGATGGTTCAAGAGAGCCAGACAGCCCAGGGGGAATCCCAGAGGGCGCCTCAATATCGGTGATCAGAATGAGATCTCACATCTCAACTCCCACTATTCTCAATAACAACAAGACAAACGAGGTGGGCGTAGGACATGGAGAGAAGCCCAAAATAGCCTGTCACATTCTGTCTTTCCATCTCTATGTTACGCACACACTTGTATCAGTTACTCATCTGCCTATCTGCTTCTTGAATGTGAGAAATTCTATCTATCTAGATTTATATCAAAATGTTACACAAGTACTAAGTTAAGGCCTGGGCACATCATTATTACAGAAACCACTGTAGTTTTTTAATGATCTTGTCAATGATTTAGACACTAAAATGAAATGTGATGCTTTGTTTGTGGAACTGTCAAAATCTTTTTGATGCTGCTGATCATGCTATTTAATTGAATACGTTTTCCTTGATCGGCCTGAGCTCGGACGCCTGTTCATGGCTTCATGATTATCTTAGTGACAGAACTCAGGCCTTCATGATTGATGGGGTTAAGTCTGAATGTCTTGAAGTACATAAAGGTGTACCACAGGGGTTGATTTGGAGACCTCTTCTCTTCACTACTCATATAAACCCCATTGGTCAATCCTAATTGTTGTTTTTTTACTTTGTCTATATACAGATGATACTATTATGTATGCTATTGCCCTGACTGTTGATCTGGATGTGTCAAAACCAGTCAGATTATATAGCTATTTTAGAATCCCTTCCTGATTTAAACAATGACATGTTGTTTTCAAACTCTCATAAGTATGTTTCAGATGAACTACATGTTCACTGATTAGGTGGTTCTCCAATTGAACGTGTTCCTGCACATTAATGCTTCGGCAATTGGATTGACAAGGATTTGATTTTTAAACAACATATAGAGGAGCTGGTTAAGAAGCTAAGACTTAAAGTTGTCTTTTTCTACAGAAACAGATTGTACCTTTCTCTAAGCAGTAGGATGCAGATTTGGATGCCATCTACCATAGTGCCCTTCATTTTGTTACAGGTGATAGTTTTGATACTAATCATTGCATCCTGTATCAAAAGGCTGGCTGGACTTTGCTAAAGACCCGTAGATCTCTACATTACTCCCTTTGTGTTTACTAGGCCCTACTTCATAATTTCTGTCTTTCCTAACTTTGCTGTTGAAGTATAGACACCAGGGTTGTGTAACCAGTTCACAGGATTGGATAACTCGAGGTTCCTTGAGTCTCCACCGAGCTAGGTAGATCTGCTTTTAGTTTTAATGCACCGTATTCCTGGAACAAAATTCTAAATACATTTCATCTTGATGTTCTGGTTTCGTTTGGGCAATTTAGAGTATTGTTTGGGGACTCATTTGTGGAGGAATGAGACTGCTTTTCTGGGTGATTTGTGATGCTTCCCATGACTGTGTTGTTGTATTCTAATGTGTATATGTTTGAGTATAATGTATAGATTTATGTTGAATATACAGCGCACATTTGTAAAAGAAACCTAGGTCTCCATATGTTTTCCCTGTTAAAATAAAGGTTAAATAAAACACTTTCTGATTGTGACAATCAACATTGTTTAAATCATTTTATGACATGTTATCAGGCCTGAAGTTTGTAAGCAAAGCGGCAGCATCTGTAGTTACATTGTATCACCAGAGGAGGGCGGTCAGTAAGGTAGTAAACCACCCTGCTTCCTCTGCATCTCTCCTCTGAACAGTTGGTGGCAACGTGATTGGGGAGGACGTGCTCGTGGTAACGGCTGGAGCAGAATGGTATCATTTATATCAAACACATGGTATCCATAACTCCGCATTCTATTCGCTCCTTTTCAGCCATTATTATGAGCCGTCCCCCCGTCAGCAGCCACCACTGCCTCTAACTCCGCCTCGTTCATCTCAACCCTGGTCTCTTAGCCACTTCATCTGGAGCACCTCTTCACTTAAATACTTCATCTGGACTCAACAGGGGTAAGAACATCTCTGGAATACCAAACACAGCAAACAATGTCTAGGCTATGATTTCCATATTGATTCAATAGGCACATTCAGGCCTACCGTTGTCTATTGTCCAACAGTAGATACACCAAACAAGTTTGCCATAGATACACAACCCTTGGAGGGCAACATGTGGAAGATTCGTTGCTCCATTTATTTTGAGATGTGAGTGAAATGTTACACCAGACCAGTACCCACCCTGCCCCCACCTTCACTGTGGGCTCCGGCTCCACTAGCCCTCCATGCCTGGGAATACAGGGGAGAGAAAACCATGGCTCTTCCTGACAGGATATCCTGCCCTGAAGTCCTGCTCCTAGGCTCCATGTGACCTCTTAACCCTTCCTGACCTCCAGCCACAGCCACAGCCACAGCATAACAGCCACTGAGCACCCTCTAACACCTCCCACCCCACCGCCCCGGGCCACTCACAGTAAATGGAAGCCATTAGGTGATGAATGAGTGTCGTTGGTGTTGATTTAAGCTCAACGGCGCCCCTGGTGTCCCATATGGACGGTGTGGGTATACCACAACACTGGAGGTAATTAGCCAATCATCCCGTGGTCTCTCCCACACCCAAGGTCAGTAACTGAGTCCTTTCTCACCCATCTGTTCAGTCAGGCTCAATGGGCTAGGAAAGATATTGCTCTGCCTCCAGTCTGAATGTGGTGATACTCAGTGAGGCTTCAAATCACACAGCCACTCTGATCAAAATGATTTTGTGTGTATGTAGTGCTGTTTGTGTGTGCGCGTGTGGCTGTATGCGTGTGGCTGTGTGCGTGCGTGTGTGTGTGTGCGTGCGTGCGTGGGTGCGTGCGTGCGTGGGTGCGTGCGTGTGTGTGTGTGTGTGCGTGCGTGTGTGTGTGTGTGTGTGCGTGTGTGTGTGTGTGTGTAGAGAGAGCTGTTCACACACTGAGAGTGGAAGGAGGTTCCCAGTGGACACAGGACAGGGGCAGGGTTGTCCAGAGACTGGAGTGGAAATCAACACAGTCAGGACAGGAAGGGCTACTGCCCCTTATCACTGACCACACAGGCTGGAAGGAAGAGGGCTGGGGAGAGAGAACTGGATGGAGTAACAGAAAGTGACAGTCAGATAGAAAAAGAAGGAGGGATACATTGACAGAAAGTGAGAGGGTCTTTGATAAAGAGGCCAATGAAAGAGTGGAATGTAAAGGGTGTAGAGAGATACAAGATAGGCTACTGTAGATGAGGAGTGAGGCAAGTGGAATGCATTATAGTATCTGCTATCTGTCTGTGACGAGCACAGCGAAGATTAGATTGAGAGCATCCTTGTAGTTGTAAGTTTGTCCTGTAAGGTGGACATATTTGAAGTCTATAAAAGTGAAGAAAGTATCAGTATGTTGTTATAACAGGCTAAGTGATTGATGGAGGCTTCATGCATTACAATCACATGGTGGTTAAGTATGGCTTCCCAATTCTGATCTTTTTTTCACTAATTGGTATTTTGACCGAAAAGATCTGATGATATTGGTCAAACTATCAATTATTGAAAAAAATGATCAGAATTGGGCTGCCTGTGTAAACACAGCTGATGCATCACCAAAATCTCTGGTGACCAAGCTACAATGATAACATGCACAACACTGTCAGAGACTATGCACAGACTCCCCCAGCCCACACTCAGAGTCAAGTTAACTACAACCCTACCAGTTTTGTATGCAGAGGGAAACAGGATTTGGGAGCAGGGTGGGGAAGCTTTCAGCACTCAGCACTAGGGATTGTCCCAGATGGACACAAGCCGCTCCCTCCCTTTCAAACCAGCCCATGACAGAGGCCAGTCCTCTCCTCTCCTGTCCTCTCCTCTCCGGTTCCTATGCACATGTAAACTATGGGGATTTAGTGACAACAACAGAATAAGCCAAACATATTCCCTCTGCCTTTAGCAAAGTCCTCTCTGACAATTTGTCTGTCCTCTGAAAGTCAACACATCACAAATGCGGGCTAACTCACTTCCAGTGTGGGTGGGTCTGTTTCCAATTCTCACCCCTCCGCCCAAAAAATAAAACTTTGGTCCAAAAACAACAAAACAAGCAAGAAAAAAAGCCACACTTAAATGTTCCACACTATTAAAGACACAGGGCAAACTAAAGCAGCTCCATCTTGCTGCTCCGCAAATGGTTATCACTGTTTTCCTTCCTTTCTCTGAGAGAGCGTGGGAGCACGCTCAGAGAGGAGGAGAAAACCTGTGCAGAAAACAACAGGAGGAAGCTGGAAACATGAGCCGGGGGCTGCAGAATGAGCCGGGGGCTGCAGAATGAGCCGGGGGCTGCAGAATGAGCCGGGGGCTGCAGAATGAGCCGGGGGAGAAGAGAAAAGAGGGAGAGGAACCGGGGAAAGGGCGAGAGAAAAGAGAGAGAGAGAGAGAGAGAGAGAGAGAGAGAGAGAGAGCACTTTGACTGGGTACGATGTTAATCTCTGAAGCGCTGACTTTGAAACAAAATTGACATTGAACATAAACTTAATCCACCAGTGATTTTTAAACCAGCTCACACACAAAAGAGGACTAAGACATGGTTGCATTTCCACATAGACACATTCTCCTTCCATACTATAACAGACATAAAAACAGACTTAATGAAAGCGTAACTTCTGTAAAGTTAGAGTAGGGCTGAAGCAGGGTCTCACCAGCTCGTAAGGTGAACATCCAGTCAGGGTAGCGTCAGGGTGTCTCTACGCCATATCCAGTCCAGAGCAGGCAGGCACAGTGTCAGCTCCCGCTATCCAGGCTAGCAGGGGGAAAGTGAGGGGCCGCAACAAAAGGCATAGAGGGAGGGAGAAACAGATGAACCACTCTGAGCTGACTGGTGGACTCCCCCTCTCTCTCTAACACACACAGTCACATGTACGCATAACCTGTTCACAGTTGGTCCCCCCTATCACTGACTTTTGGGTAACTTATGTCCGAGTTGCCTCAGAAGCTGAAGCGGCGAGTGGAGGAAAAGAAGGAGGATGAGAATGTGTGCAGTGGTGTGTGTGTGTGTGTGTGTGTGTGTGTGTGTGTGTGTGTGTGTGTGTGTGTGTGTGTGTGTGTGTGTGTGTGTGTGTGTGTGAGAGAGAGAGAGAGAGAGTGAGAGTGTGTGAGAGAGAGGAGCTGGGGAGAGGGGGGTTAAGGTAGGAGGGACAGGCACAGCTTGGAGGCTGGAGGCAGAGTACTAAAGACAATGGCAGGAAACACTATCAGGAGGGAAAAAAACATTGCAAAAATAATTTTAAAGCGCAAAAACAATGACATCCACATGGAAAACAAATGATGCGCTGTGCCTCGACTGCAAACAATGATATACAAAACAACAATGATAAAGATAAGAGATGTTTAGCCCTGCTGTTTGAGACCATATCAAAGTCCTAGTTTCACTGCAAGCTTTCCTCAGGGTCCTTGCTGTTCTGTCGCCATAGACGAGACCAAAAACTGCCCCCAGCAAAAACTAGAATAGTCCCAGTAAGTAAAATGACATTGAAAATATATGTAAAATACATATTTTTCAGACATTACATTTAGGTTCTGAAAAGAGGTGAAAAGGTATTTTCCGTATGTTTAAAATACATCTTTTTTTCAGGATGTTGAAAAGCATATTTTACAGACATTGCATGTATTTTTGGATGTTGAGATCAGGCTCATTTTTGGTTCTGAATGAAAGTTGAAAATAAGGCATTTATAGACGTCGATGTTTGTGCCATATCAAGGCTGGTCCAGACCGAACAAAATCTGAACCAAACATAGATGTCTATTATCGGTTCATATTTGGTCCGGACCAAAAACCAATGTCCGTGGATGTGGAAATCAAGGTCTGTCCGGAACTGCATCAAAAAAAGATGTCCAAAATGCATCGGTGTTGGTCCGTGCTTACTGAGGTGTAGCCTACAGTGTTTCCTGAAGTATCGTTTTATGAATGCCCATCTATGTGGTAAGCCTACCATCTGTAAACACCAAAAAACAAAGTCCGGACAGGGCCAAAAAAAGATGTCCAAAAGACGGTCTTGTGCTTACTGGGGTGTAGCCTACCATGTCTGCAATGGAATCTTATGAATGCCCATCCATGTGGTAGGCCCATCCATGTGGTAGGCCAATCCATGTGGTAGGCCCATCCATGTGGTAGGCCCATCCATGTGGTAGGCCCATCCATGTGGTAGGCCCATTCATGTGGTAGGCCCATTCATGTGGTGGGCCCATCCATGTGGTGGGCCCATCCATGTGGTGGGCCCATCCATGTGGTGGGCCCATCCATGTGGTGGGCCTATCCATGTGGTGGGCCCATTCATGTGGTAGGCCCATCCATGTGGTAGGCCCATCCATGTGGTGGGCCCATCCATGTGGTGGGCCCATCCATGTGGTGGGCCCATTCATGTGGTAGGCCCATCCATGTGGTAGGCCCATCCATGTGGTAGGCCCATCCATGTGGTAGGCCCATCCATGTGGTAGGCCCATCCATGTGGTAGGCCCACCGTTTGTAAAGCAGGCCGTTGCATTGTCTTTATTAGTCCTAACTCCTGTGACTCATCAATTTGGCTATTTAAGCTCTGAATATCAGCTACCCAACTTTATCAGGAGTTCAGCCTGTTTGTGAGTTCAGCCTGTTCGTGAGCCTATTTGCAATTTGTTTACACAGCGGGAAATGTAGAAGTATTTTATTTTTTGCTATGATCAGCTTGTCAAAATCGATGGATACAAACTTGAAACCACTGATAATGACAATGGAGTGAAACTCCTGGACAACAGTTGGAATTGTCCATTCCATTGTCCAACAACATCTCTCCAACAGCATCCTGAAGAGGCAAAGTGGTCACGGCTTATCACATGGCGGCATCAACACTTACCTAAAAAGCCCATATGCCACTGGTTGAGAGAAAATGTCATTGTTTTTGGGCAGAATCAAGTGAAGTTTTATGTGTTGTTGTTGGAGGTTCTTGGACAGTTTCTCAGAAAATGCTGCACTTGTCAATCTGCCGCCATAGGTGGCTGCCTGGTCCTGCCTAATGAGCGGGCAGGCCGTGACTTTCTTACACACACACACACACACACACACACACACACACACACACACACACACACACACACACACACACACACACACACACACACACACACACACACACACACACACACACACACACACACACACACACACACACACACACACACACACACACACACACACACACACACACACACACACACACACACACACACCCTGTAATCATACCTTGTGATAAGAAAAGCGTCCCCAGTACTCTCTGTTTAGCCTCAGCTGCTTGGCCACAACAGCCAGTATTCTGTCCCCAGTCTGATTGCACACACAAGGGGATGGATTTCAACATGCTAATTCAATTTCCTCTCTAGGGGAAAAGGTGAACCAGGAGGACATGGATGAACCGGCCCCTTGTGGAGCTGCCTGCCTCACACTGTGGAGAGCAGATAGTAGATGGATGATTGGCTAATTGTTGGTAAACTGATGACTTGGTCAGATTGACTAATTTGCCTGCGGTCTTGTGGGTCAAACTAGAGAGTAGTTACATCAATAACAATAGTCCGAGCCCTTCATATTCATAACTGTAATATGAGTTGAGAAATTGGCTGCAGGTTCATTCTGAAGGCTTTTCATTATGTATGAATCAATAATAAAACAAGGCTGTGTGTCACGGTCGGCAGAGCAGCGTGGCATGAATACACAGTGAATGTTTCTGTAAATGACGAAACACATGGGCGAGGTCCCACCAGAAGGGTGAGTATGTAAGACGCACACACACACACACACACACACACACACACACACACACACACACACACACACACACACACACACACACACACACACACACACACACACACACACACACATACACACACACACATACACACACACACATACACACACACACACACACACACCTCCAGATGTGGGTGTGTGATGTATGCAGTGATTGTTCTGTGTCCTCTCCCCTCCTCTGTTTTGGTTACCAACCCCTCTGCTAAGCCTAAAATCCAACGCTGCTCTCCAACTGTCAGGAGAGGAGGCGCTAAGTGCCTATAACTAGCCTCCCTGTAGCCCTGCTAACAATGTACAGAGCTTTGAAAGAGATGTGGAATGAATGTATATTTCATGCATGTTCTTCTTACACAGCGTCTCTGTTTTTGTGACATTTTTACTACCATAAAATGAAACCATGCAGCCATGTGGTTGATGGAGAATGTACAGTATTTGCAAAATTCCTAAATCCATCTCTGAATCTGAGTGCTGGGATGTAATTACAAAATATAATTTTCTGAATCCAGATTTCATGACAGATCTATCTGTTCTTGCTGTTAGAGTACATGGTGTGGAATGTACAGTGCCTTCAGAAAGTAGTCAAACCCTTTGACTAAATCCATTTTGAATTCAACACAACTAAATGTGGATTAAATATAGTTTTTTCTCATCAATTTACACTAAATACCCCATAATGAGTGTTTTCCTCATTTTTTTTGCGAATTGTTTGAAAATGAATTTCAGCAATATCTCATTTACATAAGTATTCACATCCCTGAGTCAATATTTTGTAGAAGCACCTTTGTTGCCGATTACAGCGTTGAGTCGTCTTAGGTATATCCGTATCAGCTGTGTACATCTGGATTTGGGGATTTTCTCAAGCTCTTTTAAGTTAGATGGGGAGCAGAGATGAACAGCAATCTTCAAGTCTTTCCACAGATTTTTAATGCGATTCAAGTCTGGGCTTTGGCAGGGTCAATCAAGGACTTTCACATTCTTGTTTAGAAGCCATTTCAGTGTTGCTTTGGCTGTATGTTTGGGGTTATTATCCTGTTGGAACGTAAATCTTCACCCCAGTCTGAGGTAATTTGTAGTCTGAACCAGGTTCTCATCAAGGATTTGCCTGTATTTGGCTCCATTCATTGTTCCCTCTATTCTTACCAGTCTCCCAGTCCCTGCTGCTGAAAACAATTCCCATAGCGTGATGCTGCAACCACCATGCTCCATGGTAGGGATGGTGTTAGATGGGTGATGGGCTGTGCCTGGTTTTCTCCAGGCATAGCGCTTTGCATTCAGGCCAAAGAGTAAAATATTTGTCTCCTCAAACCACAGAATCTTTTGCCTTATGCTCCCAAGTGGCACAGCGATCTAAGGCACTGCATCTCAGTGCTAGAGGCTTCACTACAGATCCTGGTTCTGATTGCAGGCTGTATCACAACTGGCTGTGATTGGGGGTCCCATAGGGCGTTGCACTATTGGCCCAGCGTCATCCGGGTTAGAGTTTGGCCGGGGCCGTCATTGTAACTAAGAATTTGTTTTTAACTTACTTTCCTAGTTAAAAAAAGGTTAAATTCAAATAAATAAATGAAAATGCTTTCAGAGTCTTTCACATGGCTTTTTGCAAACTCCAGGCGTGCTGTCAAGTGTCTTTTAGGAAACTCCAGGTGTGCTGTCAAGTGTCTTTTAGGAAACTCCAGGCGTGCTGTCAAGTGTCTTTTAGGAAACTCCAGGCGTGCTGTCAAGTGTCTTTTCTCAGGAGTGTCTTCCATCTGGCCGCTCTCCCATAAAGCCCAGATTGGTAAAGTGTTGTACAGGTTGTTGTCCTTCTGGCCGCTCTCCCATAAAGCCCAGATTGGTAAAGTGTTGTACAGGTTGTTGTCCTTCTGGCCGCTCTCCCATAAAGCCCAGATTGGTAAAGTGTTGTACAGGTTGTTGTCCTTCTGGCCGCTCTCCCATAAAGCCCAGATTGGTAAAGTGTTGTACAGGTTGTTGTCCTTCTGGCCGCTCTCCCATAAAGCCCAGATTGGTAAAGTGTTGTACAGGTTGTTGTCCTTCTGGCCACTCTCCCATAAAGCCCAGATTGGTAAAGTGTTGTACAGGTTGTTGTCCTTCTGGCCGCTCTCCCATAAAGCCCAGATTGGTAAAGTGTTGTACAGGTTGTTGTCCATCTGGCCGCTCTCCCATAAAGTCCAGATTGGTAAAGTGTTGTACAGGTTGTTGTCCTTCTGGCCGCTCTCCCATAAAGCCCAGATTGGTAAAGTGTTGTACAGGTTGTTGTCCTTCTGGCCGCTCTCCCATAAAGCCCAGATTGGTAAAGTGTTGTACAGGTTGTTGTCCTTCTGGCCGCTCTCCCATAAAGCCCAGATTGGTAAAGTGTTGTACAGGTTGTTGTCCTTCTGGCCGCTCTCCCATAAAGCCCAGATTGGTAAAGTGTTGTACAGGTTGTTGTCCTTCTGGCCGCTCTCCCATAAAGCCCAGATTGGTAAAGTGTTGTACAGGTTGTTGTCCATCTGGCCGCTCTCCCATAAAGTCCAGATTGGTAAAGTGTTGTACAGGTTGTTGTCCTTCTGGCCGCTCTCCCATAAAGCCCAGATTGGTAAAGTGTTGTACAGGTTGTTGTCCTTCTGGCCGCTCTCCCATAAAGCCCAGATTGGTAAAGTGTTGTACAGGTTGTTGTCCTTCTGGCAGGTTCTCCCATCTCAGCCAAATAACTCTGTAGTTCTGTCAGAGTGGTCATTGGGTTCTTGGTCACCTCCATAACCAAGGTCTTTCATGCCTGGTTTCTCAGTTTGGTTGGACTGCCAGCTCTAGGCAGAGTCTGGGTAGTTCCATATTGTTTTCAATTCCCCAATGATTGAGACCACTGTGTTCTTGGAAACGTTCAACACTCTAAAAATTGTTTTATACTCTTACCCAGATATATGCCTCATCACAATTGTATCTCAGAGATCTACGGACAGTTCCTTGGACTTATAGTTTTTGCACTTATAGCATAGTTTCTGCTCTGACGTGCACTATTGACTAAGGGACCTGTTACAAGACCTTATATCGACAGGTGTGTTTCATTCTAAATCACGTTCAAACAATTGAATTGGCCACAGGTGGACTCCAATAAAGTTGTAGTGACATTTCAAGGATGATTAAAGGGAATTGGGTGTGAATACTGGTATAAATTAGATATT
Organism: Oncorhynchus masou masou; assembly: GCF_036934945.1. Lineage (NCBI taxonomy): Eukaryota > Metazoa > Chordata > Actinopteri > Salmoniformes > Salmonidae > Oncorhynchus > Oncorhynchus masou. The sequence continues at coordinate 28,428,911 of NC_088244.1, forward strand.
TTCAGCAACAAAAAAATCTAAAAACAGGTTTTCACTTTGTCATTATGGGGTATTGTATGTAGATGGGTGAGATCAACTGAATCCATTTTTGAATTCAGGCTGTAACACAGCTAAGTGTGGAATAGGCCAAGGGGTATGAATACTTTCTAGCTGGATACGGAGCATGTCACAGGTCATAGTTATATTAGTGTACTAGGGAAAGCCACTAGAGGATCAGGCCCGGACGCATTTTGGTTGCTGGAGCACCCACCTCTGTTTTCCTTTATTTAGTAAGACAGTCTTTCCCTTGAAAATAATCTCTGTCAGATTTGATGACTTCGTGGCCGTGCCAGCTAGTGACTAGTCTGCAGAGCTACCTCCAGGGTAACATTCATGACAACAAAATGCCAACCTGATGTTTCCTAGCTCATCTCAAGCTATTCGTCACATTTTGCCATGAGGATGAGAGAAAATGTAATCGTTTTAAAGCTGTTCATGTGCTATTTGGGGTGCCCCCGACCCCCAGGGCACGTGCCCGTTTGGTAATCCAGCCCTGACAGGACGGATACAGATCAGACTGAGAAGTCTGCAGTGGAACCCATGGCAATGGATTGATGCTTAACTGGATCTACTGTTGGATTGTTGCTGTAGATGTTATTGTCTATTAGCTTCACAGATTTATAAAACTACATCAGTATGACAGTGGCTAGTGGGGAGGAAGCACACTGATGTCTTATTTTGCATTGCCTTCGCTGTATCCTGCACTGAGCTCTGTTATGATCTGCTCGTAAAATGCATAATTAAAAAAATTCAACATGCAATGATTCCCCTTTGGGAAGGAGGAATTCATTCTCTGGGCTGGAACCAACTCAACCGCCCTTTCTCCTGCTTCAATAAGGCTTCCATCATGTTTAATATTGGCCTGTACACAACCCTAACAACCAGTCAAGTAAATCTACCCCATTGTTAACAATACTTAGATTGTTTTTGGATCGCTCTGCATTCAGCCTCGGACTCCTATTTAATTTTAGTATAATATTTTGCTTCCTCTTCCACATACAGACAAAGAATCCTTAACATTTAGATAAAAAGACTGGAGAAAGAAAAACATTGAAAGTGGTTTATATTAATACGGTATAGAAGGGGGGAAGGAGGATACAGAATGACAGAAGTAACAGTCCAGTGGGAGTAATAAACAGAGGAGAGAGAGAGAGGAGGCAGAGAAGTACATGGAGACAGAGAGGAGAGAGAGAGGAGGCAGAGACGTACATGGAGCCAGAGGAGAGAGAGAGAGAGGTGGCAGATAAGTACATGGAGCCAGAGGAGAGAGAGAGAGAGGGGAGGCAGATAAGTACATGGAGACAGAGAGGAGGCAGAGAAGTAGACAGAGCCAGAGAGAAGAGAGAGAGAGAGAGAGAGAGAGAGAGGAGGCAGAGAAGTACATGGAGAGAGAGGAGAGAGGAGCGGAGAGAGAGAGGAGGCAGAGAAGTACATGGAGACATAGCGGAGAGAGAGAGAGGAGGTAGAGAAGTACATGGAGACAGTGCGGAGAGAGAGAGAGGAGGCAGAGAAGTACATGGAGAGAGAGGAGAGAGGAGCGGAGAGAGAGAGGAGGTAGAGAAGTACATGGAGAGAGAGGAGAGAGGAGCGGAGAGAGAGAGGAGGTAGAGAAGTACATGGAGAGAGAGGAGAGAGGAGCGGAGAGAGAGAGGAGGTAGAGAAGTACATGGAGACAGAGCGGAGAGAGAGAGGAGGCAGAGAAGTACATGGAGAGAGAGGAGAGAGGAGCGGAGAGAGAGAGGAGGTAGAGAAGTACATGGAGACAGAGCGGAGAGAGAGAGAGGAGGCAGAGAAGTACATGGAGACAGTGCGGAGAGAGAGAGAGGAGGCAGAGAAGTATATGGAGACAGAGAGAAGAGAGACAGAGAGGAGACAGATAAGTACATGGAGCCAGAGGGGAGAGAGAGAGAGAGAGAGAGAGGGGGAGGCAGAGAAGTACATGGAGACAGAGAGAAGAGAGAGAGAGAGGAGGCAGATAAGTATTTGGAGCCAGAGGAGAGAGAGAGAGGAGCAGATAAGTACATGGAGCCAGGGGGAGAGAGAGAATGAGAGAGAGAGAGAAGTACATGGAGTCAGAGAGAAGAGAGAGAGAGAGGAGGCAGAGAAGTACATGGAGACTGAGAGGATAGAGAGAGTGGAGGCACAGAAGTACAAGGAGCCAGGAGAGAGAGGAGGCAGATAAGTACATGGAGACAGAGGAGAGATAGAGAGAGACAGGAGGCAGAGAAGTACATGGAGCCAGAGGCGAGAGAGAGAGAGGAGGCAGATAAGTACATGGATACAGAGGAGAGAGAGAGAGGTGGCAGATAAGTACATGGAGCCAGAGGAGAGAGAGAGAGAGAGAGAGAGAGAGAGAGAGAGAGAGGCAGATAAGTACATGGAGACAGAGGAGAGAGAGAGAGGCAGATAAGTACATGGATACAGAGGAGAGAGAGAGAGGTGGCAGATAAGTACATGGAGCCAGAGGAGAGAGAGAGAGAGAGGCAGATAAGTACATGGAGACAGAGGAGAGAGAGAGAGGCAGATAAGTACATGGAGACAGAGGAGAGCGAGAGAGAGGGGGGCAGATAAGTACATGGAGACAGAGGAGAGAGAGACAGGAGGCAGATAAATACATGGAGACAGAGGAGAGAGAGACAGGAGGCAGATAAGTACATGGAGACAGAGGAGAGAGAGAGACAGGAGGCAGATAAGTACATGGAGACAGAGGAGAGAGAGAGACAGGAAGCAGATAAGTACATGGAGCCAGAGGAGAGAGAGAGAGAGGAGGCAGATAAGTACATGGAGCCAGAGGAGAGAGAGAGAGAGGATGCAGATAAGTACATGGAGCCAGAGGAGAGAGAGGAGGCAGAGAAGTACATGGAGACAAAGGAGAGAGAGAGAGAGAGAGAGGAGGCAGTGAAGTACATGGAGACAGAGGAGAGAGAGAGAGAGAGAGAGGGAGAGAGAGAGGAGGCAGATATGTACATGGAGACAGAGGAGAGAGAGGAGGCAGAGAAGTACATGGAGACAAAGGAGAGAGAGAGAGAGAGAGAGAGGAGGCAGTGAAGTACATGGAGACAAATGAGAGAGAGAGAGAGAGAGGGAGAGAGAGAGGAGGCAGATAAGTACATGGAGACAGAGGAGAGAGAAAGAGAGAGGAGGCAGATAAGTACATGGAGCCAGAGGAGAGAGAGAGAGAGAGAGAGAGAGAGAGAGAGAGAGAGAGAGAGAGAGAGAGAGAGAGAGAGAGAGAGAGAGAGAGAGGAGGCAGAGAAGTACATGGAGACAGATGAGAGAGAGAGAGAGGAGGCAGATAAGTACATGGATACAGAGGAGAGAGAGAGAGGTGGCAGATAAGTACATGGAGCCAGAAGAGAGAGAGAGAGAGGGAGGAGGCAGATAAGTACATGGAGCTAGAGTAGAGAGAGAGAGAGGCAGATAAGTACATGGAGACAGAGGAGAGAGAGAGAGGCAGATAAGTACATGGAGCCAGAGGAGAGAGAGAGAGAGGAGGCAGATACGTACATGGAGACAGAGGAGAGAGAGAGACAGGAGGCAGAGAAGTACATGGAGACAGATGAGAGATAGAGAGAGACAGGAGGCAGAGAAGTACATGGATACAGAGGAGAGAGAGAGAGGTGGCAGATAAGTACATGGAGCCAGAAGAGAGAGAGAGAGAGGGAGGAGGCAGATAAGTACATGGAGCCAGAGGAGAGAGAGAGAGAGGCAGATAAGTACATGGAGACAGAGGAGAGAGAGAGAGGCAGATAAGTACATGGAGCCAGAGGAGAGAGAGAGGAGGCAGATACGCACATGGAGACAGAGGAGAGAGAGACAGGAGGCAGAGAAGTACATGGAGACAGAGCGGAGAGAGAGAGAGGAGGTAGAGAAGTACATGGAGACAGTGCGGAGAGAGAGAGAGGAGGCAGAGAAGTACATGGAGACAGTGCGGAGAGAGAGAGGAGGCAGAGAAGTACATGGAGACAGAGAGAAGAGAGACAGAGAGGAGGCAGATAAGTACATGGAGCCAGAGGAGAGAGAGAGAGGAGCAGATAAGTACATGGAGCCTGAGGGGAGAGAGAGATAGAGAGAGAGAGAAGTACATGGAGACAGAGAGAAGAGAGAGAGAGAGAGGAGGCAGAGAAGTACACGGAGACAGAGAGGATAGAGAGAGAGGAGGCAGAGAAGTACAAGGAGCCAGGAGAGAGAGGAGGCAGATAAGTACATGGAGACAGAGGAGAGAGAGGATGCAAAGAAGTACATGGAGCCAGAGGAGAGAGAGGAGGCAGATAAGTACATCAAGCCAGAGGAGAGAGAGAGAGGTGGCAGATAAGTACATGGAGCCAGAGGCGAGAGAGAGAGAGGGAGGAGGCAGATAAGTACATGGAGCCAGAGGAGAGAGAGAGAGAGATGCAGATAAGTACATGGAGACAGAGGAGAGAGAGAGAGGCAGATAAGTACATGGAGACAGAGGAGAGCGAGATAGAGGGGGGCAGATAAGTACATGGAGACAGAGGAGAGAGAGCGACAGGAGGCAGCTAAGTACATGGAGCCAGAGGAGAGAGAGAGACAGGAGGCAGATAAGTACATGGAGCCAGAGGAGAGAGAGAGACAGGTGGCAGATAAGTACATGGAGCCAGAGGAGAGAGAGAGAGGAGGCAGTGAAGTACATGGAGACAAAGGAGAGAGAGAGAGAGAGGGAGAGGAGGCAGATATGTACATGGAGACAGAGGAGAGAGAAAGAGAGGAGGCAGATAAGTATTTGGAGCCAGAGGTGAGAGAGAGAGGAGCAGATAAGTACATGGAGCCAGGGGGAGAGAGATAGAGAGAGAGAGAGAAGTACATGGAGACAGAGAGAAGAGAGAGAGAGGAGGCAGAGAAGTACATGGAGACAGACAGGATAGAGAGAGAGGAGGCAGAGAAGTACAAGGATCCAGGAGAGAGAGGAGGCAGATAAGTACATGGAGCCAGAGGAGAGAGAAAGAGGAGGCAGATAAGTACATGGAGCCAGAGGAGAGAGAAAGAGGAGGCAGATAAGTACATGGAGACAGAGGAGAGATAGAGAGAGACAGGAGGCAGAGAAGTACATGGAGCCAGAGGCGAGAGAGAGAGAGACACACACAGGCACGCACACACACACACACACACACACACACACACACAGAGGGTTGCAGATTGCATTGCACTTATTTTATGTGCAATCTTATTCCATTCTTATTAATTTGTTTACAACTATTCTTAATTTTATTGACACCGGTATTACAATAATAATTCTGTGTGATGGTGTATGTGTGTGTATATATATATGTGTATGTATGTATGTATGTATGTATGTATGTGTGTGTGTGTGTGTGTGTGTGTGTGTGTGTGTGTGTGTGTGTGTGTGTGTGTGTGTGTGTGTGTGTGTGTGTGTGTGTGTGTGTGTGTGTGTGTGTGTGTGTGTGTGTGTGTGTGTGTGTGTATGTATGTGTGTGTGTGTGTGTGTGTGTGTGTGTGTGTGTGTGTGTGTGTGTGTGTGTGTGTGTATGTATGTATGTATGTATGTATGTATGTATATATATGTGTATGTATATATATGTGTATGTGTATATATATATATATATATATATATATATATATATATATATATATATATATATATATATATATATGTGTGTATGTGTGTGTGTGTGTGTATATATATATATATATATATATATAGTATTATTTTTATTTGTTTTTTTTCGATGTACTTTACTCAAACCAGTGAATATCACTTATTATAAATGAGATCATTAACTATCAGCTCTTGGAATATCCAGGGCCTATACTCTTCACATTTTGGTTATAAAACAACAAATCCAGAATTGCTTAAAAACATCAAGGGACAGGACATCATAATCCTACTGGAAACATGGTGTCGTGGAGACATAGATACTCAGTGTCCCTCAGGCTATAGAGAAAGTTTACTACCGTCAATCAAACATAAACATGTTAAACGGGGCCGAGACTCAGATGGAATCATCATTTGATATAAGCGGGACTTAGCGCTGGATGAAATGAAAAAAGGTACCACTCACATTTGGCTAAAACTTAACAAAGTTACAATCTATTGTGACAATGATGTATACATATGTGCAGCTTATGCTCCTCCTTCAGATTCATCATATTATGATGATCAGTTTTTTGAAAATCTCCAGACAGAAATCATTACATTTCAGGCACAGGGTAAAGTGCTTCTTTGTGGAGATTTCAATGCAAGAACAGGTTCTGAGCCTGACTACACTGATGCGGGAGGTAACCACCACATATTTGGACACCCGTCCTTATACAGTAGCCCTATTATAAATAATAGAAACAGTCCTGACCAAATACTGAACAAAAATGGAAAGGAGTTAGTACATCTCTGTCGAGCCTTAGGCCTGTACATGCTTAATGGTAGAATCAGAGGGGACTCTTTAGGTCAGTTTACTTACTGCTCAGCTCTTGGGACAAGTGTAGTCGATTATGCCATCACTGACATTGACCCCTCTTCCATTAGTGCATTCACTGTCAGACCACAGACACCCTTGTCAGATCACAGTCAGATCAACGTGTTTCTGAAGAAATTAACCGGCAATATTCATTCAAAAAAACAGCCCAATAAACTCTACAACATAAACCAATCATATACAGATGGGCTCCAAACAGTGCAGAGAGATTCACTGAAACATTGAACTCAAATGAAATAATGAACTCTATACAGTTTTTCAATAACTCACGGTACCAAAACAATAAAGATGGTGTCAATTCAGCTACTCAAAACATCAACTGCATATTCCAAAAAGCAGCATCGAAAGCAAATTTGAGAAAACCAAAGAAATGCAACATCAGAAGCAAAAATCAAAATGTTTCTGACAAATGGTTTGATAATGAATGTAAAACAATTAGAAAACACTTGAGACAAATGTCAAACAAAAAACATAAGCAGCAAAACAACCCAGAGCTACGATATGAATACTTTGAAACTCTGAAACAGTATAAACAAACACTGAAACGCAAGAAATTTAATTATACCAACAGGACACTTGATGAAATTGAAAACGCAATTGACCAAAATCAGTTCTGGGACATGTGGAACAATTTAAGCACAACAAAGCCACAATAATTAGCAATACAAGATGCAGGAATTTGGAAAACTTATTTTGATAATCTATACAAAAACATCCCACAAAAAGACTTGCAACAGAACCAATTAGAAATTAAAGAAAAATTGAACATCCTTGAATCAGTCATTAAAAACAACCAAAATCCATTAGATTACCCAATAACCCAACAAGAACTAAATGAAAAGCTAAAATCTATTAAATCAAAGAAGGCTTGTGGTGTAGACAACATCAGAAATGAAATGCTGAAAAACAGCACACCTGAGTTGCAAAATGCTGTGCTTAAATTGTTCAACATGGTTTTAACTTCTGGCTGCTTCCCTGATGTCTGGAACCAGGGGCTCATCTCCCCTATCCACAAAAGTGGAGACAAATCAGACCCCAATAATTACAGGGGAATTTGCGTAAACAGTAACTTGGGAAAGAGTTTCTGTAGCATTTTGAATTCAAGAATTCAAACCTTTCTTCAAGAAAAAAATGTAATAAGTAAATGTCAAATTGGCTTTCTCCCTAACCATCGCACTACTGATCATATATACACCTTACACACACTAATTAATAAACACGTCCACCAAAAAAAAGAGGGCAAAATCTTTGCTTGCTTTATTGACTTTAAAAAAGCATTTGATTCGATTTGGCACGAAGGGCTATTCTACAAAATTCTACAAAGTGGGCTTGGTGGTAAGGTATATGACTTAATAAAATGTATGTACACAGAAAACAAGTGTGCAATAAAAATCAAAAACCAAAGAACAGAATTTTTTCCACAATGTCGAGGTGTGAGACAAGGCTGCAGTTTGAGTCCAAATCTTTTCAACATTTATATCAATGAATTAGCAGACATGTTGGACCAATCTCCAGCCCCAGGACTCACACTATTTGACACAGAGGTGAAATACCTGCTATATGCTGATGACTTGGTACTTCTATCACCAACCAAAGAAGGTCTTCAACAGAAAATTAATATTCTGGAGCAATATTGCCATATTTGGGCCCTGGCAGTAAATTTCCAAAAAACTAAAATCATGATTTTCCAAAAAAAAAACAGATGTCAGAAACACAAATATAAATTCACCCTGAACAACACCTTAATTGAACACACAGAAAATTACACCTATCTTGGTCTGACCATATCTGCATCGGGAAACTTTAATATGGCAGTGAATGCACTCAAAGAAAAAGCCCGCAGAGCAATGTATGCAATAAAAATGAAATTAATCAAAATCAACATCCCAATTAGAATTTGGACTAAAATATTTGACAGTGTAATCCTACCAATAGCTCTTTATGGAAGTGAGGTTTGGGGCCACTCAATAAACTGGACTTTAAAATGTGGGACAAACATCCAATTGAAGCCCTACATGCAGAATTCTGTCGGAAAATCCTACAAGTCCAGAGAAATACACCAACTAATGCATGTAGGGCAGAATTGGGCCGTTTTCCAGTAATAATGAAAATACAGAAAAGATCATTAAAATTTTGGCTACATCTGAATTCAAGTCCAAATTCAAGTCTGCAATTTAAATCACTTCAAACCCAAGAGCTGAGCCCAGAAACGAGCCCTCTCAGTCAGCTGGTGTTGGACCTCACCAACCAAGCTGACACCAGCACTGCTTCAAAAGAAAGAATTCCAATAAGCAAAATCATGAACCAATCAAAGGAATCATATTTACAACATTGGAAAAATGAAACAAAATCCCAAAGCCGACTAAATTGCTATCTGACCCTAAACAGAGAATTTGAATTGGCTGATTATCTCTACTCTGTCAGAGATATGAAGCAGAGACAGATACTTACCAAGTACAGGCTGAGTGACCACCGATTGGCAATAGAAACCGGCAGACATAAAAAGACATGGCTACCCAAAGAGGAGCGTGTATGTGGTCACTGCATAACAGGGGAGGTAGAGACAGAGATGCACTTTCTCCTTTACTGTGATAAATATTCCTCACAAAGAGATTCATTATTCACAGAAATTACTAAACATATTCCAAATTTTTACAAATTGAACCCAGAAGAAAAACTAAGAATACTCATGGGCGAAGGAGCAATGGCTCCTCTTGCAGCCAAATATGTATTTTCCTGCCATAGCCTGAGGGACACTGAATAATAACATCTGCATAGTAAGCAGTAACTTACTTGTTATTGCTATTATTGTTATTACTGTAATTATTATTATTTTT